>NC_067401.1:210966500-211285500 GCF_016432865.1 Antechinus flavipes | reverse complement strand
ATTCCCTGCTACCTAGCTTCCTTGAAATGGGGGAAATAATATCTGTAATGTCAATCTTAGAGAGTTGTTGCAAAGTTCAAATAAGCTAAACCATGTAAAGTACTTTACAAACTTTAAAACATTTTATAAGGTCAATTATTATGATTATCATGGCATATGGCCTTACTCTCAAGGAGCTTACTCTTGAATTGGAAGAAAAGATATATCTATATGTATATATGATAACTAGTATCATAAAATACTACATAGTGTCAGGTGGCCTGCATAAATATAAATATTATGGGTTATTAATTAAAATAAAATGGTTTGAAAATTATTTGAGGAATATGGGAAAGATGATAAACTTCTGGAAATTGAGTTTCCTAAGAAGGTATAAAAAGAATCCTGGAATTGATTTTCTCTCTGCAAGTCCTTCTAGTGCTGACCTAGTATGCCACATAATCATGCTTTGTGCTTACATAACCTGGTTCATCTTGGCATTCTGTAGACAGTGATGACAGTGCTGGGAAGGAAAGAGAACATAACAGCCTCATCCTTAGAGTAAGGGAAACTAAAATCCATTGGATTGCTCAAGGTCACCAGTTAGTCAGCCAAGCTGGAAATAGAGAAATAGAGCTCCTTATGCCTTATGGACAGTTGACTGTGTTAATTTAAGTTTAGCCCAACTGCATTTGGAGCTTAAGTAAAACTCTGTGGGGGTACAGTGAAGAGAGAAAAATATTACACTATTGAAGCAAAAGTAGAATGTCATTAAGGATATTTGATGCTTTTAAGATTTCAAGTGTTTTGTTTTGTTTTTTACCCCCTTGGTTTTCACATTAGACTAAATGTTATCTGACAGGCTTCATTTTCCCAGGACTGGCCAAGAATGTTTTTCCCCTGCAGATCTTTAGCCACAGAGAGTGGCAGTCCTGAATCAAAACCACAGGACAAAATGACAGAAAATCCAGATGTGAGCTGCCTGAAATGACTCCCCAGTGATATGACCAACACAGTCAGAAAGGAGGAGAAAAATAGAACTCAGAGGGACATCCTAAAAATTAGGCATGTAAGCAAGGACAAGGGCACACAAATAAGAAGAGAAAGAATCCCAAGTGTGAGAACCCAAACTCTAGCAGAGGGGATTTTAGTATTCTTAATATGATTCCCTGGCCCTGCTGATGTTTGAATGTAGAGCCAGTCTATCATTAGGGGGCAATGGTGGAGGAGTATGACACAACAAATCCTTGCCAGGTTTTTTTTTTTTTAATAACTTGGGTAAGAAAGTGGTCAAGTACATTGTTAACCACATTTCTAAAACACTGGAGCGAGGGAAACTATAAGAACTATTTTTATTACTGTCATTTCAAATTGATGGTTATTGTACCTACCCATTATTACTGTTACTTTTTGGTGCAGAGCTATGATTTCTTTGATACAGAAATTTTCCCCAAGAAAAATCTCTCTAATAATGCAGATCAGCAAATGTTCTACAAATTGTCATCATAGAAAGTTACCGAAAGTCTTGAGAAATTAATAGGTTGCTTAGGGTTACATAGACAATATATATGAAAAGAGGGGCTTGAATGCAGCTGTTTGAGTGGCCTAACTGTACCAGACCTAAAACTATAATATAAAACCACAGTCATCAAAACCATTTGGTACTGGCTGAGAAATAGAATAGTTAATCAGTAGAATAGGTTAGGTTCACAAGACACAGTAGTCAATGAATATAGTAATCTAGTGTTTGATAAGCCCAAAGACCCCAGCTTCTGGGATAAGAACTATTTGACAAAAATTGTTAGGAAAATTGGTAATTAGCATGGCAGAAACTAGGCATTGACCTATACCTAACACCAAGATAAGACTTAAGTAGGTTCATGATTTAGATATAAAGTGATACAATAAGCAAATGAGAAGAACAAAGGATAGTCTATCTCTCAGATCTGTGGAGAAAGAAGTAATTTGTAGTCAAAGAAGAACTAGAGTATATTATGAAATGCAAAATGTAATTTCGATTATATTAAATTAAAAACCAATGCAGATAAGATTGGAAGGGAAAAAATAAACTGGGAAAAATTTTCACAAGAGTGAATGTTGAAAATTATCTATGCATATGTTTTGAAAATAAAGTTTTAATAAAAAAAAAGAAATCAAGCTCTCAGAAGCCTGGCTCTTCAATAACTGCCCAGTGTTGCCCCTTGTACCTTTTATTACTGTGTATCAAAAAGAGAAGATTGAAGAGTTATTATCACCAATCATCTGCTCACCCAAATATAATAACTAGATGGCAAAAAAAGATTGTAACAATTTCTGTGGTTTCACTCACCTGGAGGAAGGATACTGACTACATGACTTCCTAAGAATTCTAGGTTTAGTCTTGAGACATTGGAAATATCTTCTAATACCATTAGCTTAATCCCTAATTTCAATGTGTTCCCTTTTTATCATTACTGTTAAATGACAAGCATTAACCCCACTAGTTCCAGTTAACCAATTAACATCAATTAACTTTTACAAAGGAATATTTGCTTCATAGATGTAACAAAAATAGAAGTAAAAATAGTTGCTTCCAACACCTGAAGGGCCCACTCTTTCCTCTACTACCTTAGTTTCTAAAGAGTTAGAGCTCAGATTTAACATAGTTTCTATGTAGTGTTGATAGCACTAAGTTTCTATCAAAATATGGCACCATGGAGGGATGAGTCCCCATCTCAATTACCTGTAGGTTGAGTCTCAAAGATAGTTCTTTGCTTTGGGGTCTTAATACTTGACCAGCTAGCTCTTAAACCTTGCATCAACTCTATTTTTCAATGTCACAAGAGAAAAGAGATGCTTTCTACTTCATGCCAGCTCTGGATGAGAGAAATTCCAAGGTTCTTTTCCCACCTGAAGATTCAAAGCAGCTTATCTGCATTCTCCAAAGTCAGTAAGAATGAAAAAGAGGATACTCCAAGACTATTTAGAGTGCCCATTGATTAATGGTGACATGTTCAGAACAAGAAAAGATCTGAAGATGAAATTTCAATGAAAGGCCTTGCCTCAGAGCTAATTATAAGGGAATGGGATTAGTTAACTCAATATGATGTACTGCTCTGTTATAGCTAGATTGGAATAGCATAGGATTAGATTTCTGTGCTAAGATCTCTTGTCTACTTTCTACTTTATACTCTCCTTTGTTTTCTAAAAATCTACTAAAAAGTATTTTATTGTACCTATAATAAGTGTGAATGTGTGTGTGTGTGTGTGTTGTGTTGTGTTGTGTGTGTAGGGGGCAGAGCCTTTTTGCAAGGACAGTGAGAATACAGTGGAGGAATCATGAGTCCTTAAAACATCAAAGCTGCAAATAAATGGCATGGATCTAACTATTTCTTTTTTTTAATTATCTATTTTTAATATATATATATATATATATATATATATATTGCCTTATGAATCATTTTAGGAGAGATAAATCAGAACAAAATAGAAAAACCATGATAAAGAGGGAAAAAACAGAGAAAAAGAAGTGGACATAGCATGTGTTAATTTATATTCATCTCCATAGTTCTTTTTCTGTATGCAGATGGCATTTTCTGTACAAAGTCTATTGGAATTGCTTTGAATCACTGAACCATTGAAACCAAGTCTTTCATTGTTAATCATCACACATTCTTGCTATTATTGTGTACTATCTATTCCTGGTTCTGCTTGTTTCACTCACCATCAGTTCATGTAAATCTTTCCAGAAATTAGCTTTTTCTAGGGAGTATAAAAGAAGTTTAAAGGACAAATGAAAATTAGTGTGTATATGTTTATCCTCATAATCAGAAGGACACAGTTGGAATTAAAATTGTGGCAATACATAGCTTCTACTTTGTGGTAGAGAAGAGATACATTTTTTCCAACTTAGATAGTAGTGAGAACATGGGAACTTTCTATAAAAGCAAAAAGGCAGTGTGAATAGGTTAGTCTTGACAGCAGCCTGAATAGATTGTGTTCTATTTCAGCCAGGTATGCTGTAGCTCTTTCTAATGTAATCCCAACTTCAAGAATTTTCCCACAGAAACAGTAGAGGCTACTACTGTATCTTTTAGAAGCAATGAGATCATTTTGATAATTTTTTGGGCATAATTCCAGATTGCTCTCCAGAATGGTTGGATTCGTTCACAACTCCACCAACAATGCATTAGTGTCCCAGTTTTCCCGCATCCCCTCCAACATTCATCATTATTTTTTCCTGTCATCTTAGCCAATCTGACAGGTGTGTAGTGGTATCTCAGAGTTGTCTTAATTTGCATTTCTCTGATCAATAATGATTTGGAACACTCTTTCATATGAGTGGTAATAGTTTCAATCTCATCCTCTGAAAATTGTCTGTTCATATCCTTTGACCATTTATCAATTGGAGAATGGCTTGATTTCTTATAAATTTGAGTCAGTTCTCTATATATTTTGGAAATGAGGCCTCTATCAGAACCTTTAACTGTGAAAATGTTTTCCCAGTTTGTTGCTTCCCTTCTAATCTTGTTTGCATTAGTTTTATTTGTACAAAGGCTTTTTAATTTGATGTAATCGAAATTTTCTATTCTGTGATCAGTAATGGTCTCTAGTTCATCTTTGGTCACAAATTTCTTTCTCCTCCACAAGTCTGAGAGATAAACTATTCTATGTTCCTCTAATTTATTTATAGTCTCGTTCTTTATGCCTAGGTCATAGACCCATTTTGATCTTATCTTGGTATATGGTGTTAAGTGTGGGTCCATGCCTAATTTCTGCCATACTAATTTCCAATTATCCAGCAGTTTTTATCAAATATTGTGCATATCCTTTGATCCAGCAGTGTTTCTATTGGGCTTATATCCCAAAGAAATACTAAAGAAGGGAAAGGGACCTGTATGTGCCAAAATGTTTGTAGCAGCCCTGTTTGTAGTGGCTAGAAACTGGAAAATGAATGGATGCCCATCAATTGGAGAATGGCTGGGTAAATTGTGGTATATGAATGTTATGGAATATTATTGTTCTGTAAGAAATGACCAGCAGGATGAATACAGAGAGGCTTGGAGAGACCTTCATGAACTGATGCTAAGTGAAATGAGCAGAACCAGGAGATCATTATACACTTCGACAACGATATTGTATGAGGACATATTTTGATGGAAGTGGATTTCTTTGACAAAGAGACCTGAGTTTCAATTGATAAATGACGGACAAAAGCAGCTACACCCAAAGAAAGAACACTGGGAAACGAATGTGAACTATCTGCATTTTTGTTTTTCTTCCCGGATTATTTATACCTTCTGAATCCAATTCTCCCTACGCAACAAGAGAACTGTTCGGTTCTGCAAACATATATTGTATCTAGGATATACTGCAACATATCCAACATATAAAGGACTGCTTGCCATCTAGGGGAGGGGGTGGAGGGAGGGAGGGGAAAAAAATCGGAACAGAAATGAGTGTCAATATAATGTAATTATTAAATAAAAAAACTTAAAAAAAAAAAAAAAAAAAAAAAAAAAAAAAAAAAAAAAAAAAAAAAAAGAAGCAATGAGATCTTGGGAAATGACAGTTTTAACTATCATTCTATGAGGAGTCTGCAAGGACACAGGGTTTAACTGTCACTCTGGAGAAACTCAATTGTAATGGCTGAAGAGAAAAAAAAGAACAAGAAAATATTTCCTTAGAAAACTGGGGTTAACGCCTTTTAAAAATAAAGAAACATGAAGAGAACTTTTGAGAATACACTGTAACTGGTATCCTGAGACAACAAATTGGTCCGACTGCATTTTTAAGAAATCAAAAAGCAGTGGTTGTAATAATTAAAGTTCACTTTAGTGGTACTTTTTCTCACTAGTGACACAATTTAGGTAATTATTTATGTCTTTGTTTTCATTATTTGTCACCAATAAATCATTTATTTGATTTATATACATATATAATATTTTGTAATATAATTGTTATACATGTGTTTTATATATTATATATATGTTGTTATCAATAAATTATATACATATGATTACAGCATATCATATGCTATCGATAAATCATATAGGCAGTAAATTTAATGTTTATTTAAGCCTAAGACTTTAGGAAGTATGATAAACAAAATAAATTGAAAGACATTTATGGGTAAAGAGATTTCTCCAAATTATCACATAAAAGATATTTAACTCAGCTGAATCTTGGAGCTAATTGACTAGAGGTGACATGTTATTATTAATATGGAAATAACCCAATATGCCTCTTGATTACCTTAAAATCAATTGTCTTGATTAACCAGATGAGAATGAATAAGGAAAATGAGCTATTGTAGTAGAAAGAAAGGTGATTATATGTGGACTATATGTGTCTTCAGTTCTAAAATCCTTCTACACTAAACAAAAGAATCTAAAAGTATTGATGCCCCCAAAATGTATTGGCTCTGAACAATCTCACAAAACATCAGTAACACTTCTTAGCTCCTTTCCAAAAAGAAAAAAGCTGTAGCAGCAGAAAATGATGGTCCCAGCACATAGTAATATTAACTTGGTGAAGAAATGAATGGCTGTTTTATGGGCAAAGAAGCTACAACAGCGAAAAGGTAGATTAGGTGACAGTACCCACGAACACTCCAGGATTATAGCAAGGACTCTTCAAGAGATGGGACCCTTTACGTTTTGGGGACCTCTTATTTTCTCTAGATCAGTGTGAGTTATTTTTAATTCAACACCAAAATATAGCTTGACCATCTATTCAAGCTATGGCCTACCAGTTGGTTAGATGAGAACCAACCAGAAATTTATTATAGCATTAATTAGGACAGAATGCCAAACTAAATAATAATGGAAAACCTAATACTAGTCTCATTTGTGACACTCCTGACCCCAATACTGGAGATGTACAATATACTACAGGCTAGTAGAGATAGGAACTATCTTATTTTCTTTTTTGATGGGAAATTTTGTTTTGCTTTTCTTGCTTGGTTTTTTTTTTTTTAACCTGGAACCTATTTAAAAAATTTTAAATGTGCCTATTAAATTTTTGTTGTATGATTATTTCAATATGATTGGTTTCTTTTGTGCATTTCAAAACATTCAAGAGAAAAAAAGGTTTTACCAGACTGATAGAAGGGTCTATGGGTTAAGAACTTATTTTATACCAGTTAAGATAGCCCATGGCAAATGAGAAATCTATTCACAAATGGTTCCCTCTTTATAAAATTGGTCCCAGAAATATGTCATGGACAATCTTATCCATGCTCAAGATAGCCTTGTGTAGAAAGGGCACCATCATTACGCCTTACTGAAATATTGCCTGAATACTGAATAATACTCAACTGCCATTTTCTCCATAAGGCTTTCACATATT
The DNA here is from genome assembly GCF_016432865.1 of Antechinus flavipes. NCBI lineage: Eukaryota > Metazoa > Chordata > Mammalia > Dasyuromorphia > Dasyuridae > Antechinus > Antechinus flavipes. Next base: position 211,278,192 of record NC_067401.1, on the reverse strand, counting down.
ATTCAAAGTTTAATCCATTTTGCTCTTCTCTGAACTCTTAGAGAACTTACTATTTGCAGAACAAATTTTTGTACCCAATTACATAGAACTTAAAGGGACCTCAAAGATTTTCCAGTCTATTTTATACATAAATAGGATTCTTCAGGACAACATTGTACACATGGGTCATCTAATGTATATGTGAAACCTTCAGTAATGGAGAATCCACCATCTCCTGAGGCAGCCCTTTCTACTCTTTGTCAGTTGCATTAGGAAATGTTTCATTTTGTTAAAACCATATTTTTCTCTCTGGAGTTTCTAGCCATTATTCCTAATTTATACATCCTATAGGTTAAGCAGGATAAGTCTAATTCCTCTTCCATCCCTAAAAATACATGAAGATAGCTATCTTCCCCACCTCTCTCTTTCTCTTTCCTCTTTGCCAAAGATCCCTTATTTCCTTCAATTAATACTCATATGGCATATTTAAGGATCTTCACCATTATAGTTGCATTTTTGCTATTTAATTGCTTTCTTATTATAAACCCTACCTCCTAGTTGGATTGTAACTAAACATGGGAACTATATCTTGCTTATATTCCTATATGTCTCTCATTTCCCAGCATAGTTCTGGATGGATAGGAGATATGAAAAATGCTTATTTAATTGAATTGTAAACATCTGTCCCTAAAAAAGGACAATTCTGGGAAACTTATGTGTGGTGAGCATGTTTGTTTTATACAGGGCAAAGTGCAGATTGTTTGAAGTGACATGTGCCCATGTGAAACCCCTTTCTGGGTTTAGAAAAGTTTTAATCTCAGAGTTTGGATCTTAGCCTGGCCCACATGTGTTGCTTTCCCTCTTTTTACATGTGGCCCAAAGTCCTTGATTTGACCTTGTGGGAATCTGACCCAGCATCTGCAGGGAATATGTAAATCATGGGATTATGAGGGAGGGAGATAGTTATAGGAGGAGGGGAACCAAATAATGTGGAGAAAACTTTATTTTGAATTCCCTGAATTCAGGATGATTTCTGAGAAGTGGTAAAAGGTGACTTGTCCATGAGGGGCTCCATGGCCCCAACAAAGGCATAGGTTTTGTTGTTGTTATTTTAATGTCAGTGGAACACTGCCATTCTGACAGGAAGTGGGAAAAAGAACAGGGTCATTCACTCCCAGTGCCATCTCTGATGGTCATCAACTTGTTTTCACTCGAGTTTTGAGGAGAGAGAGCCTCTTTTTATAAGGTTGGAAACAGAACTAAAGGAATTCTGGATTGTACTCCATTGCCATTGTAATTGAGTTTTACTCTTTTAAAAAAAGTTTTATTTTTAATTTATGAAATAAAACATATAGTATAATAATAAAAAAGATGATTGCACATGAGACTTCAAATTTATTATGTACAATTTGCTATTCCTTTTAAATATAATAAAATTATCATTTAAATTTCCATTTTTCTTTTTTTTCTTCTTTCCTCCTCTCTCCCTGAGTCCTAGAGTTAGCTACTATTAGACATAATTATACACACATGCACACACATACATAAATATAGACATATAATCTATATATGCACACATACAAACATATATGTATGGAAATATAAACATACACACATACATAATTCTATCATACTTCTAGTTATCAATTTTTTCTCTAAATGCAGACAGCATCTGACTCTGAAATGCTACAATTTTGTGATTGTGGAATTCTAATGTCTTGATTTACACAAAATGTTTTCCTTGAAAAAGTTGTGTACAAATCTCTTCTTTCTCTCCTTTCCTCCATCCTGCTTCTCTCTCTCTCTCTCCTCTCTCTCTCTGCCTAATTGAACTCTATTTAAAAAGCACTGAGATGATTGCTATTTAAAGGAACCCATTTTCTTTTCTTGAAAAAAAAAAGAATCAGAAATACAGTGGAAAGAGTGTTGACTTTGGCAGCAGAAAACCTGGGTTTGAATCCTAGCTTGACCACTCTTGTTTTTGAGCAATTTCTTCATGTGTAAAATTTCACCAGAAGTTTTCTTCCATATCTAAATCTATGGTCTACAATTTTTTTTGGTAAAGTGAATGACCCCTCTTTAATTCATATTTACAAAATAATAACAAAGCCTTTGAGGCAGCCAGGCAATGCAGTGGATTCCAGGCTCTGTGCCTGGAATTGGGAAGTCAAATTGCAGTCATACTCAGACACTAGCTGTGTGATCCTGGGCAAATAAAAAAATTTTTTTTCCTATATTCAATATATATAAATTTAGACTCAAAAAATTTCTAGTCCTAATTTCTCACTTCACAGAAGATATTCTTACCTCAGGACACAGAAGTAGTAAATATAAAAGAAAAGAATCATAGTATTCAGAGGTCTCTGATTAGAATGATTCTAAAGATTTTTTATTTTAACATTCTCATTTGACAGATGAAAAAATGAAACCTTTCTAGGAAAAATGATTCCTGAGGTCACACAGATAGCAAATGACAGCGATGAGAGATAGATCCACTTCTTCTGACTCCACATCTGAACTTCATTCCTTGGTTCCCTAGGGTCTTTATCTAACTCTGAATCCAGGACTTTTTTTTTAAACACCCAAGACTACTTGCCTAAATTCTACAAAGGATGGGAAAGAGCACAGAGGTAAGGATAATTGGAAGTAAAGCACATTTTCTTCCTTAGAACTTTTAAAGTCTTGGTCTTAGAAAGGATGACCAAATAGATGAAAGTTTAGCTTTAGGGCATCTATGAACAAGAGCTACTTGAAATCAAGGGCTTCTTGGTGGGAGCTGGGGAATTCTGGGAAATTCTGGGTAGCTACAGCTGTCAGAAATGCTTGTTCTCACTTCATCTTATTCAAGAAAAAAAAAATCCCAAGAAATCCAAATGTCCCTTTAGTGCCCCATGGGGATGTTTTCACTGTGAACACAAAGAGAAATGCTGTCATTGTTACTGGAATGGCAGTCCCCCATTTATTATTTTTGGATTTACTGCCTGCTTTGCACTGGTGATGGAGATCCACTTATTCATCTGCAAGCAAATAAAGATTCCTACTGTCTTCTTCTTCAAGCTGTTCCAAGCTGTGCCATCTTTTCTGGGGCAATTAGGCCCAGAGAGCATCTTCTTTGGATTCTCAATTCGATTGTTAAAGGAGACGACATAATATATTTTTGTGTCTGGCTGTTCTATAGAAAATGTTTCTTCCTGTTATTACAGGGTTTGGCCCCACAGTTCACAGGGATTCCTAAGTACCCTTCTCCACCAAAAAAAAAAAAAAGCTAACTCCTATTTACTGTAATTTTAACCATTTGAGAAGCAGTGTGAACAACACGTGATAGCATCATTGCTGATATAAACAAACATACACAAACATTCACATATTTATAAACAAGCATTTTGAAGTTTTATAGGCATCATAAAATCAAGATTTAGATATGGAAGAGAACTAAAATGTCATCTAGTCCAATGGTATGAAACAACTAGGAATTGGGGCTACTAATCCCATCCCTAGAAGCAGCATAGTTCTATATTTTACTGTATTGTCATTTAAAAAGTATTTCTCAAATACATTTTTATATGGTTCAGACTGTATGTTTGATAACCTCCTTCAGATGAGAAAACTAAAAATGGTTAAAGCAATCTTTCCAAAGTTATATATATATAGTGATTAGGCCAAGATTTGAACTGAAGTCCTCTTATTCCAAATTCAATACCCTTTTATTATGCCGCTCTGTCCTACCCATACACTTCTTCTATTTTTTAATATTTTTTCAGATAAGTCATTTAACCTGTGATTACCTCCATTTTCAACTACAGAATGGAGATAACAGTACTTACTTCCCAGTGTTGAGGATCAAATGACATGGTGTTTGTAAAGAGCTTAGCATAATACCTGGCAAATAGGGCTTTAAATGTTTCTTTCCTTTCACCCCTCTCTTCCTCCCTCTCTCCTTCCATTTTCCTTTCTTCCTCCCTTCCTCCCTGCTTCCCTCCTTCCCTCCCTCCCTATCAAACTCCTTTTCTTCCCTTCCTACTTCTCTCTTTCCCTCCCTCTCTCTTCTCTCTCCCTCCCTCCCTCCTTCCCTCTTCTTTCTTACATCCCTCCCTTTCTCCTCTTTTTCTCCCTTTCTCCCTCTCTCCTTCCCTTCCTCCCTCCTTTTCTCCCTCCTTCTCTCTCTCCTTTCTCTCTCCCTTTCTCCTCCCCTTCCTCCTTTCTTCTCTCCTCCCTTTCCTTCTTTTTTCTCTCCTCCCTTCCTCCTTCCCTCCTTCTGTCTCTTCCTCTGTTCTTCCCTTTCTCTCTCCTTCCCTCCCTCCCTTCTTTCCTGCCTCCCTCCCTTCTTCTCTCTCCCCCTTCTTCCTTTTCTCCCTTCCTTCCTTCTTCACTTCTTCCTCCCTTCTTCTCTCCCTCCCTGCCTTTCTTTCTTTCCTTCCTTCCTTCCTTCCTTCCTTCCTTCCTTCCTTCCTTCCTTCCTTCCTTCCTTCCTTCCTTCCTTCCTTCCTTCCTTCCTTCCTTCCTTCCTTCCTTCCTTCCTTCCTTCCTTCCTTTCCTCCTTCCCTCCCTCCCTCCCACTTTCTTTATAATGATGCTATGAGTCCTAGAATGCAAAATGATTGCCTTCCCCTAAATTTCATAGATGTGGGAATTGAGGCTCATGGAAGTTAAACACTTGCCCAGGGTCTCATAGCTCTTAAGTGGTAGATGTGAGATTCTTTGTCACATCATTACTTCTTCCACATGGGGCAAATAACAAACTTCTCTTGTTCATTTGCTTAAAGGTCAGGTTAATTCTCATGCTGATGCAAGTACATAGAATGAGGAATCCAAGTCACTCACAGCCTTACTGAAAACCAATGACTTCACCTAAGGACAATATCGCTGGAGGCTCAGTCTAAATAGCCTCCTTGAACATGGCTACAGAATGTGCTTTTCCTGTTCATTTGGATGAAGGCAACCAGAATAATTACAACACTTCTCACCTGGAGACTGGCAAGAGAAATGAATAGAATAAAAAATCTTATTAACAGAAAAACTTCTGTCTCATCAGGTAAAATAGTCTGGACTGAGAAAGAAGTAGAAGTTACCTGGGTTATATTTTCTACTTAGCTAGGAATTAGCAAGTGTCTACTATATCCCAAGGACTGCTAGATAGGTTCTCTGTAGTCAAGAAGCAATTTTAAGCAGTTTTGAGTTGAATTTTCCAAGTCCCTTCTAATCTTGAGATTCTGTGAAATAATAACTCACATTTATATGATGCTTCACATTTTAAACATTACCCTCACAATCTTATGATATAAGTAGTTGAACCTCAATTTTCCAGATGAGGAAACTGAGGCTCAGAGAAATGAAGTGACTTTTTCTGAATCACATAAACAATGAACATTGAAATCAGAATTACAAAGATAATAGAAACCTATTCAATGTCCATTTCCTGATTTCAAGTCCACCATTCTCCCATTGCTACATAATACTACTTTTCTGAACATTTTGAGCTGGATGGCATTTTTAGTGCATTCCTGATATGCAGTTATTGCATTTTGTTGTTGTCATTTTTCAGTCCTTTTTTGCTCTCCATGACCCTATTTAGTGTTTTCTTGGCAGAGATACTGAAGTAGTTTGCCATTTCAATCTCCAGTTCATTTTACAGATGAGGAAACTGAGGCAAACAGGGTTAAGTGAATTATCCACAGATATATAGCTAATAAATGTCTTGAGACTGTGTTCGAACTCATTAAGATGAATCTTTCTGGTTCTAAGTCAATTATTCAGTTTATTGCCACCTAGATATCCTTATTATATTGAGACCTTACTTTAATGCTTTAATGAATTAGTGATGTCATCTATTTGATTACTCCTTCAGATGATTCATAATGCCCATATTTACCTGCTTAACCTCCACAGAGATTTTACTCAATCTCCTGGGATCTTCCTATATTGCAGTTCTCAAATTTCATAAATACCCAGAGAACATACAACATTGTCCATTGGATTATTCCTCACCCTCAGGATCACACCACAATTAGATAACTATTATCTTTCTCCTGGTAAACATATTCCCCCTATAATCCTTCATGCAACATCCATTAAATATTTCTCTTTTGGTAATATATTAACATTGCCCAGAGTCTTATAACTAATAAGTGGAAAAATGAGATTCTCCATCACCTCATATCTATTTACTTTCACATGCAGCTTGTTATAGCTCACCATGCACTTCTCCATTGCCTTTTGGTTGACCCTCAGTTTTAATTCCTTGAAAACTGTATTATTCTCTGATTTAAAATCATATAACATCACACGAAAAATATTTATATTAAAAGACTGGATATTTTGTTGTTCTTTTTCTCATGGGTTTTCCCTTTTGTTCTGATTTTTCTTTCCCAACATGATTCACATGGCAATATGTAAAAATTTGTATTTATATTATGTATATTTATATATATGTGTGTATTATATTGTTTATATGTAATATATACAATCTATATCAGCTTGCTTGCTGTCTTGGGAAGGGGGAGATAAATGAGGAAGGAAGGGAAAAAACAAGCTAAAAAATTTACAAAAATGAATATTGAAAACTATATTTACTTGTAATTGAAAAAATACCATTAAAATAAAATAATTAATAAAAAGATGGATAGTTATTTCATGGATAAGCAAAATATCAGTAAAAAGCCTTGCAAACCACTTCAGTATCTTTGCCAAGAAAACCCCAGTTAGGGTAACTAAGAGTCAGACACAACTGAAATGACTGAACAACACAACAGTAAGCTTCACAAGTTGGTTCTATAAAGTATCCATTCAATGTTATATAATATCAGTGTCTAGACAATAAGCCTTTATCCATTTGGTTTTTTTCCAGCATGGATAATTAGATTGAACACTTTTGAATAATTTTGGATCTCGTTAAATGGTCACTGAAATGTTCTGGTAATTTATGCAATCAAAATGTAATCTGCAAACAAGAGCATCTGAAGGAACTGGCCATCTATAGGAAATTCCACTTCAATTTGCACTTTGTGTAGCAAAGATATTTTAGAGCCTGAATCTTTTGGGTTCTTATCTCATTTAACATTAATAATCAGATAGTTATCTCTTGCACCTTTTAAGGAATTAAAAATATTTTATTCTGAACTTAAAACAAGCATTTTATATCATAGTAAAACAGGAGGAAATGATGATTGAACATGTATGATGAGATCAATACTTTCTATATCTGCTACAAAGTATTTGCAGAAGCCTGCCTTTTTTCTTCTCATAAAGGACATCCTAAATATGCATTTAAAATAGTCTTCCAAATATTTTATAAAAAGGGATATTGAGAATTTCATATAGATATATTAGCTTATTCTTATATATATATACATATACATGAATATATGTATGTGTATACATACACACACATATGTGTGTGTGTGTGTGTGTGTGTGTGTATACATACACACATATAGATTGCTGAAGCAATTGCCCGGGGTAACACAGCTAGGATGTGTTAAATGTCTGAGGCTGGATTTGAATTGGAGTCCTCCTGACTTCAGGTCCAGTGTGCTATCCACTGTACTGTTTAGCTGTCCTAGCTCTGATATTTTAAAAGATACATGACATCATCCATGGGAACACTTTCTTTACCCAAGATAGACCTTCCAAACTTTAGTAAATGGTTTTCATTTCTACAGCCAAGGAAATTCATGATCAGACAAATGCGAATGACGCTACTGATGGATAGCTAACTAGGCTACTGCTTGCTATAATCGGCACACTGTTAATTAATAACATGACACTCATATTTTCCCCCACATAATAGCATCTACTATAGCTGGCATTTTTAATATAATGTTCAAGAGTCTAGTGTTACCTCTATGTTATGATAAAACATCAGAGTATGACCCGAGTGAAAGAAACATGTAAATGTAATTTACAAATTGTTTAATAATTTTCATTAATATGCACATTCTTTCTCTTTTCTGGTAACAAAGAATTGTAAAACAGTTTATGTCCATGTCCCAAGAAATGGCTAAACAAATTTGTTTTGTGAAATTTTACTGAGTTGTAAGAAATGGAAAATATGATGAATATAGAATGAATGGAAAGCTTTACATGGATTGATGCAAAGTGAAGTAAGCAGAACCAGGAAAGTAATATAAATAATGATTATAATAATATAAAGGGAAAGGAAAATATCCAAGCCAAATATTGCAAAATAGCAAAGAATAAGCATGAACCCAGCTTTTGTCAGTCTTTCTATTCTGAGTCCATCTTTCATTGTTAGGTTCTCCTAGTTTTGTTTTTTGGAACCAAATAGAACAAGTCTAGTTCCTATTTTACATGACATTCCTTAATACATTATAGAAAAATGGAAAAATCTCCCTTTAATTTTCTTTCTCAAGACTAGACATCCCCAGTTCTTTCCAACACTTTTCTTGTGACATGAAATCCAACTCCTTCAACATCCTGAACAACTTCCTTTGGACATGCTCCAATGAGCCTTTCCCAATCATAGTCCCTACAACTGTATCTAGATTTTTCCTGACTAGGGCAGAGAATCTATCACCTCCCTTTTCCCAGACATTATGACTCCAAGATGGCATCAGTAATTTTTTTTTGGCATGTCTTTCTATTGACTCATTTTGAGTTTGTTGTCATTTAAAACTCCTAGATTTTCCCCCTTAGAACATATATCTCTGAAGATGAGTTTAAAAAAAAAAAACTTGATTATAAAATATCAATCCCATTAAATTTTATTTAATTAGATTTTGTCTATTATCCTAGACTATTGAGATGAATACTTAATATGTTAACTAGTCCTCCTATTTTGATTTCATCTAAAAATCTTGCAAACTTTTACCCTAGGTCACTGATAAAAAAGAAAAAAAAATGAATTACATAAGACAGAAGGCAGCATCCTGCATTATTTCAATAGAACTATCTCTCCAAGTCAACACATTCCCCTTTATTACTACTTTTTTGATTTATTGGTTCACCAACTTAAAAACCCTTTGATGCTACTTCTATATTATCCTATCTTGTCCATAGTGATAGGAAAAAAAGATTTTATCAATTAAAAAAAATCTAGGATACCTATTCTGTAGCACTCTTCCTATCTTTAAGAAACATAATCCTTTCCGAAAAAGAATGAAGTTAACTTTGAAATGGATTGTTCTAAAAGTCATGGTCCTTGATATTTATTATGTGAATATATATGTGTATTAAATGTATATATATACATATATATATAATCTATATCTGTATGTTTACATCTATAATTTTGTAATTAGTCTAATACATACCAGAAAGGTTTCATATATTTGTTAAAATATTTATAATACTATTTTATTAGTAGTAGCAAATAACAAAATAGATTCATATTAATTATAAATTAATTATAGGCAAGTTGTGACATTATTTAATGTAATATTATCCTGCTATAAGTTAATATTAATACTATAAATATAAAGAAGCATACACGATTTATATAAACTGTTGCAAAATAAGTAAGAAGAAACAGGAAAACAATCTATAATTCTATAGATTTACAACAATGTAAATCAAAAACAAAAACACCAGCACAATTAAAACTGAATACTGTGAAATATAATGAGTAGGCTTTATCTCAAGGAAGAAAAAAGACAATTCCTTCTACTTGTTTTAGCAGAGGAGGATGACTATTGTTATGAAACCACATAAAATGTTAGATTTTTATAATGTGATAATTTTACTTAACTGTTTCATTTCCCATTTCTTAATTTGTTATAAGGGATTACTCTCTAGAGAGATAGTAGTTATATACAGAAAAATAAAGTAGATATAAAAGTCAATAAAATTGTTTTTAGAAAATCAATATAAATCAAAATCATTCTAAATTTTTTTTTTCAGAAATCAGTTAAACTCACTAGCCGACACTATTATCTTTCATTAAAAAAAATCAGGACATTTATTCTTTTCCAGTGCCTATGACACAAATCCTATTTTCCATGACCTGAGAAGTTCAAATAGCTTAACTTTTCTGAATTTCATTTTCCTCATTTGGTAAGATAAAAGGGACAGAAAATCAGCCCATCAATTAATTAGATGGCCTTTAAGATTATTTCCAAGTCTAAGCCTATGATAATCTGTTCCTATTCAGAAACAGTCCAAGACTTTAGACCCCTGGAAAAAAGACAGATATATATGTTCTCCCTGTTCTATAGGTTGGTATGCTAGGGAAGAGATAAACAACCAACCACATTAGGGTGCTTACCCTTGATGAACTCTAAGAATACAAATACAAACTATTTGTAAGCTAACCTGGGCCTATTCTTACTCTGTGGACAATCCAAATCAAAAGGTGCTAGTCTAACAAAATCTACCAGCCTTGATAACAAGTCTTAATCCTTAACTGAGCCTGATAATACACCTGAATGTGCTACAATAGCTTTATAATACCATGCAGTTTTGAGGGACATGTCGCTGTTCACAACTTTAGTGCTGATCCATTCAGTCATCCTCAGCTCCATCATAATCACAGAATTTAGTGCTAGCAAGAGATCTTAAATTCTCTGTAGTCTTCCATTGTTTCTAAATATCTGAGCCCTTCTTTTTCTGTTCAAAATTTCTCTTTCATGGTAATTTATAACACATCTCATGTTTATCAATATTTATCAATAATAATAATATCAAAACTTATTTTCATCAACTATCTTTCCATTATTCTCTTCCTCCCTCCTTCCAACTTTGCTTATTCTGATATAGTGGTGTTCTATGAAACTCAGTGATATATGAGAAAATATTGATGCTATAGTTATAATCTTACCACTAGGATATATTAATATTATGGTGTGCATAATAATGTTGTTTAAGAGGATTAATTGAATTCTAATCAAATTATACTCTAAACATGTCAGCAAAATTTTAAATTAAACTATTTGGTGGAGAATTCTTTAGAAAGTAAATGATCATTTTATGGTTTTTAAAAATAATTCTTTTGAATAAAGTAAGGGAAATTTTATGAATATATATGATATATATATTCATAATATATCATATATATATTCTTTGCATAATATTTTGGAGGAAAGTTGGAGAAAAACATTTCCTTAAAAGTTTTGATTGTATACATTTCTCATTGTATGTTTGTGTCTTGTAAATCTAAATCTTTCCTATACAAAGAAGACTCTGTAACTAATTAACTTTCAGTGTGTCATAGACTTGACTAATAGTACTAATAGTAGTAAATTTGTACTTAATCATCCATGCATTTTTAATTGTTTCACACTAATAGACTCACAACAAGGGATAGTACTGTAATTCCTTTACAGTTACCATTTCCATGCTATATAACTTTTACACAAAATTGGACCTATGTGACAAAGGTCCATTCTGACATTTGTCACATATTATCTCCTATTTTCTGTAAACATAGATTAGTTTAAAACTATTAAAATTATTGTTTCATGTTAACATAGTGCTTAGAGACTGAAAAGGTCTTCAATGAACTTCAGAATTTCTATCAATAACAAAATTACATTTAGTCAGATTGTTGGGTTGGAAAGACAATGCAAACTTTCCCATTGTGTTCCACTTCAATCTTTTCTAATTCTGTTGTTATGGGAAGCAGCAAAGGTGTGGATTTGTGGACACGGAGAGAGGTTGAAGGAAGGATGTTAGCTGGAGAGAGGCTGTGTATCTATTGTGACTTTGGGTGTCCAGGTATCTGCTCTTTTGTTTATCAGTCTACTTTGACTTTTAGGGAGAAATGACCAAGAGAATAGATGATGTGTTTGTTCTCTTTTAGAGTTCCTTATGTGCCTGTGCTCAAGTTGATGTATTGTTTCAGAAAGGTTAGTATCATTCAAAAGCGATATATAATGTGTTTTTTTCCTCTCTTAAATTTATTTAAAGCTATAAACCTTGGAACATGTCCAATAGGAACTTGATTGAGGTCTCTTAAAAATCTTAGCAAGCATGGCTAACAATATTTCAAAGACTCATAGAATCTTTGAGTTGTAAAGGACTACAGAATTTAATCTCCATTCAAAACAAAAATTACCTCTAAAACATTTCTATGTGTCTTTTAAGGATTTTTTTGTAGCCTGAGGCAGATCATAATATAGAAAATAAAGAATTATGGTGTTATATCTTGATGGAGACACTGGAGAAGTTAGAAGAACAAAGATGATAGTTTTAATATAGGAGCCAAGACAGTCAGTACACAGCCAGTCCTGGGATCTTTGAGTATATCTAAGAATGATAATAGCACTAAAATTTGTTCTCTTCACAATCAGAATATTCCCAAAGATGTTCTGTTTGGAAAGTCCAGATGGTTCTGTTTGGACACTACAAAGATAGAAATGATTATGCTACTGTTTGAAATCTGCCTTCTTAGATATACAATGCAGCAATATTGCTTTTCTACTTAGCCCTAGAACATTATAAAGTGATCTCAGTGAAATTCATAGTAATTCAAAGAAATTGGTTTAAATATTCACATAGGAAAATAAAGTAGATAAAAGCAAAAATAGTGCAGATTGTCACATAGAGCTGATGACCAAAATTTTGAATAGTTACAATTGTCAATACAAATGGTTAATGAACTGGAGCAAAAATCTTTAGCATCAGAAGGATATTAGGTTAGACAAAATTTTGCAAATTGTAATGCTCTTGGTGATCACAAAGTAATTTATGCTGTAGAAGCTCATCTTTTTAATACTAACATTCTCTCTTCATCTCTCATCTTCAATGATGAAGTTTGTCCAGGAGTTTGGCATGAAATAAGAGAATCTCAAAAGGAAAAAAAAAAAAAAAGAAACCCAAAAGTCTATTAAAAAATGTGGTAAGCATCAGTCTTTGTGCTTTGATACCAATCTTAGTGTAAACTATAACCTGCATGAGAACAGTCATAAAAGATATCAAGGCTATATATCATTAGAAAAGCAGGAATAAACAATAAAGAATGAGAAATTAAATACTAATAACTCAAAAGCAAGATTATTGTCTCAAAAGAAGGAAGGAAAGGAGGAAGGGAAGGAGGAAGAAAGGAAAGAAGGAAGAAAAAGAAAGAAGGAAAGAAAGACATACAGACAGACAGAAAAAGGACAAGAAACATATTGGATGAGAAGCTATAAAAAGAATCTACAAAATAATATCATAATATTAAGTATCTAAGGGCAAATTATGCAAATTTAGGTATACCTTGAATCCTATATTGTTTCAGTTCTGCCAAAGAAATATTTTTTTATTTCCCTCTTAATCTTTTAAAAAAAAGTTTTCATATAAATAATCAATGAAGCATGAACTGAAGCATCATAAGGAGTAGTAAAAGGACATGTACAAACAGAAGATGAATAAAATAATGAAATTCCTTTTATTTATTCTTATTGTCATTTTCTGGAAATTTTTAACTAATTTTTTTTGGATTAAAAAAATGAAGTGACAAAGAAATTAAATGATTTTACCAGTGTTATGGCAAACTAATAGGGGAAAAAAAGGTTTGACTCATTCATCCCCAGGAGGCCCATCAAACTGTGTAAAAATGAGTAGAATGTCAGAGAATAGAATATCTTGTCTTTGTCTTAACATTTGATATCCATCTTTACAAGGCTGTTATAATCTGAAAACTGAGCAGGGGGAAGAACATTTTTCTTGCCCATTGATTTTTTAAGCTCACTTTCCTGATGATGGCCCCATATGCCAGATTGACTTGATCTTACTTTGTTTCTTTCTGCTTTTTTAAAAAGTAGATTTTATCAACAGCTTTTATTGTTGTATTTTTCTCTTCTTATCCTTCTCCATCAGCCTTCCCTTGTAACAAAAAAAAAGTTTAAAAAAGAAAAAATTCAGCAAAGCCAATTAAGATGCTGAAAAATGTTGACATCATATGCAATGTTCCTATGCCCAACTTCCCTTATCCATATCATATTTGCAAAAGAGTGGATAGGTTTTTACTTATCTTCTCATGTCTCTTCTTTTGGGCCAAGTATAGCTACTATAATTTCACAACATTAACTTTATTTGGCCTTAGTATGGCTGTTATTCTTTCCATTTATATTGTCATGGTCCTTGGGCATGTTTTTCTTGTTCTGCTTATTACACTTTGCATCAATTTATATGTCTTTTTATGCTTCTCCATATTCATCACATATTATTTCTTATAGATCAGTAATATTCTATTATATTTATGTACCACATTGTCCATTTCTCAAGCTATGGGCATGATTTTCAATTCTTTGTCACAACAAAAAGTGCATCAATATTTTGTTATATATGGAGTCTTTATTTTTCTGACCTCAGTTTATTAGGAAAAATATTTGTCTTGTCTAACATTTCTGGGTAACACAACACACACACACATACACATACAAGCAGACACAAACACACACATACACACCCCTCTGTCATGAGGAATATAAAAATAGGAATGGTCAGAGAATCAGGAAAGGAAAGAGGAGAAGAGGATAGAAAAAAAGGAAAAAGGAGAAGAGAGGAAATAGAGAAAGAAAGAAAGAAGGAAAGAAGAAAGAAGAAGGAAAGAAGGAAAGAAGGAAAGAAGGAAAAAAGGAAAGAAAGAAAGAAAGAAAGAAAGAGAGAGAGAGAAAGAAAGAAGAGAGAGAGAGAGAGAAAGAAAGAAAGAAAGAAAGAAAGAAGAAAGAAAGAAAGAAAGAAAGAAAGAAGGAAAGAAGGAAAGAAAAAAGGAAAGATAGAAAGAAAGAAGGAAAGAAGGAAAGAAAGAAAAAAGGAAAGAAAAGAGGAAAAGCAAAGAGGTCACAAAAGGAGAGAACTGCAAGCCAATAGCTAATTTAACAATTCCTGATTAGACAGCTTGCTATCATACTGGAAAAAGCATTGACTTAAGCGTCCAAGCACCAGGGTTTAATACACTGCATGTATGACTGTTCAGGCCTCAGTTTCCTCATCTGTAAAATGAGAGGTCTGGGCTAGATAGCCTCTTATTTCTTATATTTCTTATTTCCAGATCTAGGATTCTATGATTAAACACAGCTTATTATGAGAAAGACATAAAAATTAAAGTTTCTTCGCTTAAGACTACTTTCTACTGAAGTAATATAATAGATAGCTAGATAGATAGATGGATAGCAAATAAAAAAGTAAGAAGTCATTTTTAGAGGAAGAAAATACTAAAAATAATTGCAGGAGCAGGAAATGCCTATGGAGATTATTGCCCTTTTGCTGTGTTTTGAAGGAGCCCAGGACTCTAAATTCTGGGAGGAGAGGCCTTCCAGACTTGAAGATAACTTATGCAAAGTCATGGAGGTAAGGGAGGTAATGTCACCAATGAATAACAGCTAGCAAGTCAATTTGGCTGGAATGGGGAATACATAAAAGGGAATAATATGAAGTAAGATTGGAATGGTTAGAGGAAGCCAGACTCTGAAAGGCTTTAAAGGTCAGGTTGATAAAGGTAAGAGAAAGAAAGAAGGATCACAAGGGAAAGAAAGGAAGGAAGAAAAAGGAGTAGGTTGGGAAAGGCAATTCAATGGCTAAGGACAGCTTTAAGGTCTATGTGCTAGGAGAACAGGATGGAAAAAAAAAAAAAAAAACAGTTCCAATGACCTGTGAGAACCATATTTGTTTCCCCTAGTTAGTTACTTCATTCCTGCTGTGTGTCACAGGTGAAATGCTGGCTTCTATTAAACTTATTACTACCACATACTAGCCTTTCTCCTTATCCTCCACTTGGGAAATATGGAAGAAAGAAGTATTCTTGTTAAAACTTTGCCCTATTTTGTAGCAATCTTTTTGATCACAAAGTTCACTCAGTCCCAGATTGAGAAGAAGCGTCCTTTAGGTTTTTGCTTTTGCAATAGCCCTTGTCACTGCTGGGCACAATCACCTGGCTGGTGTTGCTGGCTGTCTTTCAAGCACCCATGGCTCTTACTGGAAACCTCAGCAGGATAACCAAAGAAAGCATCTATTCCTGCCAGTTACTTGCTAGGAGACTTTAGTGAAGGGGAGAAAGAAGGGGGAAGGGAAACTGTTGTTTTTATGCAAGGCTCAGCATATGAATTCCTCCAGGTTGTTGGCTAGAGACAGCATCTGAAAAGCCTGGCTGAGCCAAACTTCAATCATACCCAGTAAATGTTTACATCAAAAAGAAAAAAAAAAAATCCTGGTCACTGTATTCCACTCAGCACTGGGTGCCAGTAGCCTTTGGCAATGTCTTTGATTGGAAAGAGAATCCAGATTCCAGATTGGGGTGGAGTAAAGAACAACATGTGTTGAAAACTTAAAGGGTCTAGAAGCAAAGGCACAAGGTACAGCACTTTCGCCCTTTCAGGGTGGGGATATGTTCCCTACTCCCAGTAGTCTATGGGATCTTAAATGCTTAGCAAGGATTTTTTAATATCATATATCAAGACTGTCATAGAGCTTTGACTTGTCTTATAGATTCAGTCCAATACAACAAGCATTTGTTTTAGGCACATGCTATATTCAAGACACTCTTATAGGTACTAAGTATATATAGGTAAGAAGTGACATTGTTTCTGTTTTCAAAGAGCTTATAGTTAAGTCTTGGCTTCAAGTGCAATCAGAGAGAAATCAGTTAACCTTTATAAACTTTAGTTTTTTCATAAATAAAATAGGGATAAAAATTTTATAGGATCATTGGAAAGTAAGTTTTACAAATCTTAAAATGCTACATAAATGTATATTAGTAGTAGTAGAAGAAACAGTTACAATTCTATTCAGAGTAATAGAAGATATATGAGACTACACGAGTAACTATAATACAAATTGAAAATGAATTGGAGAACCCTCACAGAATAGCCTGAATGTTAAGGAAGACTTTATGGATGAAGCTGAGTTTTTAAAAATAAAAAATTTGGCTTTTAAAAAAAGTTATTTTTAACACTTTATAATTTTTTGAGTTCCAAATTCGCTCCCTACCTCCATACCCCTTCTCCACTTCTTAAGAAGACAGGTAAGATGCTATATGAAATAATGCAAAACATTTTCCCATGTTAGTCATTTTCCAAGAAAAAAGGAAGAAAAATAAAGTAAAAGTATTCTTTAATTTGCACTCAGAGTTCATCAGTTCTCTCTCTGGAGGTAAATAACATTTTTCATCATGTTCTTGTTCAGTCATTTCAGTCCTGTCTGACTCTTGGGATTTTTTTTTTTCTTTTGGCAAAAAAACCACTGGTTGTTGTTGTTGTTTTTTAAATTTCCCTTTCCAGATGAGAAAACTAAGGCAAACAGGATTAAGTGACTTACCTACAGTTACATAGCTACCATCTGTCTGAGGCCAGATTTAAGCTCAGAAAGAAATCTTTCTCAAGGCTTAACACCCTATCCACGATGCCATCTAGTTGCCCATTTTTTCATCATGAGTCCTTAGAAATTTTCTTGGATCACTGTATTGAATAGAATAGTTAAATCTTTCATTGTTGATTATTATTACACTATTTCTGTTACCATGTAATCTGGTTCTGCTCATTTCACTCTACATCAATTCATATAGGCCTTAACAGATTTTTTTTTTCTGAAATCATTCTGCTCATTACTATTCTATTATAATCATATACCATAACTTGTCTAGCCATTCTTCAATTGATGGGAAAAAGGCCCTTCTTCCCTCTTTTAGCCAATTCAGATGAGAGTGAGATTTAAGCATTACTTGTTCCTCCATTTTTCCCTCCACTATAAAAAGTTGTCTTTGGGTGACTCTTATAAAAGATAATTTCCCTATTCTTCCTTTCTCTTTCCTCTTCTTCAACTGAGTTGTTGTCTCTATTTTGCCATTTTGGTTCTAACCAAGAAAGAATTCTAGAAGACAGAGATGTGGACAAAATCTGCCGCAGGCATTTGGGTATGGTATGTTAATACACAAGAGGTGACAGAGAATAGAGTGCAATAAGCAAATACCTTGGCTAGAATATGGAGTATGTATAGGAAAGTAGCATAAAATAAAATAAATATTCAGACACATATAAAAGCAAAATATAATATAATATAATATAAAAGCAAATATATATATATATATATAACATATATTTGCAATATAAAAGCAAAAGACATCAGTAAAAAATGTAAGCTTAAGTAAAAAGACTAAACTAGATTAGAAAGAGTAAAACATAATAGAATAAAAGATAAATTAAAACTATATTGTAAATAGAGGACTTGATTCTAGACAAACGAATTTATAGTTTATATTGTAATATAATAGAGAACCACTAAATATTTTTTAAGAAGGGATCTTTCTGTCTTCTTACATATTTCTATAATTGGAAGAGACCCAAGGATTCCTGGAAACTGGTAATGATTTTACATCAATCAAATAATACTTTGAAGGTATGGGTGACCATTCTATTGACTAGTAGTGGATCATAAGTATGTTGACACTTCACTTGGACTACTTCACCAATGTCATTTCATAAAATAATGTAATTAGAGTTAGAAGGGTTCTTAGACATTTTCTAGTATAACATCCTCAATTTACCAAGGAAGAAACAGAAGTCTAAAGATAAGTAACTTGCTCAACTTTATGTCTGTGGTCAGCAATAGAACTGGAATTTGAAGCCATGACTTCTGACTTAAAAAATCCTTTGTTCTTTCCACTACATAAAGGAGCATCCCATGTAAACTTTTCACCTTTAGTTTTCAAGTAATGTAGACATCTATGCCTCTCAAATAAGAGAAATAAGGCATTCAATGGAGATGGAGAGAACTAGTTAAACCAGTTATTGATGACTCAAATATTTCACAGTGCTTTTGATGAAAATAACATCACATAATTGAATCATCTTAGAAAATCTTCATCAATTTTGAAAACACCCAATACATTCAAAAATAGTATGAGTATTAATATTATCAAGAAAACAAACTCTAGGTATAAAAACAAGGTAGAGACTTTGGGAGGCCTTAAAGGTGAGGGGAAAGGGTAGAGGGAGAGATATAATATTATCCTACTTTCTAACTTCCTCTTCCAAAGCACCAGTCTCTTGGATC
This sequence comes from Antechinus flavipes, assembly GCF_016432865.1. Classification (NCBI taxonomy): domain Eukaryota; kingdom Metazoa; phylum Chordata; class Mammalia; order Dasyuromorphia; family Dasyuridae; genus Antechinus; species Antechinus flavipes. The sequence continues at coordinate 211,259,289 of NC_067401.1, read as the reverse complement.
TCTTTCTGCTTGAACATTCAAGTAATTTTATGAACTTAATGGAGCTGTTAATGTCACTAATATTGAACAAAACAAAGTAATTAAAGGGGAAAAACAACCATAGGTCACTTTGCTGCTAATACAATCTACCATCCAAACCACCTGAAGGCCTGACCATGTATTGATATGGCCATGTTTTACTGCCACCTAAAGGTTATAATAGTATATAGCAGGGGTCAGATTTGGGGCAAAAACTGGACTTATCACAGAATAGTGGAACCATTTAAAATTGGAAAGGACCTTTAACAAAATCTATTCTAAATCCCTTTAAGATAAATAAGCTGACTTCTAGTCAGGCTGCACTAATGCTGGAAGACACCTTATATAACATGTAGCCCAACCCCTTATTTTAAAAATGAGAAAACTAAGGTATAAAGAGGTAAAGGAATTTACCAAAGATCAATAAGTGGCAAAGCTAGGATTTGGACTCATGTATGCTGACTACAAGGCTAGCTATCTTTCTACATCACCTTATTAAATAATCAATCAGACAATACTAAGTATATAATATGTATTTTCTATTTCACTTGAGGTTATGAAGGACAGAAATAATTAAACATGGTCTCTACTATCTCAAATATTATAATCTCAATGAGAGAAAAAAAAAAACTTGATAAAGAGTAGAATACTGGGTCAAATATAAAAGATGAAATTTATTAATGATGAATATAAAATACTATACTTCAAAGAACTAAGTTCATAAATTTAAGATTGGGGAGATGTGGCTAGAATTATAGAATTATGGATTCAGCAAAGCAAGCGTTCTGAAAATTCATCTAGTCCAACGCCCTCATTTGACAAATGAGGAAACTACAATCCACAAAGGTAAAGGGATTAGCCAAAAGTCACAAATGTAGCAAGTGGTAGACAAAAGATTAGAATTCAGATCTGACAGCAGAGCTAAGATTTAATCCCAACCTAGAGAACAGTTCATATAAAATGATTTGAGGAAATGAATATGGAAGCTGAATATGAAAGCTCATGTCATTAGAAAAAAAAATAGAAGAGAATGAGATACCCTTGGGGAAGCTAGATGGTGCAGTGAATGAGAGTGATGGGTTTGAAGACTCATTTTCATGAGTTCAAATATGATCTCATTCTCATTCTAGCTGTGCAACCCTGCACAAGTAACTTAACCTTATTTGCTTCAGTTTCCTCATGTTTAAGATGAACTGGAGAAGGAAATGGCAAACCAATCTAGTATTTTTGCCAAGGAAAACTCAAATGAGGTCACAAAAATTAGGACAAGACTGAAACAATTAAACAACAATGAGATATCTTTCATAGGGAGAGAAATCTTAACCAAATGAGGAAAGGCATGATCACAAAAAGTAAACTAGATATTTTAGGTACTTGAAATTACCAAAAAAAAAATTGTATAAATAAATAAATCATTGCAGCTAAGGTAAGAAGGGCAAGCTTTGATGGGGATTCCTTTGATCAATTATATTTGATAAAGGTCTGATATCCAAGACATACAAGAGATGAACGCAACTTACTTTAAGACTAAAAGCATTAACCCACTGAATAAGTAGTCAAAGATTATGAATCAGGAGTTCTTAAAAAAATGCCAAGTTATTAGAAATCATATGGAAATGTAAATCAAAACAATTCTGGTGTTTACCTTCATACCCCAAAATTTGATATAAGTAAGAAATGAAAGAAATAATCAGTGCTGGAAGGCCCAATACATTCTTGGTAGAACTGTGAATTGTTTGCTCTCTCTAGGAAACATTTAGAATTATGATAAAAAGTTAATGAAATTTCTATGTCCTCGTGTTAATCATATATATGTCTAAGAAGATGAAAAGATAACAAACCTACCAAAATATTAATAAAATACTTTTTTAAGGTAACAAAAACTGGAAATAAATGTGATCATTAATTAGAGAACTGTTGAACCATTTTTTTTTTTTTTGCAGAAATAGTGGACTATATAGGGAAAATACTGTCATACATAATTATCTAAATGGTCTATGAGGTCCTTTTCAGATCTCATATTCTAGAATTCTTCAAATGACAAATGACACAACAATTAAATATAAAATCTAGTATTATTAGTCAAATGTTGAATTGTGTGGTGGAGACTAGACAAAACTATGCAAGAAAGATGAGAAAACTTAGCTATTTCTCAGAGTTATAAGAAAAAGGGTTTATATGCCTTAAAATTCCAAATAAATACAAGTGAGTGCCTTAACCTTGCCTACTGTATCCTGGGTCATCCCTTGCCAGTTTGTCTTGACTTTTGTTTTACCACTGGTCATTTTTAATAACTATGGAGGAGAGAATGAGGCTGACAACTTTGCACAGCTCTACCTCAATTAAATCCAATTCATTAACAAGTAAAGATATCATCCACCTTAGGATGTCATTAGTCTTTTAAGAATGAAGGACAAACTACAAAAAAAACAACCCTTAACCTCTTCAATCTCAATTGCTTATTTGTAAAACAGAGATTACAGTTGCTTCCTGAGAGGACTGTTGTTTATTCCAACCAAGAAAGTCAAAATGCTTTGCAAACTTTACAATGTTACATGAATGAAAGTTATTGTCATTCTTCTTAAACTATAATGCTTTTTCAAATTACATGGTATAAGCCTTTATAACAATTTATATAGTTAAAACTTTATGAATGATGAAGGAAGGAAACCAGTATGTATTAAGCACCTAGCTACTATAAATATTATCTCATTTGATTCTCAAAATAACTATAGGAGATAGGTTCTATCATTCATCCCTCATTGAACAATTGGATAGACTAAGGTAGAGAGAAGTTAAATAATTTGTATAGAATTAGTTGTATAATTAAGTGTCTGAAGCCAAATTTTAACTCAGATTTTCCTGACTCCAGTCCCAATGCTTAGTCCCGTACCATCTAGCTAGACTCTATGGTCTAAAACTTCTTTAGGAAAGAAGATTTTTCTTTTTTTTCCCACTTAATAATATTTTATTTTTTTCCAACTACATGTAAAGATAGTTTTAAACATTCATTTTTGTAAAATTTTGAGTTCTATTTTTTCTTTCCTTCCTTCCTTTCCTTCCCCTCTCCCCAAGACAAAGCAATCTGATATAGATTATATATGTGCAATCATTTAAAACATATTTCTATATTTGTTATGTTGAAAAAAATCAGAACAAAAAGGGGAAAGCCATGCAAAAGGAAAAACAAAAAAGATGAAAATAATATGCTTTGATCCACATTCAGTTTACATACTTCTTTCTCTGGATGCAGATAGCAGTTTCCATTACTCATGTATTGAAATTATATTAAATCACTGTATTGCTAATATAAATCGAATCTATTATAGTTAATCATCACATAATACTATTGTTGCTGTGTACAATGTTCTCTCATTTCTGCTCACTTCACTCAGCATCAGTTTATACAAGTTTTTCAAGGCTTTTCTGAAATCTGCTTGCTCATCATTTCTTATAGAACAATTACAGGACAGTTCCTTTATTAAAGTAATAAACTAAATTCTAGATGTCAAATGCTTAGAATTATTTTTTGTATAGTCCTTTCAGTCATATATGACTCTTCATGACCCCTAGTTTAGGGTTTTCCTTACTAAGATACTAGAATGGTTTGTCATTCCCTTCTCCAGCTCATTTAATAGATGAGGAAAGTAAGGCAAACAGGGGTTAAATGATTTGCCCAGGGTCTAATAAATGTCTGAGGTCATTTGTACTTAGGTTCTCCAGATACCAGGATCAGCATTCCATCCATTGCATAATCTAGCTATCCCCCACAGAATTCTACTTATTAGCAAATACCATGTCTCATGTAGAGTGAAGAAGCATTTACTGAGCCTCCATCTCGTGGGTTTTTTTTTTTTTTTGGTAGAAATTCAGGGAGCATTGAGTAGACTTATTTGAGCAGAATGGGAGTCATGTAAAATAAAGACAGAAAGCTAAGCTGACACCAGATTGTGGAAGATTTTTAAATCCAAGGTAGAGCTGTTTGCATTTTAATCTAGAAGCAGTAGAGAGCCATTGAAAGGTTCTTGAAAAGAGGACATGGTCAGACCTATGCTTTATGACAATTACTTTGGCTGTAGTATGGAGAATGGATTATAGAGGAGAAATGCTAGAAGGGAGACTAATTAGGAGAGTATGTCAAGAATTCAGGCAAGTGGTGATAAAGACTAAAACATGAGTATTTCAAAGATAGGGAAACTGAATCTCAAGGAGATTAAATTATTTCTTGAGGGTCATACACTGTCAGAGGCAGGCATTGATCCCATAATCTTCCCAACTAAAAGTTGAATATTCTATGCATTATATGCCAGTCTCATAATCACTACCTTCAACTTCTCCCAAAGATGGCCCTTACTCCACAACACTGGAAACTTGCTATTTCACTGCCCGGCTCTTCCCAAGAGTCACTCAGAACATTTCACTCAAAGTGAAAGGATTTTTCTACTCCCTGAGTTATGATGGTACAATACTGGGCCTGGAGTCAGATGGATTCATCTTCCTGAGTTCAAATCTGGCCTGAGATACTTACAGGATGTGTGACTCTGAGCAAGTCACTTCCCCTGTTTACCTCAGTTTTCTCATTTGTGAAATGAGTTGGAAAAGATAATAATAAAAAAAAAAAAAACCACTCTAGTATCTTTGTCAAGAAAACCCCAAATGGGGTCACAAAGAACCAGATTTGATGGAAAGATGGCTAAACAACAAGTTATGGTACTTTTTAAATAATTAGAATAAATGATACTGAGTAATTCTTTCACCTTACAGATTTTAGCCCTGAGAGAAATCTCCCATTTTATGCATGTAAAAAGCTGAGTCCTAGGGTGGTGAAATAATTTGCCGCAAATCACTAAGCAGTAGAGAAGGTATTTGAATCTAGGTCTTCTGATTCCAGATTCAGTTCTTTCCCCAGTACATCAAACTGTCTCTGTAATTTCTTGCTGTCCTGTTTCTAAACTGTTCCTGTGACATTTTTTCTGCTATGTTTAACTTGTTTGTTCTACTCTAAACTGGTCATTCTCTTGCTAAGTATCCCATTGAGTTCAGAATAATATAGAATGTAATCTCTTTGAGGGGCAGGGACCATTTCATTTTTGTCTTTGGATTCCAAGCTCTTAGCATAGTTAGGAACAAGGTGGCATGGACTTGATAAAGGCTTGTTTGATTGATAGCAAGAGCAAGATTCTGAATCAATCAATTTAAAGTAGTCTCACTTTGGGATTATTTTGCTTCAAAATCAAGAAATAGATGGGCAAGTTCTGCTAATGGCAAGAAAGGATGTTCTCTTTATTGTCTTTGACTATGACTAAATAGTTATGTTGAATAACCATATGTCCATTCTCAGTGATTCAAAGTATAGCTGAAGAAGAAATCTCAAGGGCACCATTGAGTCCTTTTAGTCATACCTGACTCTTCATGTCCCCATTTTGGATTTTCTTGGTCAAGATACTGGAGTAATTTGCTATTTCCTCCTTCATCTCATTTTACAGATGAGGAAACTGAGGCAAGCAGGGTCACATAACTAGTAATATCTGAGATGAGATTTGAACTCAGGTCTTCCTGACTCTGGGTCCAACACACTCTTCATTGGACTATGTAGCTGCCAAAATAATACTTTATTTACTTTAACACCTTGCTATCTTATATACTTTACTACCCATGTAATCTTTAGGAAAGCAGCTAACTTTTCTAGGTCTCGGTTTCTTCATCTATAAAATGGGGAGGGAGGAGAATGTAGAAGAGAATAGATGATTTCTGAGGTCCCTTCCATCTCTATATCCATGATTCTATGATTCTATCAGAACCTTTGAAGTTTCATAGTAGAGAAAGGGCCTCAGACGCCCTGGGTACTTGGAAGCAGAAAAAGAGAAGCCAGTGTGGGAAAACACAGAAGAGAGAAGTAATTTTCCAGAGACTCAGCCTTGATTATCTTCAACCATGCAAATGTACAATAAAACAGAGTTGTGCTGAAATCTCAAGATCTTATGGCATTAGATCAAGAAAGAGTGTAAGATTTTGTATTTGAAGCTGGCTATCCCATTTAACCCATTCAGTTTACAGAAGAAGAAACTGAGATCCCGGAAGAAATCACAAGATTCTAGATCTTAGATCCAGAACTGGAAGGGACTACTGGGTCAATCAGGTATAACCCCACTCCCTGATTTTCCAGATGAATAAATTAAGGTTAAGAGAGATATAATGGCTTGCTCAAAGTCATGCAGTTAATAAGGTACAGAACTGGGATTTCAGCCCAGGTTATAGTAAGATAAAGGACAGAAACGTAATGTTAATTTTCAAATTATTTTCTTCCCAGAAAAAACAACAACAACCCAATATTTCTTCTAATGTGATTCCATTGTGCTTAAAAATATTTTAAAAGTTAATTTTCCCACAGACTAGGAATGGGAAATGATCTTGAACTCCACATGTTTCAGTAGCAGGTTCAAATTTTCATATTTATCAACGATGGAAATATACAAAGACCAGTGTTGCCAAAGATCAAGAACCCCCCCCCCCCTCCCCCAGCTAGTTAGTTGATTTTACTATGTGGCTTTGTCCAGATGGTTTGACCACTAGATGTCTCCCTCTGCTTGGGGGACACTCCAAGGACCAAGGGTCAACATGTGGGATGGCTAAAAAAACAACAATCAAAGCATGTCCTAATCTCTGGCCACATCTTTCTCAGATGTTTGTCCTCCAGAGGAAGTTTAGCACAGCCGGGATGTCAAAAAAAGCAAAATTAAATAAAATTAAATAAAACAAAACTACTCAGGATTGGAATCAGATTTCTTTTGTTCTGGGGGAGGTTCTCATCAACAGGAATGAGCCTGTCTGGCATTCTGCACATCATGTTTGGTTTGATTCACTGATCTCATGGACACAGCATTGTTCTTCTCAAGGTCTGTTTGTATTATGTTTCTCCCTTCGTCTGGCTTGTGCAGAAATGCAGCTCCAGGGTGAACTTGAGGACTCTCAGGGACCTTCCAGAGAGAAAATTCAGCAGACTGGGGAGTTACATTAAAGGGTTGGCTCTTTTATTCAAAGATTGTGGGACTGATCCTACTGAACTTCCTATGCCTCTGAATACTAAGTCTTGGAAAGGACTATGATGTTATTAGGAATATCACATGTCTTAACTCAGTTCCCTCCAACCTTGGATACATTTCATCCATTGCTATGGACAACCTTCTTGGGATGAGCTCCTTGGCATTTAGTTAAAATGGTCAGTACATGGTGGTTGGTGCTGGGTCCATTGGACCCATACTTGATGATTTTCCTATTTGATAAGACCTTCTCATTGCTGGTATATAGTCTCTGAGAGTCCATACCAGAAAGCCTATCTTATTAGATGTTATTGAAGTTTATATAAGTTTGTGTAATGACTTGTCTCTATCTTGAAAGAATTTCTTGTAAGTACCTCTTCTTCAGCAAGTTCAGATTGCCAATAAGGTAAGATAGGATAAGGAGTAGACCAGTGATTTCATCTGTGTCAGGGATAATAGCAGCAATAACAATAATTTTTATACCCCTTTAAGGTTTGCAAGTACTTGATATGTTATTTTATTTGATCCTCACCCCTCTGGGCTAAGTGCTTTTATCTCCATTTTATAGTTGAGAAAACTGAGGCTGAGAGAAATTAATTAACTTGCCCAAGATCATACAGTCAGTAAATACCTGAAACAGGTTTTTCGTATTCCCAGATCAAGAAATTCCCCCTATGAAGTCAGATTGACAATCTTTTTGCCTTATAGGGTTACCTATTGAAAGATAATATACTTTTCCCAGTCTGATACAAAATATGAAAGGCAAGATTTGAACCTAACCATCATGACACATTGTATTTCAGAGAGAGGTTCTAGAATAAAGTATAAAGTCCTTATGTTGTTACTTAGCACATGTTTCACAGTTGTATCCTGCCTTCTCCAATTTCTGTGTGTGACATAGACCATTCCCACTCCGAGAATGTATTCCCTCTCCAGGAATGTATTCCCTTCTCATCTCTGTAGGTTGAAATACACTTTCTTCAAGACCTAGCTTAATCATTACTTCTTCCATAAAATTTCAATTTTCTCCATCTGAGAGGTTTCTTGCTTTCCTAAATGCTGCTAGCATACTTTGTCTAGACCTTTCCTTTGTCCTTGTATATGCTTGTCTATGAATGCCATTTATATAAGTTTATATATGACTTGTTCCTATCCTGAAACAATTTCTTATAAGTACTATTTATTCAGCAGGTTCACATTACCAAAAGAATAAGATTGGGTAGGGAGTAGATAGTGATTTCATCTGTGTCAGGAATAATAGCAACAATAACAATCATTTTTATATCTCTTTAAGACTTGATCATTTCAGTTGTATCTGGGGTTTTCTTGGAAAAGATATTGGAGTGGATTTACCATTTCCTTCTCCATTTGGTTTTACAGATGAAGAAACTGAGGCAAACTGATGACTTGCCTATGGTCATACAACTAATAAATGTTTGAAATTGAAAGCTTTGATTCCCAAAGCCAGTTTGCATGGTTATTAAGATAACTGCTTCCACACCACCTGTATTTGTTTTTGCCTCCTCTTTCATTATTTGACAAGTGCTGAACACCTGTGTTTATCTCTTCACTCAACTGCTAAGATCAAGGAGTCTAAACCTGTAATATCTCCTTCTTAATTTGCTGTCGTTGGCCAGTAACAGTGCCTGGAGAGATTGATGACTTTTTCCCCCTGTCTATTAAATTAAAAAGATTTTCCCCAGCTACAACTGTTTCCACAATCTGACAAATGTTGATTTAAATTTCCTTGTCTTAGTTCTAATCAATGCTAAGTGTAGAGGGAATAGACTCCTGTAGAATGTAAATGAAAATTTATTTCTTTATCAAGTATTTCAAGCAGGCATACTCTGTTCCAATCAAACTGACCTAACAGATGTTCCTTGTACATGGCAATATATAAAATGCCGTTTCCTATTTCTGCACTTTTATACAAATGATCCTCCGTTCCTAGAATATACACCCTCTTTTTTTCTGCTTGGTAGAATCTTTAGTTGTCCTTTTAAGACACACCTCAAATGTCCCAGGTAAACAGTCTTTTGTGTTCTCTTTATGTTTAACAGCTCCCTCCCTCTTGAAATTACTTTGTATTTACTTAGTAGAGTCCATACTAGGTCTTCTTAGGAGGTGTATTATTATTATTATTATGGAATCATAGATTTAGAGCCAGAAAAAATCTTAGAGATAATTGACTCCAAACCTCTCCTTTTATAAATCAGAAACCGAAGTCAAGAGAGATTGAGGAATAAGATTCATATTAATAACCTGTATTGATATAATACTTTGGGGGTTGCAAACATTTTATATAAACATCTTATTTTATTTTTATGAGCTATTATTGCTTTTCACATTTGAGAAAACTGAGGCAGATAGAAGTCTTTACTTGTTCAGGTCTACCCAATTAGTAAGCCCCAAAATAAATTTAATCCCACCTTCCTGATTCCTGGTCCTCTATCTATTACACCATGATGAGTGCCATAGGAACAACTTTCATTTTTTATCTTCACACAGCACCTGGGACATTGTATAGGTGCTCCAATGTTTGTGGAATCAAATCCTATCCTAAAATCCTCCACAGACTCTACCAATCTTCCCAAATGTCAAACTCTGGTCTTATCACTACATTTTAAGACCTTAGATAAGTTTAGCTATCCTTATCAACTTCTGGCATTTGTCTAACTTTCAACCAGTCAGGCGAAGTTCCTCCCTGTCATTTATAACATATCCTACCCTCAGTCTTATCTCACATTATTCTTCATGCCTGAAATAGCACTTCCAATCACTGAATATTATTTTCTTAAGAATAGTTAACACATGTCTTTACTCTCTATCTACCAAAATATCTCCTGGTATTATTCATACCTCCATAATAAATCATTTTCTAACTAATCTGAATATTTCACAAATGAATGCCTATTTATTACTTTATGAAAATTATTTCCCTTAAAAAAAGCATGACTGTAAATGTGAGGTTACCCATTACTATCAGATTACTATCAAACTATCAGTATTATTACAATAATATCTAATAGTATCTAAGTAATTTGCATATTAGTTGTGCTTAATTTGACCTTTCCATTTCTAACTATTGGCATATTTAATTAAGTGACATTCCTGTCTTTATTAGAATACATCACGTAAAAATAGTGTTTTCTGAGTTCGAGGTGATAAATTTGCACTCTTTAATTTTCAACATTAGCTTTCACTTTTTGTTGTATGCCCTTAATAGAAGACCGAACAATCAATCAAACAAATGAATCATTAACTTGGACATGAGATATCAACAGTGGCACCATTTACTAGTTTGCCGATCAAGAGGCATTAGCTCATAGCATATGTACTGGATTTTTTGGCCACATGTAATTGTTCTTGAATCTCCCACAGAGTAGAAAACCAAATTTCTCTCTGTTCAATATAATGGTAATAATGATGGCAAAAATATGTTGTAGTGTCAGAATTAGAGAGTATCTAAAATGGATAAAACAGAGAAAAAATAATTAGATAATTTTGGAAAGACATTACTTTAGCTCAGGACTGAAGCATCAAGGTAGTGGTTGGTATTTATTTGTTTCTTATATTTGAGCATTTTGAATTAGTTTCCCTCTTAAAGAAGTAACCATTGGAAATAAATGGGAAAAAGATAGCATCAATGAGGGAAAAGCCAGCTGGCAATGCTCTTCCTAAATGCTTTAAGCAGCTATTGCCAGTTTTTAAGTCATGATAGTTATTTATTATCTTCTTGGGGAAAATCGAGATCTTGTCCAAATCCACTTGTGTCTCCCTCTAGGAAATGAGCTGTTGATGGGTCAGCCCTGGGAAATCTATTATAATCCTACAGAACATGTTTCCCATGCTTTTTTGAGTGAGTGGCAAACCCTCTGGGGTGGCAGGAGGAAGATATTTCCTTTTAAGTTATCCTCCAATCCCCACAATTCTGTACCATGGACCCCTTTGACAGTATCATGAGGCTTCTGAAACCCTTCTTAAAATGTCTTTAAATACATAAACTAAAATACACACTCACAAAAGAAATATAATTATATTGAAATATAGCTATCAAAATAAGTTGTTGTTTTTTTAAGCTCAGGAACTACCAGGTTAAGAATTTTTGTTCTAGCTATTCTTTGAGAGAAGTTATTTTTCATTCATCACATCTAATTAGGAATTTCTGCATCTGGCTCATAACAAGCTGCATAATACCCTTCCCATAGTTGGAGAATAAAAACTCTGCCCTGTGATAAAGAGTAAGAAATATCAGGATACTTGTGCTCTTGGGACCCCACACTGCTATTGGGGAGCTTATTATTTTTAGCTTATTATCCTTGACCACTAATGCTTGAGTTTTATGTTGAAGGTATGGAAATGCTGTCAGATATTTTCCAAATTTAGTGATGGGCCACAATCCTGATCACCCTGCTCTGTTTATACCTCTGATTCTTTCTTCTCTTTATACCTGCTAAAATGAAGAATGAAAGCAATTTCAAGATGTCCCATGGATATCTTCAGATAAGCGCTAAATGTTGGGGCATACCAATAGAAACACAGCACTGGGATTCCAAGATGGTAACCTTTGTGTTCTCCAGGCTCTCAGAAATTTCATTTCTCTTTCCCTGAGTATTTTCATATATTTTCCTGGGGTTAATCTCCCGACCCCTTGCCTGCTTCTCTTGTCTCATTTTAAAAGTGTCTTGCACATAGTGGGTATTCAATAAATATTTTGAAAATTTTAATTTGATTTGACTTGATATATTAAGTTCCACTAGTTTGTCTTCTATTTACTGTTTTCTTTCTCCCAGGATCAGTGTTGCTGCTGTTTATTCCTGTGACCCTGCCCTTTAGCTGGGAACCTCAGCCGTCAGCCTGTAGATACAAAGCCAACACAAATAAACCCAAGATGTTAGAAGACTTAATGAGTGGCTTTTCTTATTTATTCAGCATGTGTACAGTGCTCAGGACTGAGGGCTAATACAGGGATTCAGGCTCTACTACAGAGTAACCAACTTCTATGATGAGGATACCCAGGGAACATATGGAAACAATCCAATCTTACTGGAATGTAAGGATACACATTTTACATAGCAAGTGTTTTAATAAATACTTGATTGATTAGTTAGTTGGTTGTTTCCTTGTGTTCATACTGCACAGAGGAGATGTCTGGAACAAAAAGGCCTTTCTAACCACCCCCTCAAATCCCAATAACATCCTGAGGTGGTTGCCTACTCATTGATCCCGTTCCCATAAGGTCTTCCTTGCCTAGGGCCAGTAGACCAATGCAATATAAATATTGTGCATTCAAAACCCAACCTGTTTACTGTTTTTTTTTTTTTTCAGTCTCCCTCTCTTTTGGGTATGTGTAGGGAGGAGGGAAGTAACCCTGTTTCCTCATGAGGAAATAATGAGGAATTTAATGTAGCAGGCATAAACAGATTTTTTTAGGAGAAAAACAGTATGGGTTCTTAAATGGTTTATTGGTGAGTCATCTGTGAACCAGCAATATACTCTATTTATGGAACAACTTATGTCCATGGAGAAAATTAATTATAGACTCTTTTTCTTAAATGAGACATTAAAAATAATTTTTAAAAAGAAGTATATTTGTTCACTTGGAGTCAGATAACTTTTTAATCTCAATGCATTTTATACTAAAATGTATGCATTTATTAAGTAACTACTACATGCAAGATGCTACAGATAAAACAGCAAAAAAATAAAATATTCCTCCTCCTTGAGGAGCTTACATTCTCCTGGGATAATATGACATATATGCAGATAATACCTAGCATTTATATAATACTACAAAACTGGGAAAATGTTTTACATGCAGTATTTTCTTTGAGTCTTATGGCAATCCTGAAAAGGTCACTTTATTATAGTCGTGTTTTTGTTCCCATTTTACAGAAAGGACATCTGAGGTTTAGAGATGAGGAGATTTGCTCAATATCACACTGTTAGTAAATGTCAGAGGTGGAGTAAGCACCAAGGCCCTCCTGACGCCAAGCTGAGTCCTCAATGTCATATTGTCTTCTATGTGATTCGAGGTCCCCTTCTATCCAAGGATTCTGGATAAGGATCTAGTTCTAAAAGGTTTAATTGTTCTTTTTGGTTTGCTGTCCCACCTAGGAATTTAGCTCTAAGGAAATCTCCAAATGCCTACTCTGTCTAAGGGTCCTTTGCCAAATGTCTTCCATAGTGCTGTTTGAAACTCTTATGAATAAAGTAATTTTAATTCTAAGTTATTTGAGATAATTAAAAAAAAACCTATGGAGACACATATTCAGAATGGGAACTGAATTCAAAAAGGGGAGGAGAAATAGTATATTCAGATCCCCCAAAGAAATATTAAAGAAAAAAAATTAATTACAAAACTACTAGACTTCCATTATTTGGGTTCCTTTCTCTCTTGACTCTCCCAAGCTACTTGAACAATATGAGAGTAATGACTGCTCAAAAACTGTTCATTTGCCTACCAAATAAAGTTTGGACTTCTTAGCTTGACATTGAAGACCCTTCACAAGTTGGCTCCAATTTACATTTCAAAGCTTTATGACCTCTAGTCTCTAGTCAAACTAAATGACCCATCATTCCCATGACATGCCTTGTGCCTACCTGTCTCTAGTCCATTCCTTCTGCCATTCCGTGGATACCTATTCCTCTCTCACTTTTGCGTATAAAAATCCTACATATCCTTCAAGGCTCAGCACCCAGAATATCCCTTTCTCCGACTGTGAGGAATGATCTCTCCCAACTCTCAACTTCTACAGAGTTGTTCATACTACTCATAAGGCCTTTAATCACTGCCTCATATTAACTGAATACTTTCATTAATGGGACCTTGGGAACCAAATTTCTTTTAATAAAGTCATAAGATAGGTGCAAATAAAGTGAGAAGTGAGGTTTAAGGAAGGTCTTTTGGCTGTAAAGAAGAGGAGAATACTTGCCTGGAGTGGAGGTGTTCCTTATTGCCCCAAAGTAGTTCAGGTTTTTCCCCTCAGTTCATTTCCTTTTCCCAGGTTCAAAAACTTGCTCTAGCTCTGGGCTATTTCCTCTTTTCAAAAATGATATTGATTCTAAGGGGAGGGAAAATAAAGAAGGAGTAGAGTATAAAATCATTCTATTCTCTTTAAAGTTGTCAGTAGCACTGATGACTGTGGAGGAATTACTGAGAATGGTCTTAGACACAGGCTAACTAAGGTAGATAAGGTACTTCATTTTATATATTAGTTAATAATGGTGGATAGTCACTACAACTTTGGGGCATAGGAAATTCATTAATAATGGGGTAGATAGTACAATGGAGAAACTGCTCATCTTCCTGAGTTCAAATCCAACCTTCAGCATGTAGTAGCTGTGGGACCCTGAGCAAGTCACTTAGCCCTGTTTGTCTCAGTTTCCTTATCTGTAAAATAAGCTGGAGAAGGAAATGGCACACCACTCCAGTATCTTTGCCCAAAAAAATCCAAAATAGGGTCATGAAGAGTCAGACTTGACTGAAATGACCAAACTACAACAAAAATTCATTAGGAAAGGATTTTAGAGGTGCTGTGCTGGGGAGAATGTGATTCTTCATTGTTTCTATCAGAGGACTCTGCAGAAAGAGGAAGAAACTTTTACTAAAGAAGTTAAGCAGGTTTGGCCCTAGATTCTTTAAGAACAAAGAATTTGCCTGATATACTTGTTCCTGGCACGTTTTGAATTTTTTTCTCATCAGGTTCCCTTCATTAGTCCCATTAATCAGAGGTGCATCAGATAGGTGCAAATAAAGTGAGAAGTGAGGTCTAAGGAAGGTCTTTTGGCTGTAAAGAAGAGGAGAATACTTGCCTGGAGTGGAGGTGTTCCTTATTGCCCCAAAGTAGTTCAGGTTTTTCCCTTCAGTTCATTTCCTTTTCCCAGGTTCAAAAACTTGCTCTAGCTCTGGGCTATTTCCTCTTTTCAAAAATGATATTGATTCTAAGGGGAGGGAAAAGACTCACAGAGAATTCTTTCTCCCTTCCTTCTCGAAGGGGTGTGTCCTGGTCCTGTCTGCCTGAAACTACATATTAATGCTTCAGGAGCTACAGATAACCCAGCAAAATTATGTGTGCCAGGTAGTTAGTTACATAGTTTAGATCTTTATTATTTTTTTAAAATTTCCACTAGAAAAGTATAAGTTACAACTGCACAAGAGTTATGTTGGAAGCAAGGTTCCCTTTGACTACTCACTGAAAAGAGGCACCCAGAGGTAAGCTAAACCATGCCCAATTGACCCTTCCGTTTCTTGTCCTGAGCAGAGATAGCATCTTATTTAGCATTGTATATTCCTCTAATGTGCAGTACAATGTCTTGTATGTGTTGGGTACTCAATAAATGTTTATTTGATTTGTTGAATGAGTGAGAAAAATGAAAAAGGAAGTTATATTAAACAGCTCTGATTCTCTTGGGCTTTGTAGGGGTAGAGCTCAGAAGTGAAAATCTAGTTCTTCTTAGATTAGAGAATGAAGATGTAGGTAATTATTGACGTAAGTCTGAAAAGAAAAGTAAGAAGATGGAATATGGAGATCAGGGCAAACTTGGATAGCTGGACATGGGTAAACCTTTCTAATGGGCTGTCCTAAATCTGGTTCTTGATCCCCAACTTCTAACCTTGATGAATCTGGTTTAACTTTTACATTTTATGAATGAAGAAAGCCCAAAATAGAGCATTCAGTTACTAAATGTCAGAGCCAGGATTAGCTTTTCAGACTCGAAATCCAGCATTTTTCCTCACTATGTCTTCTAGGATAATATTTTGATTATGTCATGTTATAATATACTATACTCTATTACATTGTATTATATTGTGTTAAATATACATATATATTTATATATTTTGCTATTGATCTCCTGTTGGGAACACAATATGTAATTTTGCTTTACCTCTGGTAAACCTTTTGGTAAGTAGACCTACCTGGTAGGTCTGGTAGACATTTTTTTCTCTCCTTGAATCACCATCATTTTCTCACAAGAAGAGAAAAGGTCTACTTGCTTAGCTCAGGCATTTGGCTGGGAAACCTCTCCATAGCTCTCCAGCAATCTCCTGCTATTGAATCTGAAGTCAAGAAGACCTTAGTTCAAATATAACTTTACACACTTGCTAGTAATGTGATCCTGGGCAAATCTCTTTTCAGTTTTTTAAGCTGTAAAATAGAGCTAATAATATCTGTCTCCTAGGATTCTTATGAGGAAAAAATGAGTAAATATTTATAAAGGATTTCCCAAACTTTAAAGTATTAAATAAATGCTATAATTAGCTATTTTATTATTAATCCAGTTGCCTTGATAAAAGTACTTTCCACAGAAGAAGTTCCTTATGCTTATGAGATCATAGGATTCTTATGGGTGTAAATATATATATATATATTGTTGTTGTTCAGTCATTTCACTTGTATCTGACTCTTTGTGATAGAATTTGAGGTTTTCTTGGCAAACATATTGGAGTCCTTGGCCATTTCTTTCTCTAGTTTTTTTTAGTAGATGAGGAAACTGAGGCGAATAGGGTTAAGTGACTTGCCTAGGGTCACACAGCTAATAAGGGTCTAAATCCAGATTTGAACTAAAGAAAATGAGTCTTCTTCTTGACTCCATGTTCAGTGCTCTATCCACTGCTCCATTTAGGTGGCCACATTTATTTATTTATTTATTTTTCATTTTTTTTTTTTTTTATTACAGCTTTTTATTTACAAGATATATCCATGGGTAATTTTTCAGCATTGACAAATTGTTCCAATTTTTCCCCTCCTTCCTCCTACCTTCTCCCCCAGGTAGACCAATACATGTTAAATATGTTAAAGTATATATTAAATACAATATATGTATACATGTCCATACAGTTATTTTGCTGCACAAGAAGAATTGGACTTTGAAATAGTGTACAGTTAACCTGTATGTTAACTGTAAGTGTGTGTCAAGCAGACAAAAATAGAGAGATTGGGAATTCTATGTAGTGGTTCATACTCATTTCCCAGAGTTCTTTCACTGGATGTAGCTGGTTTTCTTCATTATTGAACAAATGAAACTGATTTGTTTCATCTCATTGTTGAAAAGAACCACATCCATCAGAATTGATCCTCAATTGTTGTTGCTGTGTATAATGATCTCCTGGGCCTACTCATTTCACTCAACATCAGTTCATGTAAGTCTTTCCAAGCCTCTCTAAAATCATCCTGCTGGTCATTTCTTACAGAACAATAATATTTCATAACATTCATATACCACAATTTATTCAGCCATTCTCCAATTGATGGGTATCCTATCAATTTCCAGTTTCTGGCTACTACAAAAAGAGCCTCCACAAACATTCTTGAAGTGCCCAATTTATATATATAGGCATATATATTTCTCTTGGCATGTATACTTATATTTTTAATATATTATTTAGACAAATCCTATGATTTCATTAGTGTAGAGAACTTTAAGTCAGTAAACTTCTTTAATTGATATAAATCAGCACCTTCTTTGAAGTCTCAAAGTTGATTTGCTTAGTCAGACAACTAATATTCATCAGAAGCATCACTTGAACTTGGTTCCTTGACTTTACTCAGTACAATAAGGCTAATCTTTCTGCCAAGGTTTATCTTTTTTATTGTTCCCTTGATCCCATTTTCTCTTCTGTACTCTGGAATTCATTCTTCATTCACATCTTCTTTTCCCTTCCTTTTCCATTGGTTCCTTCTCCTCTGTCTACTGAGGTTTCCTCTAGTCCCCCTAATCTTCCTTTGATTTTTTTTGGGGGGTATTCCTATAAGTCACATGTTCCTTTTCCTTTTTCTTACAGATTTCTTAAAAGCATAATTTATATTCTTTCACTATTAATTTGTTCCTCAACCTATACTTATCATTTCTAAAATTGTTGCCTCTATAATAACCAGTGACACATTTTCCCTGAGACCTCTAGTTGTTTTGATATCCATTGGCCTTTTCTGAACTTTTACCTTCCTTGATTTCTCTGTAGTATTAGAATGTGAGATGAACCCTTATAATCTCTCCTTCCTTGACACTGTGTTCTCTATCTTTTCTCCTGCTTTTCTAATATCTCAGTTTTTTCTCCTCCCATTTTTTATATTAGAATTTCCCCAAGATCCTTTCTTCTTTTCTCTACATTTTTCTTCCTAGACAATCTCATGCACACTATTCCAATTCCACATCTTACTCCTACACTTCTCTCTCTAAAGATTCAGGCTTAAATTTCTTTTTTTTTAAATAGTATTTTATTTTTCCAAATACATGTGAGATAGTTTTCAACGTTCACTTTTGCAAACTTTGTGTTCCAGTTTTTTTCTCTCTTTCTTTCCTTCCCACCTCCTCAGGACAGCAAGAAATCCAATATATGTTAAACATGTGCAATTCTTCTAAACACATTTCCATATTTGTTATATTGTGGAATATCAAAAGGGAAAATAACACAAGAAATAAAAGTAAAACAAGCAAACAAACAATAACAGTTATAAAGGTGAAAATACTGTGCTTGGATTAACATTCAGTCTCCATAGTTCTTTCTCTGAATGTCCATTGGAATTGCCTTGAATCACCTCATTGTTGAGAAGAGCCAAGTCCATCACATAATCTTATTGTTACTGTGTAGAATCTTCTCTTGGTTCTGCTCACTTCATCAAATAAGTCTTTCCAGGCTTTTCTGAAATTAGCTTGCTCATCATTTCTTATAGAACAATTATATTCCATTACATTCATATATCACAACTTATTTAGCCATTCCCCAGCTGATGGGCATCCAATCATTTCTGGTTCCTTGTCACTAAAAAAAGAGTTGCCGCAAACATTTTTCAGGCTTAAATCGCCACTTACATGATTGTCTGATTTTCCCAGGGTCACACAGCTAGGATACATTTGAGGTCCTGTCTGAACTCAGGTCTTTCTGACTCCAGGCTCAGTACCCTATTCAATGTGCTCCCTGGTCATCCACAATACGAACAATGACAATAATAATAATAATAGTATTACATAGTGCTTTAAGGTTTACATAGTACTTGATATATATTATCTCTCATTTGATCTTCACAACAGCTCTAGGATGTTGGTGCTATTATTATCTCTGTCTCAATTTCTTTCTCTGTAAAATGGGGATCTTAATGTCACCACTTTCCAGGCTTGTTGTGAGGATCAAATGAGATAATGATTACAAAGCACTTAGCACTTTTCCTGGCACATAATAAACACCATATAAATGTTACTCAATCTCATTTTTAATTGTGTTCAGCTTTTCGTGATCCCATTTGGGATTTATTAGCTCTTTTATTGTTCAGTCTTTTTTTTTTTTTGGACTCTTTGTGAGATTTTCTTGGCATAGATATTGGAGTGGTCTACCATTTCCTTTACCAGATCATTTTGTAGATGATGAAATTGAGGCAAACAAGGTTAAGTGACTTGCCCAGAATCAAATAGCTAGAAAATGTCTCAGGCCAGTTTTGATCTCAGGAAGATAAGTCTTCTTGTTTCTAGGTCTGGCATCCTATCCACTATGCCACCTAGTTCCATTAAAATGTTAGTTCTTGTTATTACTGATTATAAATGTATTAATTGATGTGAGGGGATTAGGGTGAAACTTTGCTGATTTCAGTGTATAACTTAAAAGTTGCTTTGGGTCCATTATGTCATTAATTTATTTGTCAGCAGATTATAGCTATATAGCTGGAAAGGACAGAAGCAGTCATCTAGTCCAACTCTCTTATTGTACAGATAAGTGGAGGTGGAATGGAGGTGGAATTCTTGCCCAGGGTCACACAAGTAATAGGGAATTCAATCCATATCCTTTGACCCCAGAATTAGCACTTTCTGCCTTTCTCATAAAATTTGATTGCAGAAAAAAAATGCAATTGTATGAATCACAAAATATTAAAGTTGGGAGGTGGTTTAGAGACCACTTTGGCTAAACGCCTTATATTTTTAATATATTATTTAGCTCAGTCTTATGATTTCATTAGGTAAACAGGATAAAGCCTGGGGAGTGTATCTTGCCCAAGGTCATAGAATCATAAGTAGCAGAGGGAGGAATGCTAATGAGGGCTTCATTTCAAGTTTTCTGTTCTTTCCCTTAAAGTGTACTGAACTTTCTAATTGTCTGGATTATGGATAAGCAAACAGAATTTACTGTAAATATGAGATATGCTTACCCCTACAGGTATCTTTTGCTTAATGGAATTAGTAAGTTTGCCAGAAAGTAGACTTGTACAAAGCAGATCTTATCTTCCCCTCTGTTTTTTTCCCCCAGAAATGACTACTTTTTTTTTTTTGTACTTAATAGTATTTTATTTTATTCTTCCACTTATATGGAAAGATAGTTTTCAACATTTATTTTTGTGAGATTTTGAGTTCCAAGTTTTTCTCTTTCTCTCTTCCTTCCCCAAGATAGCATTCAATCCAATCTTGTTAAACATATTTCCATATTAGCCTTGTTCGAGAGATAACTCATAACAAAAGGAAAACACTACCAGAAACAAAAATTAAATTTAAAAAGGTAAAAATAGTGTGTTTCAATCTGCATTCAGACTTCATAGCTCTTTCTCTAGATGTGGGTGACATTTTCCATTATGAGTATTTTTTAATTATCTTAGATCATTGTATTGCTGAGAAGAGCAGTCTATCAAAGTTGATTATCTACACATTGCTGCCACTACTCTTTACAATGTTCTCCTGGTTCTGCTCACTTCACTCAGCATCAGTTCATGTAAGTCTTTCTACTTTTTTTCTTAAATTCCATCTGCTCATTATTATTATATCACAATAGTACATTTATATTCTACATTCATTTCTACTACCATTACATTCATACATTACAACTTGTGACTTAATTTTGTTTGTGTCCTAGTCAATGTTATGGTAGTAGGGGCTTTCCTATGTGACATTGTAGAAAGATGCCAGTGGTTTAGAATTCTTGGTTTGACTCCTGATCTAAATACTAGCTTTGTGATCATAACAAAAATAATTTCTCTCTTCTGGACCTTAATTTCCTTTTCTGTAAAATGCAAAGGTTAGAACAACTGACCTCTTAGGTTTTTCCTAGCTCAAAATACAGATGTTTATAAATTTTTAGACTACAGATTAGAAAGTGGGCTAATTGTATAGGGGAACACAGCTTTGTGATAAATTTCTTGATTGTAAATGTATATCTCTATGTGGGTAGCTAAGTGATACTGTGAATAGAGTATTGGGCTTAGCATCAGAAAGACTGGCCTCCTTGAGTTCAAATCTGGCCTCAGACACTGGTTATGTAATCTATATGTGATCTAGTTATGTGATCACTTTCCACTCTTTGACTTAGTTTTCTCACATGTTAAATGGGCTGGAAAAGGAAATGGCAAATCACTCTAGTATCTTTGCCAGAAAAACCCCAAGTGGACTCACAGAGTCAACCATAACTGAAAACAACTGAACAGCAGCAGTTCTCAATCTTTATCTATGTCTCTACCTATCAATCATACATCTTTTTACATTGCTGACTCATAACATGGGAAAGACTATCTTTTTTTAAAAGTTTATTTATTTTTAATTCTCATTGTTTTATGAATTATGTTGAAAGAGAAAAATCAGAACAAAAGGGAAAAACCATGGGAAAGATTAAAAAAAAACAGAAAAAAGAAGTGAACTTAGCAAGCAATTTTTTATAGAAGAAAAAACATAATATGGCAGATCTGTGAGGTTTACATACACTGGACTTAGTAGCTACTGAAATCAATAGCTAATAGCATGGAGTAACTTGGCAGAGAGTGTCTTAAAAGCTTAGGTTTGTACTTTATCAGCAGAAGACATAGATATTCATAAAGTATAAAGAGTCTTTTAAAGCTCAATTTGATAATGAATATTGAACATGAAAGCCCTTAGGCCAGTGCAAAAATAAAACAAAAAATGTGGTTCCTATTTTAATATATCTGATAGTAAAGATCATTATATATATATATATATATATATATATATATATATATATATATATAAAAAACATAGTCTGTAAGTTTCTTGAGGGAAGCAACTGTATCTTGTAGATGTTTGTATTTTTGGCACATAGCATGATGCCTTGTACACAGTGGTCACTTAATAAATGCTTGCCAAACTGCTAAACTAATCATATAAGAGGATGATATCATTGACCCTTCACTAACAAGACACATACTTTTACTTCACCACTTGTAATGATGAGTTTGTGCTGATTCATCTACACAATTCTGCCTGGTCCTCTTAATGGTATTGGCAGATGTCCTCAAGACAGTTTGTTGGCTGAGGAGGAGATGGTTCATGCTTGTGATCCTGGTCACCAGGGAGGCTGAGATTGGTGAGTCTCAAGCCAAGGAGTTCTGACCAGCAGTAGGTGACTATATAGATTGAGTGGCCAAACTGTTTGGTATTAATTAAAATCTGGGGTTCTTGGGGGCTATTAGGTTGCCTAAGGAAAAATGAATCTGTCCAGATCAAAAAAGACATAGGCCAAATCTCTAATGACAATAAATAGTGAAAATGGCCTCATGAGTTAGCTTTGCACTCCATCTTGGTTGAGATGAGGAAAATCTGATCTTTAAAAAGGAAAAAAAAAATGGAGTGTC
Source organism: Antechinus flavipes (assembly GCF_016432865.1). Taxonomy (NCBI): domain Eukaryota; kingdom Metazoa; phylum Chordata; class Mammalia; order Dasyuromorphia; family Dasyuridae; genus Antechinus; species Antechinus flavipes. The sequence goes on along the minus strand of NC_067401.1, from coordinate 211,236,671 downwards.
CTGCATGTAGTACCACTCCATAACTGATTACTGAATGAGTCAGGGAGTTTAAGTGACTAAAACAGAGATAGAATTCATTTAAGTCTGATGATAAAACATCTGTTAATATACCTGGTAGCTTAAGAGGAGCCCTGAAAATGGTTTTTTCATTCTCTTTCCAGTTTTAATTTGGTAGGAGTTATGGCAGCATTCTAAGGATTAATTGGTGACAGGGATAGAGTGGAGAAAGGAGGCATATACTGGTTGATTGAAACAAAGAGCTTGAGATAATTGGAAAAAATAAAACAACCCCTTCTTATTATGAAATAGTTGGGAATACTCAATATTGGAACCTTTGTAGATATACAATAATTTAGGGCTACATAGTCTGAAAAGTACATACATCAAAGGGAAATGTGATATGAGAAATTCTGTGTTGTCCCTGGAGAGAGGAACTGGATGGTAGATGTATACTTGTCCCTGTTCTTATGCTTAAAATAAGTCATCTAGGTCAATAAAGTTCTGTTCATCTTTGAAAGATTCCATTCCTATAATATGTCATCTTAACTTTCTATCAGATCTAGTAAAGAAAGGCCATGAGTGGAATATATGATGGAGAGGGTTACAAAGTCAATAGACTCAGGAGTGTATAATCTCTGATTTGAAAGCATGATTTTTCTTTGAGAGGAAGTGCTAATTGGCTTCTGAGGGCTTGGATGGGTGTCAAATCTATGATTGTGCTTATATTAACACTATCTTCTAATCAACTGAAATGATTGTAGGACCTCAAAAGAGACATCAGAAGCCATCTAATTAACTTACTCATTTTACAGATGAGGATAGACCCATGCAGTTCAGTCTAGATACACACACACACACACACACACACACACACACACACTTATTCACTCACTCTTACATTTATAAATTTATATAATTACTATATTTATCTACAATGAGCCATCCCATCTATCTGCCCATCACCTTTTCTAAAGTGCCTTTCACCATTATAACTTGAATACTTTTGTTAGAGAAACAATTCAAAAGGAAGATGAAGTTCTCTGGACTTTGCTCTGACTAAACAAAATCAAATGGGGAAAATGAGAAATAAGCGTGACTTAAAGTTTCTAGGAGTGTCATGTCCTTGTTGCTAAGCTGAAGGCTTGGCTGGGAACAAAAGGCTTGGCATCTTTGCTGAAATGCTATTAATTCTCATTTAAGGGAATCTGCTGTTACTCCAGGCCATACCAAACCACAAGTGAGAAGACAAAAATCTCTGGTAACAGAGGTTTGGAATGAAGCCAGTCTTTAAGTACTAAAGCCAGATTTTTTTTTTTTTTCAAAACTAAATTGGGCTGGGCTTGTCATATGCAGAGGATGAACACCAAGAGGATGCTAGAGCAATTGCTGGGTTGAGAAGGAAAAGGAAATTTTTCTTAAAAGTAGGCAAAAGAAGCCCCTCAAAGGGACCTATAAACAATCAATCAGTAATCATTTATTAAGTACCTACCATAGGTGAAGCATTGTGCTAGATGTTAAGGAAAGGAATTTTAAAATAAAATAAAAACTGTCTCTACCCTGGAAGATTTCTATCCTATTAGGGAAACAACAGGTACCAACATATAGTATAAATATGTTGATTGTGTATATATATACCATAAAATATATAGTATAAAAATATAAGATCATTTTGTGGGGAGGGAACCCAAAGCTGAGAGAATCTGGAAAGACTTCATGTAGACTCTGAATGAGCATCTTATGGCTTGCCTTCCCAATGATTAGGGAAAGGGCTAGAGAGAGAGAGAGAATTTGCAATTCAAAATTAAAAAGTGAATGTTAATAAATAAAAAATATACATAATTTAGACTATGTGACTTGAGCTGAACTTCGAAAGAAACATTGTATAAAGATCTGAAGTCAGTTAGCTAGGAGGTAATAAGACAACAGAGAGAAAGGTTAATGAGATCAGAGTCCTGCTCTTTGTTTTGAGAAACAAGACTAGAAGGCAGGTTCACAAATGGGCCCTTCAAGTCAATATCTTCATTTAAATCAATAGTGGAATAAACCAGAAAGAGAATCAAAACTAAAGGAATGCTTTGCAAATTATTGATTTTGTTTTTATTAATATTTTTTGTGTATCACTTATATTTCCCATTATTTTACTTTTCACACCATCTTTTAGAGTCATTCCTTTAAGAAAATTACTGAAAATGAAGAATTTGAGTATATGTACTTGAATACCTATACACATACACTTAGATATACACACATTGTATGTAAGTATATATACATTTCTCTCTCCAAATGTAACACACACACTCACACACACATATATTTAATATACACTTTTTGTTATTGAATTGTTTCAGTCATGTCTGACTCTTCATGACTCCATTTAGGTTTTTCTTGGCAAAGATACTTGAGTGATTTGACACTTCCTTCTCTGCCTCATTTTGCAGATAAAAAAATACTGAGGAAAACAAGATTAAAAGACTTGCTAAGGATCACACAGTAAATGTCTGAGACTAAATTTGAACTCAAAGAGATGAGTTTTTCTGACTCCAGGTCTGGCATTCTTATCTACTGCTCCACCTAGCTGCCCCCCCCTCACACACATGTATGTATGCATATTTATGTATATATATTATATATATATTTATATATACATATATTATGTATAGTCATATATTATATACATACAAATATGAGCATATATATGAATATGAGCATTTTGCTAATATCTACTAAAGCTTAGTGGAAGGGATTATTTCATTTTTTGTCTTTCAATAATTCATCTTGAGCATTATTAAATATATACTATGCCAAATGCTGTGCTAAATGCAAGGGATATAAAGAAAAATCAAAACTAATCATTTTGTCTTTTTAACATAGTGTCTGATACATAGGAGATACACAATAAATTTGTTTGATTAATTAGTTGATTTACAAATTAATAAATTTGTCCATATTTTAGAGAATATAGTGGATAAAGAGAAGGACTTAGATTCAGGAAGATTTGAATTCAAGATCTGCTTCTGATACATAAGTAATGATAGGCAAACTACTCAACCTCACAATGAAAGAAACTCTAAAACAATGTTAGAAACCTGTTGCTGATTAAATCAGTGGAGGGAGTTTTTATACCTGTAGTCTGCTATATCAAGGGTATCAAACTCAGATATAGAGGAGGCCACTAAACTTCACATAAGCCCTACAGGCTTCATCTTGGCTTAAAAAACCACACAAGTTGACAGATTTCTTTTTATTGTTATTATTAATACATCAGTATGTTAAAATCATATAGGAATTAGATCTTTAATCAGGTTCAAGTCACACTGAGAGGTGTTGTGGGTTGTATGCAGGCAATGGGCCACATGTTTGACAACCTCTGCCCTAATAAAATTATAATAAAATGATCTATTTATACTACTTCCTTACTATCTGCCATTTTTGATGCTTCTATTCAAAGAAGGAATGAAAAATTTATTGGGGTACCTTGGGCAAATTTTGAAAATCTTACCACATTAACAATTGCCTAGTGGAGCCTTCATCATAATAGATCTTTTTAACAAACTAAATGCCTTTGCAATGATGGGGAGAACAATTTTTCAAAATTAAGATATGGACTTTAAAAAGTAATATTAGAAAACAGCCCATCATTGTCCCCTCTGTCATGATGAGCACTTTGTCTAACCTTTACCCCAATTCTACATCTGTTCCTGAACTAGGAGTCTTCTTATTTTTATTTTTCTCAAGTTATAAAGAATTGGGCAACTGACTTGGGTCTGCTTTCTGAGGAAGGCCAGCTTAAATACAAAGAGGTTCATCTCCAGTAGACTGCTTACTTGATGATGAAATCTTTGGCCATAGCAACCCATGAAACAAACAATCAAACCAATACCAAATGGCCCTTGATCCAGTGTAACCCCCATCCACTTCTCTAGTAATGGTTCCAGAGTAACAAAGAGAGAATCAGAGAGTGCTAGGAATCATATATTTTTTAGATTATCTATAAATCATTTAACTTTTGGTATTCTGATGGTACCCAGATCCTTGTCCAGTGACTAATATGTAGAGATATTTACAGAGGAACTGTCTCATGTCAGAATTGACATTCTGGCTACATATGCAACTAGGAGACCAAAGAAAGTTACAATTAAATGTAAGGATGCCTTGTACATTTTCTCTGGAGAAACTAAAATAGTTGGTACTTTCATCATATGTCTAAAACATCATTTCAGAAGACTGGGTTATTCTCTGTCACAATGCTCTTGGTAAACATTTACCAAAAGATCACCAAGTAGATGATTGTTGTTTATGTACCAATTTCTGTTCCAGGAAATAAGGAAATTATTTAAAACCACTTGTCAAAACCTTCCAAATTAAATTAAAATATACTATAATAGTTGCTGAATTCAACATAAAGGGGAACATGGAGGACGAGACAGGAAACTATATAGAAAATTATGTCTCAGGATTAAGAAAGAAAAAGTCCAGAAATATATAGTCTATAAAGAAGTTCCATGCCTCTATTTATCATGTATACTTTGTCCAAGAAGAGGATTAGGAGATTCTGAGGGGTGGAGATCCCTGAGTAATATCACAAAAATGAAACTGATATTATCTTAACAAGCAGGAGGAAGTAACTGGTTACTAATGTCAGAATCGTTTCTAAGTCAGCTGTGAAAGTACAATATAACTGGTTAATATTTTAGAATAAAAATTAAAACTAACCACTGTTTGAGGTAATATAGGATTGGCCACACAATAGAAAGAAAAAAAAATTAGAGAAACTAAGAAATTCATAGAAGACAGAACTCAAGAAAGAATCCAGAAATAAAACCCATGTCTTCGTGTACCAAATATAGTTAAGAAGTGAGGTAAATCAGAAATCCTAATTCAAAGAACAAAATTTAATTTCACAGGTAACACTACTAATTTATGGCATGAGACCTATTATTGTAATATGCTCCTGGAAGAGTCAAGGTTTGGAAGAGAGAGAATTCAGGTGTAGGTTACCATAATCCTAGAACAGTAACAAGACATGATAATAATGATAGTTGTCCAGTCATCTGTCTTCTAAATCTTCCTCTTTGCCAAGAACACAGCAACAATATTTTCTTAATTTGCCTTAGTAACAATTTTATTCCTCAAAAAATTGAATCAACAAGAGGAAATTTTCTTTTGCATCTTATTCTCGCCAAGGAGAAATTCTCAGTAAAAATGACACAAAAGTTATAGGGAAACTATCACTTAATCTAAATCTAAATTTGTGATAGAAATTTTTTTATTACAACTTTAAAAAATTTTTCAGTTCCAAGTTCTTTCTCTTGGAGAGAAGCAAAAAAAAAAAAAATAGCCATTATACATATGAAGTCATGCAAAACACATTTCTGCATTAGTCATGTTAAAAAAAAAAAAAACACACACACACACACAAACAAACCAGGGAAATAAAAGGGAGAAATATACTTTGTTCTACAGTCTCCATTCTGAGACTGTCGGTTTTCTATTTAGATGGGAAAGATTTTGTATCCTGAATCCTTTGGACTTGGGTAAATTACTGTGTTGACCAAAGTTATCAAATCTTTTGTAGTTGATTATCTTTACCATATTGCTTTTACTTGGTAAATTATTCTTTGGGTGCCGCTCACTTCACTTTGCATCGTTTTTTCCAGATTTTCTTAAACCACATCTTCATCTTTTCTTACAACACAATGGTATTCCATGTAAGAGCAATTCCATGACCTGCAGATGGATAGAATCAAAGCAATTCCATGACCTGAAGATGGGTAGAATCAAGAATAGAACCTAATATGCACAATGGATTTTGAAAATTTCTTCAAGTCCCAGTTATGTGGTCTTCGATAGGAAGCCTTTTCCATTACCTTTTAATTCTAGTTCCTACTTCTCTTGATTCCCTTTTTATGCTATATATAGTTTCTCTGTACCAGGAATGTTGTCTCCCACCATTAGATTATGAGCTCCTTGAGGGCAGGGACTATCTTTTGCCTATCTTTGTTATCTCTAGCACTTAGCGCAGTGCCTAGCATATATATAATAAGTACAAGATAGAAGTAGCACTATTTTGGAAAAAAAAATCTGGGAATTTTTTAGCCTGCAAGTACATTAGTACTTGATGATAGCTTCAAAACTCTATTCTATAAATATATTAGGGACAGCAAGGGAGCATATTGCTAGACATGGAGCAGGAAAACTTGAATGCAAAATCTGTCTCAGACATTTAGTTGTGGAACTCTGGTCAAGTCACTGAATTTTACTCAGTCTCTGTTTCTCATCAACAAAATGGAGATAATAATAGTTCCTGCCTGACAAGGTTATTATAAAGATAAAATGAGATAACATATATAAAGCACTGGGCAAAACTTAAATGTCTATATAAATGCTAGGTATATGTAAGTGTGTAAGTCTTCAAAAAATTAAATTTTTGCAATTTTGCAATTTTTTATTGCCTTTAGGCAAGAAAAAAATCTATTGGGGACAAATTTTTCTTATATACCCCCTTCACAATCCAGTTTTCTATCCTTTTAGCTTCCCATCTATTCTTTATTTCTTCTCTGATAAAGGGAGTAAAGCATAGTAAAAAGAACAAAAGAATGGCCCTAAAGGAACTAGGCTCCAATGCCAGCTTTGCTATTTACTACCTGTGTGACCTTGGATAAGTAATATCCTTATGGACCTCAAATTTTTCATCTGCAAAATGAGATAATTGGTCCAGATCATTTCCAAGATCCCTTCCTGCTCCAAGTCTATGATCATATATATATATATATATATATATATATATATATATATATATATATATATATAGAGAGAGAGAGAGAGAGAGAGAGAGAGAGAGAGAGAGAGAGAGAGAGAGAGAGAGAGAGAGAGAGAAGGGAGGAGGGGAAAGAGGGAGAGGGAGGGAGGGAGGGGGAGCAGCTGTCAAAAGCAAATATTTTTGGCACATTTGTTTAAGAAAAAACCCAATAAGTTGATAATTAAGAAATATTGTCTCATAGAAATATAATCATAAATACCCATGAATTTAATCTATAGGATTAAATTCCCATAATTAAATTATGAGAATAATCAAGAATGTAATTTAAATTAAATTATTATTCTTTTAAAAATATTCTGGATAGGGTAAGTGGGAAGTGTGAGCAATCTAAACTGAGGATCATTCTGTGATAAAATGACTGATGTTGACATAAATAAGCAACATTGGCCATAAATACTTTTAGGGAAGGTTATAGAGACAATAGAGAGTCCCTTTCCAAACCCTGAGAAGCAAATCTTAGTGATTGTTCACAGCTAACTGAAGGATAAGAATTATCAGAAAATTAATTTATCCATATGAATTCAAGGAAATGAGACAGTCTCTACTATGGTTAATCCTTTAGACCAAGGTTTCTGCCAGTACAGCTGGAGAACATTCCACAGAGAGCCCACAGCTGGTCCAGAGAATAATACTATGTAAATACTCAGCATCCTGATTACAGGAGCTAATGTAGCCTATCAAGGAGAGGGAAACAGTTGGTGGATTCCGAGAATATGTGATAAACAGGCCCAGGTGTTCTTAACCTTTTGTGTGAATGTGTCATGGATCCCTTTGGCAGATAGGAATCAATTAATAATAATAATAATAATAATCTTATTATTCTCAGAATAATAGCTTTAAATGCATAGAATAAACTATATAGGATTATGAAGGAAACAAATTGTATTGAAATATAGTAAGTTAACAAAGCATTTTTTAAAAACCAAGTTCAGATACCCAGGTTAAGAACTCCCTTGATTAGAATCAGAAAAGATGCCTAAGGGGATTGTGTTTGTTAAGAATATATATGTGTTACAGATAAAAATTTTCCCTACTTCTCCATTTTGCTCTTGAAATTTAGTTCAATGGATGAAATAGTAACTGCCTTCAAGGGTAACAGGAAAGGGGGGCAGCTCCTTTGTATAACTCTCTATTTTTTTTTTCATTCTCCATTCAGTGCTAGTCAAGAAAATCAAAGCCACAGTCAAAGCAATGGCAGAAATGATTTTTTTTATAAAGAAATTTTAGAGAAAAATCTCAATTAAGCAGAGGGGGAAAACTATATGAAGCTTTGATTTCTCACTTTGAACCAGTGAGCCATAGCAAGCAGATTTTTCATTTGGGGCAACAACTTTGGAATTTGATTCAAAAGACAGTGAATGATAAAGTGAATAGTGCAGACACTATGAAACCCTGATCAAGTCACGTCACTTTGTGCCTTAGCTTCCTCAATTACAAGAAATTATTAATAATGCCTTTCTCATAGGGTTGTTGTAGAGATCAAATGACAATAAGAAATTCTCATCTACATAAATTAAGCTCTATATAAATGTCAGCATTGGGAGAAAGAACCAAGATGGGGTAGTAAAGGCAAGAACTCCCAGCACTCTCCTCCAAATCCCTCCAAATACATTTAAATAATGACTCTAAACAAATTCTAGAGTGCAGAAACCACTTTTTCCACCCCAATTTTCCACCCTAAGACAATTTAGAAGGTCATCAGAAAAGGTCTGTTGTACCAAGGTGAGTGTAGAGTGTAAACCTTGAGCAGGTCTTGTAGCAACTGAATTAGTGGCCATAGTTGTGATTTCTAGACCTCTTGGCCCACAAATGGTAAGATAATTAGTAAATGGATTGGAAACATATTTTAGGAGTCTCTTGCTTGCATCAGGGACATGACTCTTGTATTGCCTATACTTGATTCTGGGTCATAATCCTGGGTCTTAATCCAAATGCGAGAAGGAGCACTAAAATATAAAAACTTGTAGCCACAGGATTCATCATAAAAAATGTTTGTGGTTTCTCATAAACAAGTGCACAGTACAGGAGAATAGTAAGCACATATCTTCCTAAATCATACTATCTTGGAAGAAGCAAAATTTTATAGGTCCCTAGAATTACCTTTGAAAACATTTACAGAAAAAAGCCTGAAGCTTGGGACAATGCTATCTTCCCTATAGAGGCAGAGTCACACTTTACCATAGCATTAAAAGTCAAGAAATTGGTTGTCAAATGAGCAAATAACAGAAAAAAAAACCTCTGACCAAAGAAAGTTACTATGGTGACAAGGAATATTGAAACACATTAAGAAGAAGACAACCAAGTCAAAGCTCCTGCATTCAAAGCCTTAAAGAAAAATGTGAATTGTTCTCAAGTCATGGAAGAACTCAAAAAGGATCTTTAAAAATCAAGTGACAGAGGTTGAAGAAAAATTGGGCAAAGAAATGAAAATGATACAAGAAAATCATGATAAGAGTCAACAGCTTGTTAAAAGAGGCATAAAAAACACTGAACAAAATAACAATTTAAGAACAGAATAGTCCAAATATTGAAAGTGGCCACATAAATACAATGAAGAGAAAAGGGCCTTGAAAAGCAGAATTGGTCAAATGAAAAAAGATATATAAAAATTCACTGAAGAGAAGAACTCTTTTTAAAATTTTTTCTTATTTATTTATTAATTATTTTCACCAGTTGCATTTAAAACAATTTTTACATTTTTTTTTTTTACTAAAGCAATTAGAGTTAAATGACTTGCTCAGAGTCATATAGCAAGGAAGTGTTAAGTGTCTAAGGCCAGATTTGAACTCAGATCTTCCTAACTTCAGGGTTGGTGTTTTATCCACTGTACCATTTAGCTGCTCCCAATTTTTACATTTTTCAAACTTCTGAGCTCCAGATTCTCTTCTTTATCCTCACCTCTAGCCCTCATTAAGAAACTACATGTGAAATTATGCAAAAACATTTCCATACAAGTCATTCTGTGACATAAAACAGATCTCTTATCCCAATTTAAAAAACCCTCAAGATAAATAAAATTTAAAAAAGAGAGATTATCGTTCCATCTGTATTCAGACACAACCAGTTTCTTCTCTGGGTATGGATAGGATTTTTCATCATAAGTCCTCAAGAGTAGTCGTGCATCATTGTACCGCTGAGAATAACAAAATAATTTACAACTAGTCATCCTAGAACATTGCTATTACTTTGTATACAACACATTTCATTTTGCTTGAGTTCATGGAGGACTTTCCGGGTTTTTTTCCAAGCCATTTTGCTCATCACTTCCCATAGAACAACAATATTCCATGACAATCATGTGCCACAAGTTATTCAGCCGTTCCTCAATTGATGGGCATCCCCTCAATTTCCAATTCTTTGCCCTGAGAAGAGAGCTGATACAAACATTTTGATACATTTAGATCTTTTTTCCCTATTATTCTCCCTTTTAAAACCACTTAGTAATAGTATTATTTGATAAAAGTATATGTATGAATTTATAGCCCTTGAGAATAGATTATATCTTTTGATCATTTATCAATCGGGACATGGCTCTTATTTTTATGAATCTGACTCAGTTCCCTCTATGTTTGAGAAATAAGACCTTATCAGAGAAACTTTCTTTAAAATTCTTTGAGAAGAACTCTTAAAAAGTAGAATTGACCAAATGGAAAAGATATAAAGGCTCACTTAAGAAAACAATTGCTTTAAAGTTAAAGTTAATGGTTAAAGGATATGAAGAGACAAATTTCATATGAAGAAATTGAAACCATTTCTAGTCATATGAAAAATGCTCTGAATCGCTATTGATCAGAGAAATGCAAATTAAGACAACTCTGAGATACCACTTCACACCCCTCAGATTGGATAAGATGACAGAAAAAGATGTTACATGTTGGAGGGGATATGGAAAACTGGGACACTAATACATTGTTGGTGGAGTTGTGAACTGATTCATTCATTCTGGAGAACTGTGCCCAAAGAGCAATCAAACTGTGCATACTCTTTGATCCAGCAGTGTCTCTACTAGGTCTGTATCCCAAAGAGATAATGAAAAAAGGGAAAAGGGCCTATATGTGCAGAAATGTTTGTAGTAGCCTTTTTGTAGTGGCCAGCAACTGGAAACTGAGTGGATGCTCATCAGTTGTAAAATGACTGAATAAGTTATGGTACATGGATGCTATAGAATATTACTGTTCTATAAGACACAATCAGCAGGATGATTTCAAAAAGGCCTAGAGGGACTTATACAAACTGATGCTAAGTGAAATGAGCAGAACTAGGAGATCATTGTACACAGAAACAATAAGATTATGTGATGATCAAGTCTGATGGAAGTTGCTCTGTTCAACAAACAAAAAGAGTTTAGACATCTTTCAAAAAATTATCAAAAAAATTACCCTGATATTCTAGAACCAGGGAATAAAATAGAAATTGAAATCACCTCCCTAAAGAGATCACAAAATGAACTTTCAAGAACAGTAGCCAAATCCCAGACCTCCCTAGGTTAAGGAGAAATTAATGTAAGTAGCCGACAATAAACAATTAAATGTTGCCAATTCTAATAAACTTGTGATAGAGAAATCCATCTGCATCTAGAAAGAGAGGGACTATGGGGACTGAATGCAGATCACAACATAGTATTTTTACCTTTTTATTGTTATTTGCTTCCTTTTTTTTCTTTTTCTTTTTTCCATTATTAATCTGATTTTTCTTGTGCAGCATGATAAATGTGGAAATACATATCGAAGAATTGCACATGTCTAACATATATTGGATTATTTGAAGTCTAGGTGAGGGAGAAAAATTTGGAATACAAAGTTTTGTAAGGGTAAATGTTGAAAACTATCTTTGCATATATTTTGAAAGTAAAAAGCTATTATTTAAAAAAAAATTTAAATTGAGCAAATGATAGCTAGTAACTTTTTAAGACATCAAGAAATAATCAAACAAAACCAAAAAAAATGAGAAAAAATAGAAGAAAATGTGAGATCTCATTGGAAAAAAAACTGACCTGGAAAATAAAGCCAAAAGAAATAATTTAAGAATTACTGGACTATTTGAAAGTTATGATTTTAAAAAGAGTTTAGACATCTTTCAAAAAATTATCAAAAAAATTACCCTGATATTCTAGAACCAGGGAATAAAATAGAAATTGCATCACCTCCCTAAAGAGATCACAAAATGAACTTTCAAGAACAGTAGCCAAATCCCAGACCTCCCTAGGTTAAGGAGAAATTAATGTAAGTAGCCAACAATAAACAATTAAATGTTGTAGATTGACAGTCAGAACAATATTAGATTTAGCAACTTCTACATTAAAAGATTTGAATGCTTGGGATATTATATTCCAGAGGGCAAAAGAACTACAATTACAATAAAGAATTGCTTACTCAGAAAAAAATGAGCATACTCCTTCAAGGGGAAAAGTGGACATTCAATGAAAATTCTGATGAAAAGACCAGAACTGAATGAAAAATTTAATTTTCATATACAAGATACAAAAGAAGTATAAAAAGATACATAGAAAAGAGAAATCATAATGGATTGGATAAGATTAAACCATTTATATTCCTACCTAGGATAATGATATTTATAATGCCTAAAAAACTTTCTCATTTTCAAGGCAGTTAGAAGTAATACTTATAGATAGAAAACTTGGATCTACAGTGAATGTGATGGTACAATTATGTTTAAAAATTAAGCAATGAGAGGAAAGAATACATTGAGAGAAGTGGAAAGGGAAAAATAGAATGGGATAAATTACCTGACCTAACAGAGACCTGAAAGAGATTTTCCAGGGGAGGGGAAAATGGGAATTTTCATCTCATCATAATTGGATCAAAGAGGGAATAATATACACCCTCATTTGGGGATAAAAATCTATCTTATCATACAGGAAAGTAGGAAGAGAAGAGGATAGGGGAAGAGGCAGAGAAGCTAATAGAAAGGAGGGAAGTTTGAGGAAGGTAAAGTTAGGAGCAAAACACTTTTGAGAATAGACTGGATAAAAAGAGAGAATGTGTAGGATAAATGAGGGGCACTAGATGGAAGGAAACCCTAATTGGTAGTCATTGTAAAAAAAAAAAAGTTTTTATGGTGAGTTTTCTCTAAATGACAATTTCTCAAACAAATAGCCACCAAGTCAAATTTATAGAAAAACCATTCCTCAGTTAACAAATAGTCAATTATCGATAAGAACATGCAGGTTTCAGACAGAATAATCAAAGCTATCTATAGATATATAACTATTGATTAGAGAAACTGAAGTTAAAATAATTCTGGGTTACCATCTCACATCTATCAGTTTGGCTAATATGACAGAAAAGGAAAAAGGCAAGTGTTGGTGGGAAAATTAAAATACTAATGTACTATTTTTGAAATTCAGTCATTTTAGAGAGGAATTTGGAATTATGTCCAAAGGGCTATAAAACCATGCAACTTCTTTGACCAAGCAGTAGCACTATTAGGTCTGTATTCCAAAAAAGGTAAAAAACCTAAAAACACAAAGAAAAAGAACCTATGTGTGCAAAAATATTTACAGTAGCTCGTTTAGTGGTTACAAAAAATTGGGGAATGGCTGAACAGGTTGTTGTATATGATTGTGGTGAATACTATTGTGCTTTAAGAAATAATAAGCATGTATATGAATGTTATTGTTCTGTAAGAAATGACCAGCAGGATGATACAGAGAGGCTTGGAGAGACTTACATGAACTGATGCTAAGTGAAATGAGTAGAACCAGGAGATCATTATATACTTCAACAATGACACTGTATGAGGATGTATTCTGATGGAAGTGGATTTCTTTGACAAAGAGAAGATCTAACTCAGTTTCAATTGATCAATGATGAACAGAAACAGCCACACCCAAAGAAAGAACACTGGGAAATGAATGTAAACTGTTTGCATTTTTGTTTTTCTTCCCAGGTTATTTCTATTTTCTGAATACAATTCTCCCTGTGCAACAAGAGAACTGTTTGGTTTTGCATACATATATTGTATCTATACTGTGACATATTTAACATGTATAAGACTGCTTGCCATCTGGGGGAGGGGGTGGAGGGAGGGAGAGGAAAAATCGGAACAGAAGTGAGTGCAAGGGATAATGCTGTAAAAAATTACCCAGGCATGGGTTCTGTCAATAAAAAGTTACAATTATTAAAAAAAAAAAAAAGAAAAAGAAAGAAAGAAAGAATGAGCAAGATGCTCTTAGAAAGACCTGGAAAGACTTAGCATGAATTGATCCAAAGTGAAATGAGTAGAATCAGGAGAACATTGCACACAGTAATAGTAATATTGTATAATGATCTACTATGAATAACTTAGCTATTCTCAGCAATACACTGATCCAAGACAGTTCTGTAGGATTTATGATAAAAAGTGTTGTCTATCTCCAGAGAAAGAACAAGTAGAACACACCTGTCAGATTGGCTAAGATGACAGGAAAAAATAATGATGAATGTTGGAGGGGATGCGGGAAAACTGGGACACTAATGCATTGTTGGTGGAGTTGTGAACGAATCCAACCATTCTGGAGAGCAATCTGGAATTATGCCCAAAAAATTATCAAAATGTGCATATCCTTTGATCCAGCAGTGTTTCTATTGGGCTTATATCCCAAAGAAATACTAAAGAAGGGAAAGGGACCTGTATGTGCCAAAATGTTTGTAGCAGCCCTGTTTGTAGTGGCTAGAAACTGGAAAATGAATGGATGCCCATCAATTGGAGAATGGCTGGGTAAATTGTGGTATATGAATGTTATGGAATATTATTGTTCTGTAAGAAATGACCAGCAGGATGAATACAGAGAGGCTTGGAGAGACCTACATGAACTGATGCTAAGTGAAATGAGCAGAACCAGGAGATCATTATACACTTCGACAACGATATTGTATGAGGACATATTTTGATGGAAGTGGATTTCTTTGACAAAGAGACCTGAGTTTCAATTGATAAATGACGGACAAAAGCAGCTACACCCAAAGAAAGAACACTGGGAAACGAATGTGAACTATCTGCATTTTTGTTTCTCTTCCCGGATTATTTATACCTTCTGAATCCAATTCTCCCTACGCAACAAGAGAACTGTTCGGTTCTGCAAACATATATTGTATCTAGGATATACTGCAACATATCCAACATATAAAGGACTGCTTGCCATCTAGGGGAGGGGGTGGAGGGAGGGAGGGGAAAAAAAAATCGGAACAGAAATGAGTGTAAATATAATGTAATTATTAAATAAAAAAAAAAAAAGAAAAATGAAGAAAAAAAAAAAAAAAAGAAAAAAAAGAAAGAACAAGTAGAGACAATTCAGAGCCAACATACTTTTTCCCCTTTTAAAAATTTTTTTTCTTGTTTTTTTTTTTTTTTTTGTTGTTGTTGTTGTTTATGTTTTCTTTCACAGAATAACTTACATGGAAATGTGTTTTGTATGACTACAAATGCATAACATATGTTGAGTTGCTTTCCTTTTTCAACAAGAGAGGAAGGGAACAGGGAGATAAATTGGAACTCAGAATTTGGGTGAAAAAAGAATGTTAAAATGGTTTCCACGTGTAATTAAGAAAATAAAATATTAAATAGGAAAATGTCAACTATCATCATTATTATTGCTATTGTTATTATTATTTCCTAGGAATAGTCATACTACATGTGTCACTGTCTAGCAAAGCATGGAGTTACTATGACAGGAAGGAACTTCTTCCTTCTAATTTCTAGGAATAATCTTGCCCTGATAAGAGGCATTATTTGCTTTAAACTAATTAATTTTATAGTTAGGTAGTCCTGGGTTAGAGGGGAGACCATTAATGATCATTGGTTTTTAGAATCTATAGGGATATAAAATATCATTTAATCTAACTTTTTAATTTATAATTTTTATCTTTTTCTTTTACTCTTACCTCCATCAAGATGAGGATGGGAGGAGATATCTATTCTTTCACACTTGACCTTATCCTTATAAAAGAAATTTTACATTTGACTTTGCTCTAGGTTTTCTTTTAAATTTAATTCCAAACAAATCTACTGTCCCTGTCTATAAGATTATATGATTCAAAAACTATGGAGATCTTTTATTTGATGAAGAAATTGATATCAAGAGAATTCTTCCCAAGATACACAGTTGTCAAAATTTGAACTCAGGTTATCCAGTAATATTTGCACTGTGTCAGACTTTTTTTGAGGAGGTTAGAGAAGCTAAGAATGGAATTTTGCTATTAATCTCATGAATTATGGATAATTTGTTGTAGTTAGTAAAGCCTCAAAGAAATAGATTTTTAAGGTTGGTTGACTCTTATTTCTTTGTATTATTTACATAATGAAATTCATGAAGCTAAATGATCCAGTGCTTTGGTATTTTAACTTTATCTTCCCTGGGATAATTAAAAAAAACCTTTCTGTATAATAAAAAGAGCAGGATGATCAATGTTCCTAATCATAAAGAAAAGAGAATCATTTTTTAAAGCCAAGAGCCGGTACATGTACAATTCTAAGAAGGGTGAAGAGTGGTCTTTTTTTAAGACCACAAAACCACTAAAATCCATTTCTTTCTGCAAAGAAGATTTTAAAGCAGTGCTCTTTTTGGTTAGTATAGAATATAAGTAGATAAGTAGATATGGGAAATTTGATCAGTGTAGGAATCTCACTTTACATTGGTCTCAGTAGTGCCCAAGTTTTTTACATAACCCAATAAAAATTATCTTTTGGGCTCAAGCCACATAGAGAGTTGCCTTATCCCTGTAATCTAACTCCAAGCTGCATGCCTTGCTATAATTTAATTCTAATTTACATGCTCTGCTATTTATATTCAGTCTAGGGTACAAAAGAAAAAAGTGAAGATGAAATTTGGGGAGCTCTGTTTGGTTTCCCTTCTGACTTTGGCTATGGGATCTGAGGACCTGCTGGAGGTGAGTCTATTTACTCAGTCTACTTTCCTTGATCATTTCTAATATCTCTCATCTTGACTCTTCCTGGGATTCTTTTAAAGTCAAGAAACTTAAGTTTGGAGCAAAGAACATTGAACTGGAAGCCACAATACCTCGGTAATAGTCCTGGTTCTGATACCAATTAACAGTGTGACTTTAAAAAAAGTGACTGGATTTCTTGGACTTCAATTTCTTGGTGGTTGAACAGTGGTAATAGTGAGTCAAAGCTCTTACATCTGTGGGGAAGGGAAGAGGATCTCCATGAAACAACAAAAAGAACTAAAAAAGCTCAGGATCAGCTCCGGATCCTGGAAGAGGTCTTTTACTTTCTTTGAGATGACATAGTTTCAGTTGTATTGCCAGGGAACCACCATTTTCATCTGGACCTGAGCTTGTTGCTTTAAAGCTGGAAAGGACCTTGGAAATCATTTCCCCATTTCATAAATTTAAAAATGTGGTCTTTAAATTTAAAGTAATTTCCCCCAAATCTCACAAGCAGTAAACAGGAGCTAGCATTTAAACCCTGGTCCCATGTCTTCAAATCCCATGTTCCTAGAGGCAACTAGGTGATACAGTAAATAGATCACTGAAGTTGGAGTTAGAAAGACCTGAGTTCAAAACCTGCCTCATATATCTACTATACCTGTGCAAGTCCTCTGACCATTCTGATGCCCTTATCTGCAAAATGGAGGTAATAATATTATAGTTAATTATAAGTAATATTAAAGACTTGTGATTAATATTAATTAGATGATATTAAGTAATGAGAATACTTTGCATTGTTAGTAATTATTGTAATGATTAATTAATAACATTGCATAGTTTAGTTGTTATGAGAAAGAAATGAAATAGAGAACAAACCTTGTTTCTAAAGCTTAAAGCTTTTTTAAATTTTCCATGACATGATATGCTTCTATATAAGACCCAAATCAAGATGTTTTTTGTACCATCTAGAGACCAAGTATATACTCCATTCTGCTGAGAAATTGCTGCAAAGGCATGTCTCTGAAGTACAAAATCTTATTAGAGTTTGCATTTAGTTCTGTTTTCTCCCATAATTCTGGTGTCTGGAGGGCCTTGTTCCTTCTTTGTTAATCAATGTCATTTATTTGGAGCCAGCATCTGAACTCCCGGGCAGCTCAAGACTATATTCCTACAAACCTATGTATGATCTTGGACTGTAAATCAGGAAAGATATGATATTATTTTGTCCACAAAAGAACAGAGTTCTTCAGTAGGTCTCTGCTTTTGTGGAGAGATTCAGAAGCAGGTACTGAGTTGGTTAGCCAAGGTTGTTGCGACTGCTGCTGCTGCTGTTATTTTTGTATGTCCTTTGTTCTCCAAGAGGACTAAGACATTAGGAAAATGATGCTATGACATGCAAGTGAATTGGATTAGGGAAAGAGGTCAGCAGCTACTATTGAGTTGTGGCATTTCTTTTCATACTGCTTTTGTTGAGGATTTGAATCCATAATTTCATTTGAGCTCTAGCTCAGAAAATGTAGCAAATTAATTTAAAACACAACTTTTAAAAACTTCTTTTGCTTCCCTTTCAGAGAAACAAGAGTCTCAAAACAAAAAAAGACCTTGCTGTGAGCAAGGAAACACAAACAGGTGAGAGTTTTCAGGTCCCACAGTCAGAATCATAGAACCATTTTCTCATTTGGGGACAAAAACTCTGTGTTTATGTACTTGTGTGTATGTGTGTGTGTGTGTGTGTGTGTGTGTGTGTGTGTGTGTGTCTGTGTATTGCATTTTTAATCAGCCAGTTTGGAGAGGAGGTAAATGGATGATCCCTAGGACATTTCCTTGGATATCCACAGAAATGTGATGAGAAATTCTTATGCAATATGTATAGGGCTATGGACTATCACTAATGGAAGTCTGGTATAAAGGTGAGATTCTTAACATAGTTAAGAATTAGCATTTAAAAATATAGTTTGATAACTAGATTTCAATATAATTGGATTCTTTTATAATCATGTGTATTATATTTTATGAATTTAACATTTTGAAAAGGGGACCATAGTCTTCATCAGACTGTCAAAGTGACACAAGTAAACGTAAAAATATCACTGTTATAGGGTTCAAAAAATATATAGGGTGAAGGTATATATATATATATGTATATATATATATACACACATATACCTATATATAGGGTGAAGGTATATAGGGTATATAGGGTGAAGAAACTCCCTCGTTCAATACACATACCCTCTTCTCTATGATTTAGTCTAGGATTGACTAAAGCACTGAGAGAGTGATTTACCCAGTATTCCTTAGCTAATATATAAGAGACAAAACTTGAACCCAGGACTTTCCAACTCTAAGGCTATGTCTTACACGATATCTTATGGCATTAGGAATTCTTTGCCCAGAGTAAAATTAGTTGGATGGTGATTTACACACCCAACAACAGGTGGGCTCACTTTCATTTGGGAGTGTTACGACATGACTGCAAGTAACATGATTTTAACTAATCAATGTACATTTATTAAATAACTACTATGTACAAACAGCTGGATGGCATAGTAGATAAAGTACTAAACCTAAAGTCAGGAAGATTCCTCTTCCTGAGTTCAAATTCAGCCTCAGACATTTCTTAGCTATGTGACTCTGGCAAGTCACTTAACCATCTTTGCTTCAGTTCTTCGTCTGTAAAATGAACTGGAGAAGGAAATGGCGAACCACTTTAATATGTTTTCCAAGAAAATCTCAAATGGGATCATGAAGTCAGACTTAACTGTAAAATAACATAATATGTGCAAAGCACTCTGTTTGACATTAAAGATATGAAGATAAAAATGCCATTAACTCTTATGTTGTACAGGAGCTTCTATAGCAGTGGGAAAAAAAATACTATCTGTACTATTAATACACAGTTTCCAGCTAGGAAAGAGCCTATCTCTCATCCTTTCAAGCAGATAAAATAGGCAACTCATCAGAATTACTGTACTTCATATTTCCCTTCATATCTCCCAAATACATTTTCTCCAGATTCAAGAAAGGAGGAACACTGGGAAAATGGAAATCCTAAGAAAGAGTTCCTATGGTGATAGTGCCCTGTGGATGGCATATGTGGTAGCTCAAGAGTTATAGGAATGGTGATCTGGGGCTAGTGAAGGACTTTGAGAGATAGGAATGGCAATAAAAGACAATCCAGGATAGAAATGCAAGTGTTGCTCCATCCTAGCCAAACTGGGCCAGCTGTACAACTCATTAATTAATGGGTTAAGTTATCTATCTAGAGAGAATTTTTAATGCCAGGGACCCCTTATAACTTGAGACTCCTTAATGGTGAACCATGGAGGTTGGATGGGTGGGACATAGAGGCCCCTTCCAATGATCAGATTCTGTGGTTCTGAGATCACTGTATCATACTAGAACATCCCTTTGTATTTATGAAATGCTCCAATCTGTTCATTAGCAATTTTTCCCATCTTGACTGAAATAAGAGTAAATTTTTATCTTACCTATTTTTTTCTTTAGGCATGAAACAGAGATATGAGCTGTTGTTTCAGGTAACCTATCAACATTCAGCTGAAAAATGGAAATTTCAGAATTTTCTAAAGTCTCTGAAGCCTCAATATTCCTGGCCAAATGGGACATTGGAAATTATCAGAAAGAAAGCTACTACATGTGAGCCAACACTCTTTTGTTCAGGATTGGTC
The DNA here is from genome assembly GCF_016432865.1 of Antechinus flavipes. NCBI lineage: Eukaryota > Metazoa > Chordata > Mammalia > Dasyuromorphia > Dasyuridae > Antechinus > Antechinus flavipes. The sequence goes on along the minus strand of NC_067401.1, from coordinate 211,216,272 downwards.
TGGGGAATAAGTCAATATGGATGTACCTTAACTATTTAGAGTGGGACAAAATTACCTGCTATTATGTGGCACAGTAGAAGTTGGAGCTATGAAGACCTGAGTTAAAATACTGCCTTAGAAACTTAATAAATGTGGGACACTAGATAAGCCATTTATCCTCTCAGATCTGTTTTCTCATTTGTAAAATGAGATTAGCCTTAATGGTTTCTAAGATCACTCACAGCTCCATTATCATACTCTGCCTTGTCACATTCTAAGATTTACTTCTTACTTTTAGAACCTATTTTATTGTATTTGACCTCTCTGATACAGGATCTTCATATTTTATTTCAACTTCCCCAGTAATTTCCAAATTTCCTAAGGTCCTGAACCCTTAAAAACTCTTACTTTCCCAGGTAGTAGCCTTTGTGATTTTTTGATCACCTGGGGCTCCTGCCTCCAAGCTCTGGTTTCTCTTCCATTCTCTTCCCAATTGAAACTTTATGTAATTAATGACTGGTATTCAGTCAACAAATATTAGGATCTTATTATGTGCCAATTTTAGAGGGCACCGATTCCAATCAAATGTGGAAAATGAGCACTTAGAAGAATTAAAGAGGCATCCAAAATCACACAGATATTAAAATAGAGCCAGGATTTGGATTTGAATCCTCTGACTTCAAATCTAGTTTTCTTTCCCTTTGACTGAATGATTAAATCCATATAAAGCATTTTTTCTCTTAATGATTGAACATATACATATTAGACCCAATAAAAATTCCAACCTTTCTTCTAATGTAATATTATTTGTGAGAACCATTTATAGTAGGTACTTAATGAACATTTATTCTGGGCTATTATGGGAAGATATTTTGCATGACTTTACATATATAATTGATATATTGCTTGCCTTTTTAAGGGATGGGGGAGAGAGAATTGGCAACTCAAATTTTTTAAGAATGAATATTAAATTATTTTCACATGTAACTGGGAATTATTTAACTAACAATAAAATTTTACTTAAAAACAAGCACTTATTTTTTTATCTCTTCCTTCTTCTATGCAGATTGTAGCATCCTGAATGGAACCTTAAGATGTGCTTGTGAGGATGGTTACCACTGGTTTCCTTACACTTGCCTGGATCCCAGGAGATGCCATCTTAAAAAGACTGAGACACATCAAAGCTGTGACTGTCAGTTGTACAATCTTCATGACAGCATCAACTTCTGTGAGAAGACAAGTAAGAGCATTGAATACTATAGAATGCTTGGAGAGGGAAGAATGGGAAAAGCTTTCCTCTAAGCTTGACACACTTTATTTCTCACCCTAACAGTGATCCCTAAGAGAAAGCTTCTAATATTTGAGGAGTGCAATAGATTTTCAGAGTTAAGAGAGTCACAGATGGGCATCATAGGTTCTATAAAGTATATTGGATTTACAGTCAAAGAACATAGGTTCATATCTTAATTATACCTATTTACTGCCTGAAGGATGCTGGACAAGTCATTCTGCCTTTCTGAACGTCAGTTTCCTCATTTGTAAGATGAGAGGGTTGGACCCCATGATCTCTAAGGGACCTTTCAATTCTAAATCTATGACTCTATATAGATAGAGCTATACTAGCCAAGCACCTGAACCTTGTTGCTGTATCTCCTGGCATCATCACCCCCATCTCTTCCTACAGACTCTTAAAGGATGGGAGAAAGCAGTGAGGAACATGGAATGAGTGGGTTAAAAGAAAGTTTTAAAATATCAGACCAAAGCAGAGATTAAGACTCTGGTGCTAAAAGCCAGAGTTGGCTGAATTCCCTGCTTTCAACTCAGTTCTAATTTTTGGTAGGGGATAAACTAGGGGGACTATCTTGGACTTTATGTTTTGGGTGACATTATGGAGCTGCTCCATGACCAATCCAGTGAGCTCAAGCTACTTTTAACTGCTACTTGCCAGAGTGGGTCAGAGAAAAAGGGAGACTCAGCTCAAGCACCAGTTTCTATATGAAGTCTTTATTAGTCTTCCTAGCTGTTAGTACAATCCTTCCCCATATTTTGTAATGATTGTACACACATAACCTTTATTAGATTGCTTGCCATTTTGGGGAGGATGAAAGAAAAGGAAGGAGGGAAAAATATGGAACTCAAAATCTTATAAAAGTGAGTGTTGAAAACTATCTTTAATGTAATTGGAAAAAAATAAAACACTATTTAAAAAGAAATATAAATAATTCTATATGGGCATGCTATCTTCCTTATTAGAATATAATTCTTGAGAACAGTAATTGACTCACTTGTTACTGTCAATGTGATGCCTAGCAAATAGCAAATGCCTAATAAATGCTTGTTAATTGATTGAGCAAGCAATTAATTAACTCTGAGCAATTCATAGCCTCTCTGAGCTTGAGTTTTCTCAACCATATAATGAAAGGGTTAGACCAGGATCCTCAATTTGGTGCTAGAAGAATGCTGAGGGGCCATCTAGTCCAATCTCCTTGTTTTATTAAATGAAGAAAATAATATCTAAAGGAATTAAATAATGAATTTTTAATGTCCCTTCTAGCTCCTAAGATTCTAAGTTCTATGATCTATGTGTAGGGCACTTATAAGACTGTCCAGACTAGAATGAAAGGAACATATGGAAAAGACTGAAAGATGAGGTTAGAAGGGGGACAGTTAAATGAGACCTTGAATGCTAAGTATTTTGCAATTGTTCCAAGAGACCATAGGAAAGAAGTCATTATAGTTATTTTTTAAAACTTAAAGAAGTGACATAATGAAACTAGTATTTTATAAAAAGTAATCTTGCAAAAATATGTAGATGTATTAGAATGAGCTAGAGACTTGGAGGTGAGAGTTGGAACAGAGAACAAGAGCAATTAAAGATCTATTTCAATAATTCACATACTAATTTGGGATGAATAGGAGGCTTCTTTAAAAGCTCCAATATAAGCAATATGGTAAAAAAAAAAAAAAAGACTACTATAGTGACAAGAGAAATAGAAATGAAAGTGAGATACCACTCCCTTTCCCCACTCCCTGGCCCCAACTAAATTGCAGGAATGTCTAAATAAAGCATAGGAGAGAATTTCAATTGATCTTAAATCTATCCCATTTCCCAAAATTTCCCCTAGTGTGGATAAACCTTTGATTGCTTCTCTACTCCTTTGAATCCAACTTTGCTCTAAACGCCATAAAATCTAAAAGCAATCCTTTATGAATACAGAAGAGGTGTTGAGTTAAATGTACCTCTTATGTCAAGATGCCTGTGCAATGGAAAGTCCAGAAAATCTTAGGTCTTTCACATTTTTCTTGGCTCAAATTCCCAACCAGAAACTTTGGGAAAGCCCATTAGGCTGTTATAAGTTCCCTAATTACCATGTAAACTCCCCATAATGCATTGAAAGGACTTATTAAAAGAAAAATCAACAAACCATTTCTGCTCATATAACCAGGTTCAAATACAAAAACCTTAGTGACCACTGACTCCAATACCTATTTGAATAAGAATTAATGCCAGTACAAAAGACCTGATAAATAGTCATATAACCTTTGGCCAAAGAGCTCTAATGAAGAAGAATCTACTATCCTACTGGACAAGGCTTTATATTGGATGAATAACTTATAGATAATTCTGTTAGGACGTCTTTCTTTGTATCAAATTTAAATTTGTCTCAATGTAAATTCTGTGTTGCTCCCAGTTTTGGTATTTCAAGGCAAGAAAACTAAGCTATTTTCTCTCAGATTCCATAGCCCTTCATTCGAATACTTGAAGTCAGTCATTAGGCTTCCCTGTCTTTAAGGTTTTTTTTTTTTCTTTTCTGTCTCTATTTCCTTAAAAAAAAAAAAATTATATAGTACCACCTCAAAGTCCCTTATCACCATGGTTGTCATTTTCTAGACATTTTCCAGCTTATTGATGTTTTTTTCCTAAAATGTGGCATCTTAAAAAGAATACAATATTGCAAAGGGCAAAAGAGAGGAAGATTATCCTCTTCTTTATTCTGGACCCATTGCTTTTCTTAATACAACTTAAGAGGACATTATTTAATTTAGTAACATCACATTCTTGAGTCACATTGAGCTTATAGGCCACAAAAATCCTTAGATCTTTTTCAAATGATCTAGCTAAGTCTTTCCCATCTTAAACTTGAAAAGTTTATTTTTTTTAACTAAAGTGTACATTTTATCACTATTAAACTTTATCTTTTAGATTTAATGCAACATTCAAGGCTATTGAGATATTTTGTTGAATTTTGATATGTTTTTTGTTTATAAATGTGATTGTCTTTATCCTCTTTACTGATATAAATGACAAAAAGCATGAGACCAAATACATCCTCATAAAATCCTACTAGAAATTCTCTTCTGTAGTGACATTGAACCATTAATACTATTCTTTGGATCTTGCCATTGAATCAGCTCCATATATACCTATTCTCATGTAGCCCACATCTTTTCATCTTGTCCTCAAGAATAGCATGCTAGTCAAATGCTTTCCTAAATGTTAGGTAAATTTTATCTACAGAATTTCCCTGACCTACCAAGCTGGTAACCCTTTGAAAATAGGAAATGAAATGGGTGGGACAAGATATGATTTTAATAAAACTTTTTTTTTGTGATCATTACTTCCTCTTCTAAGTATTTGCTAATTATCCTGTTCACCAATACATTTTGGAATTTTTCTTAGATCAGAGCCAATTTCACTAACCTATAATTTTCATAGACCCCATTCTTTACTTCTTCATCCTTGTTTACTTATTTTAAAATCAGATCATTATCAGTTATTCAATCCTACAATGCCTCTCTTGTTCTTTAGGATCTTTTAAAGATATTAAATATCTAAAAATAATAAAATAAGATTTGAACCTCAAATCTAAAGTCAGCTCTTCCCATTGTATCCCTACTATCCTCCTAACAGAGCAAACAGAAGCAAAATCATAATTCAACACCTTTTTTTTTGTTATTGTCAAACCATATATCTCAAAAATTTTTTTTATCATTTCTTTAATCCTCCTATTTTCCCCAGTATAATTTAAAAACCTAAATCAAAATACTATTTCCCTCCCCCACAAAAAATCTATCCCTTTGTGTTGTGTTTAGTGTCCTTCACCAACTTAATTTAAAATTCTAGAATTGAATCTGTGTTGTTATTGTTGAGATGTTTTCATTTGTGTTCAACTTTTCACAATCCCATTTGGAATTTTCTTCTTGACAAAGACTGGAATAGTTTACCATTTCCTTCTCCAGCTCATTTTACAGACAAGGAAACAAAGATAAAGAGGGTTAAGTGACTTGTCCAGAATCACACAGCTAGTAAGTGTCTGAGGACAGATTTAAACTCAGGAAAATGAAGGCCAGGCTCTGCCATAGAGCTACTTACCGCTATATTCATCAACATCTATAAAATCTCACGTTTACCATGTTTGCTGTATTATCCTTCATCAGTATGCTCTCCTCTCACAATGATGGAGTAGATTCTAGAAATATGGCTGTGATTCTTCATTATGAAGTTGCAAATTATGGCATTTTATAAATGAGAGAGTCTTATAATTTTGACTTTCCGGTCAGTTAGTATTGACTGTCTACTTTAATAAAGAAGAAAGTACAGCAAGAGAGAAATAAATGGTCCAGTAAGATATTCATTGAGACAGACAAATCTTGGCAAAAAATTTTGCAAAAAACAGACTTTCCAATATAAATCCCTATTTTTTTTGGATTTTTCATTTATTACTGTCAGAAAAGTAAAGATGTTCATAGTGTCAGAATCAGAAGGGATTTGTCATGTCTCTCACACAATTCCCAACACTCATCTCAGTTTATTGTTGTTTGTCTTTCATTCTTTGTGTGTGTTGTGTTTTATTTTTTGTAGTATATTTATTTTTAAAACACTTGCTTTATGAATCATGTTGGGAGAAAAAAATAAAGCAAAAGGGAAAAATCATGAGAGATTTAAAAACATGAAAAAAATGAACATAGAATTTGTTGATTTACATTCAATCTCCTTAGGTCTTTTTCTGAATGCAGATGGCATTTTCTGTCCAAAGTCTATTGGGATTGCTTTGGATCACTGAACCACTGAGAAGAACCAAGCCTTTCATAGTTGATCATCACACATTCTTGCTGTTACCATATACAATGTATTCCTGGTTCTGCTTGTTTTGCTCAGCATCAGTTCTTGTAAATCTTTCCAGACCTTTCTAGAATCAGCTTATTTATCATTTTTATAGGAGAATAATATTCCATTACCTTCATGTATCACAGCTTGTTCAGACACTCCCCAATTGGTGGGCAAATACTCCTTTTCCAATTCTTTGCTACCACAAAAAAGAGCTGCTACAAACATTTTTGCACATCGTCCTTCATTCTTGATTTTTTTCCCCAGTAGGAAAATGAATAAGCTATCAAATCTATCCAAGATTGTTATTGTTGTTCAGTTGCTTTCAGTCATGTCCAATTCTTCATATCCTCATTTGGAGTTTCCTCAACAAAGATACATATTGAGTGGTTTTCCATTTCCTTCTCCAGTTTATTTTACAGATGAGGAAACTGAGGCAAACAGGGTTATATGACTTGCCCAGAATCACATAGCAGCTAAGTGTTTGAGGCCAGTTTTGAATTCATGAAGATGAGTCTTCCTGACTTCAAGTCCAGTATCTAATGCACATATCCAGCTGCCCTATCAAAGATTAGCCTTCTATAAATTTCTTCAAGAGAGGCATGACAAATAAGGAGGGAAGACTAAAATCCAAAAGTTGAGTTTATAATCAGGAGACACATCCTTAACATTCTCTTGGTTCTCCTTAACCTCCAGCTATGGTTTGGTTTTCTAATTTTCCTAGATCACATTGATTCAAAACCTTACAATTCTTTTTAACTATTTCCAGGACATCTGAGAAGCTGTCAACAACCATAGTTCATAGTAACATAACACTTAAAGATTTGTAGTGATTTTTTCACAATGACTTTGCGATGGAGGCTGTGTAAATAGTGTTATTCCTATTTTGGAGTTGGATGGAAGGAGTAAGCATTTATTAGATGTCTATTATTGCATCTATGTGCCAGGTGCCTTACAAACATTATCTTATTTGATCTCCTCAACAATTCTTAGAGGTAAGTGCTATAATTATTATCTCCGTTTGTAGTTGAGGAAGCTGAGATTATTTGTCCAGAGTCTCAAAACGAGGAAGTGTCTGATATCAAATTTGAATTCAGGTCTAACTAACTTTAGACTCGGGATTCTATCTGCTGCATCACCTACCTGCCTCTATTCTCTCCCTCAGATGAGGAAACTGAGACTAAGTAATTTGGTCAGGACCAAAAATGCCTGAAGAGAGATATGAAGTCAGAACACTTTCCCATCTGCCAAATCCTACTGAGGCTATCTCCAGAATATCTATCAAATCCACTTCCTTTTGTCTACTCATACATTCACCATCCTTGTTCAGGTCATCATCATTAGCATCATTACTATCACCACTATCACCATTCTCTTCCACCTCCACTACTACCATTACCATCATCACCACTATCATCATCATCATCATAATCATCATCATCATCACCATTGTTCTCTTCATCATCACCACCACCACTACTACCTCTACTACCATCATCATTATCACCATCATTACTTTTTTCTTCAAAATAACCACCACCACCATTATTATTACCCTCATCATCATTCTTTTCATCATTACTACCACCACTAACAATATCATTACCACCATCATCATTATTCTCTTCTTCACCACTTCTACCACTTGTACTATCATCATCATCATCATCATCATCATCATCATCTCATCGTTTTCTTCATCATCACTACCCAAACTATCAATATCATCACCACCATCATCATCATTTTCTTTCTCACCACCTCTACTGCTAGCATTACTGTCATCATCATCATCACCACTGTTCTCTTCATCAGCACCACCACCACTACCACCTCTATCACCATCATCATTATCACCATCATTGTTGTTCTTTTCAAAATAACCACTACCACCATCATTATTATTGCCCTCAAAATCATTCTCTTCATCATCACCATCACCACTATCAACATCATCACTACCACCATCATAATCATTCTCTTCATCACCACCTCCATTACTACCATCATCATCATCATCATCATCATCATCATCATCACCATTGTTCTCTTCATTATCACCATCACCATCACCACTATCAACATTATCACCACCACCATCATAGTTCTCTTCATTATCACCACACCACATTATCACCACTAACATTTTTATCGTGCTTTAAGGTTTACAAAACATTTTACACAGGGTTTCTCATCATTTCTCTCAAAGACAGTTGGCTCTTTACACAGATATCCATCTCTTTGTTACCTAGTAACTAGGAGTTTTAGTGGAGAGAGCACTGGGCTTGCAATCAGGAAGACCTGAATTCAAATACAATCTCAGACATTTACAAGCTGTTTGACTTTAGATAAGTCACTTAATTTCAGTTTCTTCAACTGTCAAATGGAGACAATAGTAGCACCTGCCTCCTAAGGTTGTTGTGAGGAACAAATAAGATAGTATTTGTAAAAAGTACTTAGCCCAATTCCTAACACATAGTGGATAGCATACAAATATTTATTCCCTTTTCTCTCATCTCCATTTGTTTCCCTCTCTAATTTATGCTCCATACAGCTGCCAATATTATCTCCCTAATATTTGTGCCTAGCCATATCACTCATGCATAGAAATTTTCAGTGGTTCTCAATTATTTCTAAGATTAAATATAAACTTAGCTAATTGTTCCACAGTTAAAAGTCTTCCACAATCTAAATCCTACTTATATTTCCAACCTTATTTCACATTACTGTTAATAAGATATTTTATACCTCCACCAAACTAGACTGTTAGCTACTCTCTATATTGTTTCATTCCCTATGACCATATACTTAGCTTATCATCCTCCAAACTTGAAACATACTCTCTCTTCATTTATCTTCACTTATTGAAGTGAAATTTTTCAAAGCCTTCTTGTTACATTTGCCCTCTCTGTGCTTTCTCAAATAAATCCTTTTTTTGGCTATAGTTCCATAATTTTTGTTATCCCCTAATATTAGAATGTAAACTCTGAGGAAAAGGACTATCTCACTTTTATATAAGTATCCCCAGTACCTCAAGAACTCAAGAAGACTTGAGTTCAACTTTCATCTCTTACATGTATTGCTTGGATGATCCTGTATATTAAAGTCATTTAATTTCTCAGTGCCCCCTGATGTCTTTCTAAAAATAAAAACTGCAAGAAAAGAGTTACCCACCATTGGTATGGGGAGTTTCTCATCTAGGAGTTCCTTATATAAATAAAATCACAGATCTTTTCTCTAGTTTCCTTATTTTCTCTACTCCACTTCATGCTTCAAATTGAATTTAATTGCCTTGTAGGCAAGTTTGGAAGTTTTCCTGCCTTTGCTTCTTTTATACTTAACAATAATAACATGCTGTGTTTTACATAGCAGAAATGATAAATGCTCATTGAATTAGATTGAATAGCACCAAATAAACTTGAATAAATTAATGAAGTTATAATGGTAAAATCTCAAATACATGGAAATCCTGATGTGGGAGTTATTTAGAGTCTGCTTCATCAACTATGCTAAAGCCTTTGACTTTGTGGATCATAACAGTATGTGGCAAGTCTCAAAGAGATGGGAGTACTAGATCATTTTACTCATCTCCTGAAGAAACTGTATGCAGTCTAAGGAGCAACCATTAGAACTAAACATGGAACAACTGATTGGTTTAAGTTTAGAAAAAGAGTATTACAAGGCTGTATATTGTCACCTTATTTATTTAACTTGTATAGAGTGTTCATCATATAAAATGGCGAGCTAGTTGAATCAAAAGCCAGAAGTAAAGTTTCCAGGAGAAATTAACCTCTTTTTGCAGACTATACCATTCTGATGGCAGAAAATGAAGAAGAATTAAGAACTTTCTTGATGAAGGTGAAAGGGAAGAGTATAAAATCTGACCTGAAGCTTAACATAAACAAAACAAAACAAAATCCTAAGACCATGGCAAGTGGTCCCATCACCTGCTGGCAAATAGAAGGAGAAGAATGGAGAAGTGTCAGATTTTATATTCTTGGGTTCAAAGACCCTTGTAGATGGTAACTAAAGCCATGAAATTAAAAGATGTTTGCTCCTTGAAAGAAAAGCAATAACAGATGTGGGCAATATGCTAAAAAGCAGAGATGTCATCTTGTCATCAAAGATCCATATAGTCAAACCTATGGCTTTTCCAATAGCAATGTACGGCTGTGGGAGTTGAACTATAAGTAAAGCTAAGTAATAAAGAATTAATACTTTCCAATTATGGGACTAGAAAAGAATTTTGAGAATTCCTTGGATAGCAAAGAGATCAACTCAGACAGTATTTGAAGAAATTAATTCAGCCTCTTTGTGGGAAGTTCACATACTGAAGCTGGAACTTAAATATTTTTAACTGTATAATTAGTAGATGGGACTTATTGAAAAAGACCTTAATGTTCAGAAAGATTGAATGAAAAAGTGAAAGGAGACATCGGGAGATGAGATGCATAAATCGTGTCATGGAAGGAATAAACATGGACAGACTTCAGAAAATAGTAGAGGATAGAAAGACCTGTTGTAATATGGTCCACGGAGTCACAAAGAGTCAGACATTTCTGAATGACTGAACAACATTATTTCATAACATTTTCTATTTTTTAAGACTATCCCTAACTCTGTGATTGAAAATTCTAGATAAAAAAACTGCCATCCGAATCAGATTATTGAGTTAGATAATAGATATGAAAGCATTTTTTTTTAACTATAAAGGAACCTAAAAATCATGGTCATTATGATTAGAATTAATTTGATTTTAGTACTGTCATCCAAATAATCTGAAATATGGCTTTCAAAGGTCAGTAGGCAATGAACAAATGTTTTTAGGAAGCCTACTGCTTCATTTTTGTGTTAACTCTATAAACTCCAGTTAGTGACTTGTACATAAATTTTTATTAAAATTCTCTCTCTCTCTCTCTCTCTCTCTCTCTCTCTCTCTCTCTCTCTCTCTCTCTCAAATTTCACAGAAATTTTTGGCACTTTTAAAATTCTTGAGAAATTTGGAACAGATCTCCTGAATTCATCATCTGCACTATACTCCAACTACACGACGGGCATTGAAATCCAAGTAAACATTTTTCTCATTTGCCAGCAAGATTATTGGAAGGATTCCTGTTTATGCATTGTTTGGATTGAAGTCCCCTTACAACTTTGAGATTTTGTGATTGTCTATCATTATATAATGAAGTGACAATAGATAGACAGATATACATGTTCATAGAGTTCTGCCTGTACATGTTGTTATTTATTTGTATCTCTCTTATCTTTAGATTTATGATTATATTTTATATCTATACCTAGAAGTCAGCTCTTTCATAATCATTTTTATAGGTGGCTGTTGCTGTAATTTGTTCCCCAAGAGGACCAAAATGACAATCACTATGCTAGAGTCAACTTACATTATGTCTGTGGCTGATCAGATCAATGCAAATTCAGAGTGCTGTGCCACAAGTCAGATACAAATAGTCCCTATGAATATTTGGGGTGACTTCTCTAACTTTGTGCATCTCATATTTCTTCTGAGCTAATTCACTTTTACTTTGTTCATAGAGCACAGCATTGGTAAGACCAACAGGGTTCTAAATATCTTTTTGAGTACTAGGGGCAGGCCTAACTTAGTAGCCTGTTAATTCAGATTTATTGTTGATAGGAAATAAAATCACAAAGTCATTGAAAAGTTAACAAAAGAAGGCTGATCTTGCTCTAATTCAGTAAGGATATACACAATATACATTCAATGGTAGCTTCTCTGGATGCAGCTCCCCTCATTTGAAAATATTAATGGCTCTCCTCAGCAGGGCTGAGTGACTGACAGCACTTGAGAATTCATTCAAGTTGTATGTATTCTGACTCCATGTGGGTGGAATTTTTTATGTCCTTAGGTAAAGGCAAGGACCAATGAAATTACAGGAATAGCTTTTCTGCTTTTTTTTTTTTTTTGAGACATTTCAGTTATATTTAACTTTGTGACTGAGGTTTTCTTAGCAAAAATACTGGAATGGTTCACCATTTTCATCTCCAGCTCATTTTGCAGATGAGGAACTGAGGCAAACAGAGTTTAGTGACTTGCTCAAGTAAGTCCCATAGTTAGTAAGAATCTGAGGCCAGATTTGAATTCAGATCTTCCTGATTCCAGAATCAATATTCGATCCAATACACTACCCAGCTAACCCTTGTTGCTTTTTAGGGAAAACTAATCCTTATTATAAAGAATGGGGAAATCACGGCCAATCATAGTATTATGGATTCCTTTGGCAGTCTGGTGAAACTATTGTGCCCATTCTCAGGATAATGTTTTTAAATGATTGAGAAAAATGCTAAATTTCAAGTAGAGGTTAGTGAAAATAAAGGTCTAAGTTGATAGATCCCCTGAAATTTATCCTTGGACTCATTAAAAATCTATATTCTAGGGGCAGCTAGTTGGTACAGTGGAGAGAATACCAGCATTGAAGTCAGGAGGACCTGAGTTCAAATCTGAACTTAGACACTTAACACTTCCTAGCAGTGTGACCCTGGGCAAATCACTTAACCCCAATTGCTTCAGCAAATAAATAAAATAAATTTTTTTAAAAAAATCTATATTCTAGAGACATTTTCTCTGCCCATAAATGTGGCATTCTTCAACTAATGTGCTTATATTTCTGGGGCCTCAATTGAGTTCTTCCTTTTTTATGGGAATTTTTAACCTTCAGAATTTTTTTTTCCTTCAGAATTTTTAATCAAAAATTATTTGAGAGAAAATAACTCATTATTTATAGGTTAAAGGTGCACAAGGATAAACTAATTTAAATTATACTTCCCCTCCATTCCTATAATATTTTAGAATCTTGGTACTTATTGTTGAAAATTAATGATTAGGAAAATACAGATAAGAAAACAAATTAAAATGCATTAGCTTTTATTTAGTTTAATAGAACAGCTATGAAAGCTCTGGTGTTTTATCCATGACATGGAGGTGACCTTGAGTTCTCCAGATATAAAGTGATGGAGTGTAAGTTCCAATAGGTCCCACAAATTGGAAAGATTTCAAGTAAAATCCATGTATTCAAAGTGTCAAATATTTACAAACCATCGCAGCTAAGTTTTGAAAGAAACTTATTATAAGATTGGTCAGAGGGTAATTACTTATTTAGCAGGCAAGTCATGGAGACTATTAATTAAGACATAGAAAGATTTAGGTATATGTTGATGTAGTATTCACATTGATGGCAACTTTACCGAACTGCAGTTGAATGAAATTAATCTCTGTATACAAGACTGTATTAAGGAGAGCAAAATGTGGTATTAGAATAGCATCTGGTCCAAGAGTCAGGAGACTAGTGTTCTAGTTCTTCTTTCCTTCTGTAAGATCTCAAAACTGTTATTTAAACTTCCTGAACCTCAGTTTCCCCATTTGTAAAACGAGAGAACCAGATAAAATCATTCCTAAGGTTCCTCCTATCTCTGAAAGTCTATGCTTTTATACAACATAATACTGTCAGGAAACTATTTATGAAGTTTTATAAGTTTTAATTAATTATTGTTTTTATAATAATAGTAATAAGTTATTTTATTACTGAAAGAGGAAAGTAAACAAAGGTTTCAAATATCCCTTATATGGAAGCAAATATGCTACAGGGAAAAAAAGTTTTCTCACTGCCTGTTTCTTACTATCTAGGCTATAACCTCAGTAAAAGCTTTTTTGGCCAATAGCCATGCTTTTATATTCTCTGTAATCTCTTTTGGAGAGTAAACATAGTCATTTAATTTGTGTATCTATTTCTAAAGAAAACATACCCACATGATATCTTTTAAATGTATGACAATGGTTTTCTTTTTCAAAAAAATCTAGTGTCCATCCCTGATATTTTATTAGCCTTTAACACAGTAAGTGCTAGATAAATATTTGTTGATTGTTCCCTTTTTACCACCCAGGTATTTGTATTTTTAAAAATGGTTGATTTTTGTCTATTTTTCATTCATTCATTTATTCATTCATTCAAAAAGCTTAATTGAATACTTACTGGAAGAACTACATAAAGTAGTATTTATCTTTCAAAAAATGTACTGGATGCCAGGAGATCAGGATTCTTGCCCTGACTTTTCTTACTGTGTAACCTTTTACAGCATAGCTTCTCTTTCTGGGACTTAGTTTGCTTACCTATAAATTGAGGTGATTACACTGAACATTCCTGCAAGTTGCCCCAGTTCTAAATTTTGTGGTATTCTAGGCACAAGGGGAGATACAATGATAAATACATTTGAGTGCCACTAAAGACATCTTCACATTTTGGGGTATGTTTATGGTATTGTTAAATTTTAACTTACTGTAAGATACGATTTTCATACTGCAAGGAATTGAAGCAGACTCCAACAAAGATAAGACCTATACATGAAATTGTAAGTGAGACTCCATACAATATATAGCCCAAACTTGGGGTTTACTATTGCACCAAAACATATACTTCGAAAACCACTGATTTATAGAAAAGAACTTTTTGTGAGCTTGCTAATAGCTAGTATTAATACAGTACCTACTATGTGCTCGACATTTAATCAAAATTATTTCATTTGATCCTCACAACACCCTGGGAGGTAGTTGCTACTACCAGATGCTATTATTTTTATAGTTAAGGGAACTGAGGTAAACAGAATGATCTGAAGATCACATAGCTAGTAAGTATCTGAGGAAAGATTTGAATTCATATTTTCCTGACTCAAGGATTCTATTCACTGTACCTTGTGGGTACCTCAACCTATCAAATGGTGAAATTGGAATAAATTTGCAAGAATTCCAGTTCATGAATAGGATAGAGATCATGACATATGAGAGTTGTTTGAAGGAAATGAGAATGTTTAAGCTAGAGAAGACTTATGGTAACTGCCTTCATATATTTGAAAGACAATTACATAGAAGGGGATTGTACTTACCCTGTTTCTCTTCAGTGGACAGTACTAGAAACAATGGAAGGAAGTGGCCTATAGGCAAATTTCTTCTCAATATGAGGAAAAGCTTCCTTACAATTTGTTCTATCTAAAAATTACAACAGGACACTTCAGGAAGTGGTGAGTTCCTCATAAGTCAGAGAGGTTGAATGACCAAAGTACTTGTCAGGAATGTTGTACAAGGTCTTCTTTTCTCAGGTATGAGTCAGCCCACATGGTCTCTGGGTATTTTCTAACTTTCAGATAATGTGATTTTATACAAAAGACTAGTCCTCATAGAAAAATTCTGGACCTTGAACTTAAGTACTGAGAAAAATTAAGAGATCCCTCATGGAGTTCCAGAAATCATTGGTTGGATTTTCTTCAGATTAGGATAATTCAGGTATAAGTGATGGCAGTCAGGTTCATGCAAGCTATCTGCCACAGTCTTTTTCTAGAATTTAGTTTAATGTTAAATAACTACTACCTCCTTATATTGGGAAAAGACATTTGGCCTGAATATGTAAGAGTACTTACCATCTAAACTAAATGCATCTCCCATCCTATATTGTTATTGGCTCATTCCTTCTACAATCCTAAAATAAATAAATAAATAGATTTATATACATACATACACATATTTATTCATACATATGAACACACACATGTATACACACATATACACATATCCATATCCATATATATACATACATATGTATGTATGTATATATAAAAGGGCAACTGTTATTTGGCTTGCTTGTTTAATTTTTAGGTCGTACCCACTGTCTTTTCAGGTCTTTCTTGTTCATCTAGTTAATTTCCTGTTTGTCTCCACTGGTTGCTCATATGTCTTTCCAAGGCAAAGGAGATGAGATCAAAGTGTTCCCTCTGTTCTTTTTCCCAGCTTAAGGAAGCCTACAAATGGGTTCCGGGTTTTGATTTTCTTCGTGTCACCCAGTTTCGGTAAGTAGGCCAATTATTCCAGAAGGGTAGACCCCTCGATTGTATAATGCAAAAATGTCTATTGCCATTCTCCAGTGACTTTACAAAACTTGGTAAGACGTCATTCTTTCAAAAAAATTTTTGTCATTGTACATTCACCCATGTATCCATTCATCTATCCATCATGCATTTATTCAGTGTCTACTGTTTGTAAAAGCCTGTATAAAGTGTTCAAAGATATATAAGAACTGAATTCTGCTATTGTGGAACTCATAGTCTTATAGAGAAGAAAAGATATATACATAGCAATTATGACATGTAGAATGAAGAGTCCCATAGGAAAGGGATAGGGAAGATAAAGCATAAATTATTCATAAGATCACAATATCACAGATTTAAAGCTTCAATAAATCTTGCACCATATTGTCACAGGAATTCAAAGCTAATCTCTGACCTGGAAATTGGAGAGCTAACTGCTCTAAATATTTAAGTTTACAGTCTTCCAGGGGATTTACATTTCATGCTGTTTAAAGCATTATCTATTTACTAATTAGTGACCTTGCATAAGCAACTTAACTTTTCTATGCTTTGGTTTTCTCATCTATAAAATGAAAGGAGCTGAATTATAAGGCTATTTAGTTCACAGTAGATAGATATTTCATCAATTTGCTATTCATCCTACTTTACTATAGACATTGGTCTTTGGACATATTCACCAATCCCTTTCCATTTCATTCTTATCATAAAGGATTGTATTCTTTGCATTTAACACTCTTTCCAATCTGACTCCAAGCATACATTGTAAGACCTATAATACATTACTTCACTTGACTTACTCTGTTTTCCAAGTAAACCATATACCATTACCCACTTCTATGATTTGTACCAGTTGTTCCCTGTTTCTGGAATTTACCATCTCTTCATATATGCTTGCTCATAGAATTTCTAACTTTGTTTAAAGCTCAAAATGTTACTTCCTATAGGAAGTTGTCTTCCTTTTTTAATAACCATCCCTGGGGAAATGATTTTACATCTATTTTAAACATGTCTTATATTGACTCATTTGTGTACATGTTTCTCAGCAACAGAGTGGAAGCTGTTTGTTATTGAGGAAATTTTGTTTGTGTATCTCCAGTACACATATCTATACTATATCTCCATATAGTAGGTGCCTTAAATGCTTATTGATTGAATTGCACCTCAAGCTAAAATACCTTTAAGATTGAAGCACAGTTGAACAACCTTTGGTAAATTATTAAAATAACTTTGAGAACAGTAAACAGATAAAGATATCATGGACAGAAGGAGCCTCTCCATTGGAAGTTAAGAAACTGGGGGCCTAGAGGAACTAAGTGATTTGCTATTCAATTATAAGTTTTTTGAAAGCAGCAACTGTGTCAGATTTTTTTTGTTGTTGTTTAAAGCTCCTACTATAACAAGGTAAAACAATGGATAGGATACTGGACCTAGAGTCAGGATGACCTAAGTTCAAATATAACCTCAGACATTTACTAGTGGTGTGACTCTGGGCAAGTCACTTAGCCCTGTTTTCCTCAGTTTCCTCATCTGAAAATGAACTAGAGAAGGGAATGGCAAACCATTCCAATATATTTGGGCCCAAAAAGTCAAACATGGCTGAAATGACTGAATAACAGAAACAATGACATCATTTATATTAGTAATTTAACAAATAGTTGTTTAGATTAGTTGAATTGAATTGCCCAATATCACACAGTTTATTAATGGCAAAACTGGGACAATAAGCCACATGTTCTGATGTCCAACATTTTAACAACTCTACCAGGTTGCCTTCAAAGATATATTAATCTGGAAGAAAGATTTCTCAGATTATAGAGTTCTTTCCTCAGGACAATACAGATACCAAGATAGTGTCAATAAGTCACTGAGTAGGAAATAAAACTGAGATAACATTATTCATCTCAGTTGGGCAATCCCAGTGATTATAGCTATTGACAGCTCATTCCTTAGGAATCTTGGCAAATGGGGCAAGTTTACTGGGTCAGACAGAGATCTAATGAGATATCCTATCCTTTTGAGGTAGACTGAAGAAAGAGGGGAGCCAGAAAGGTGAAAAAACTGAGAAATCAGGGTATTCAAAGAAGGTAAGGACTAGAATCAAGTGTCAAACACAGAATCCAAAGGTGCATAACCAGGTTAAAATGTAATTAGGAAATATTTAATAAAATACAACAAAACAGATAACATATGCTGTAAAACAGTCAATATGTGGTTTGCAGGTTCCTTATGGATGAATTTGCTGCTATTCAGTGATGTCTGCCATTTTGTAATTCATTTGGAGTTTCTTTGCAGAGTTGACTAGAATGAGTTGCCATTTCCTTCTCCAGCTCATTTTCCTGATAAGGAAAAGCTAGAAAAGAGTCTGAGCCCAAATTTGAATTCAGGTAGATAGATGACTCTTCCTGACTCCATAGCCGGCATTCTATCCATTGCAGCATCACTTAGCAATCATGTATGGATTTGTGCTTCTTTTTATATTTGAATTTGATGCCACTGTAAAAGATTGTGAGTAAGGTACTGAAGCTATTGCTCGTGAGCTGTAAATATTTTAAAGATAGCAGCACTGGATAGGACCAGACAGAGTGACTTTTGAGGAAGAAAAAGACTTGTCAGTGATGATAGAAAAGGGAAGGTCTGAAAGTAGCACTGGGGAGCAAGAGATATATCAATTGCATCTTCTGATTCTAAGCATCAGGCTATGTGAGGGAAGCAGCAGCCAGCCATAGAGAGAGTCCCTAGAGATGGAACTTGGGATTCCAGGGAAGACAGTAGGGCAATAGATTTCACCGAGCACCAGAAGATGCAAAGCTGAAGGAAACTTTGTTTGTCATTGAGGAGGGTTCCAAGGGATGCAATGGAAATGAAGAATAAGGTAAATGGGAATTGGGAAAGATTAGGATTGAATTTGGTATGGGCTTTGGAGTGGGAAGGACTCTTTGGAAGCAGCTAGCATATGCTGCCTTTGAAGCCAATCTCACCTGATGATCCCAATACTTTGTTCACAAGGTGGAACTTACTGAGACATCCTTAAGATCCAGGAGAGGACTAAAATGACCCTTCAATCTTGGAGAGTGACAGCTCAGGTGGAAGGAGAAGATGGCTGATAAGGCCGCCAATATTCTGCTAGAAGGAATGAAACATCTCCCCTTGGAGAGGAACTCCTTCCCTCTAAATAGCAACACTTGCCACAAATATCTAGCTGCCTTATACTTGTTCCATCTTGGCTTAATGTTGTTCCATTTTTCTATTTCACATTGGTCTTTTCCGTGTGATTCTTCTAGGGAAGGAAGTATTATTGTTGGATATGAAATCATCGGTTCTAGCAGCACATCTGAGCTTTTGGCTGCTGTTAAGCAAGTCTCTGGGAAGGTGAAATCAAACCTTAAAAAGAGTTATATAATAGAAGAAAGCTCTTTCAGAGTGTTTGGAAAAGGTAACTATTTCTCAGTACTCTGTTCTGTAATTTGTTTTTATTGTTCATGGGAATCAAAGAGCTGGAAGGGACCTTAAAGGCTACACAGTCTCACTCATTCCTGTTATGGATATGGAAATGAAGACCTCATACAAGTTAAATGACTTGTCAAAGATCACACATCATACCTTTGACATGAAACATATGAGCTCAATGAAACATTGGAAAATAAAAGTTTATGTGTATAATATTTCTCATTCATTCATTCAACAAATATATATTAAAGGACTTCGCTAGAAATGTCTAATCTGATATTCAACATTTCCCCAGTATGGCCAGGAGCCAGATTAAAATGTATTTGGGAAATATTTACCAAAATAAATAAAAATACAATAAAACATAGGCAATATTAAATTTTAAAATTAAGTCAACATGTGACCCACAGGTATCCTATCATCCCTCCCCCCTCCCTTTCTATTTGGCATTTGTATTTGATAACCCTGGTCTATAGCAAGTGTGCAATGAGGTCTTTGAGCCAGGTGCTACTCTTGATTGGATTAGGATGACTGATACTTTCTATGCTCCACTGACTCATTCAGATGCTTGCTGCTTACTGATGCAATGTTTTTCTCTCATGCAGAAGTATGGTATCTTTGGAAGCTGTGGTTGGAATGATTGCATAAGAATGACAGTGATATGGTCCCTAAGGAAACCATGTTGAGAATACTTAATTTTCCTTCTTTCTTAGGCAATGATTGAACTAAATTTGAACCCAAACAACTTACTCTTTTTCCCAGGAACCTTTTCTTCTCAGTCTTTGTCACTTGAACTTAGACCTCTCCAACCTAGATTTGCTTTGTCTTTTCTGTCTCCACTAAAGAAAACATAGTTAGACTTGAATGAGATCTGGGGAAGTGATATGGTACAGTGAAAAGAGACCTGGGTTTGGAGACAGAAGCTGACAAATCCCAGCTCTGCCACTCACTATTTGATGTTGAACACATTGCTTAATTTTACTTACTAACCTCAGATTTCTCATCTATAAAATAAAGGGGTTGGACTAATTGACCTTGGAAATCTGTTCTACCTCTAAATCTGTGGGCAGCTAAGTGGTGAAGTAGATAGAGCACCAGGCTTGGAGTTAGGAAGTTCTGAATTCTTATCTGGTCTCAAAAACTTATTAGCTATGGGATTCTAAGCAAGTCAATTAATTATATTTACCTCAATTTCCTCATCTGTAAAATGAGCAGGAGAAGAAAATGTCAAGCCAATATTTTTGTTTGATCTACATTCCGACTCCATAGTTCTTTCTCTGGATGTGAACGGTATTGTGCATCACAAATCTTTTAGAATTGCCTTGGATCATTGTATGGCTGAAAAGAACTAAGTTTATCATAGTTCATCATTTAATTAGGAAAAATACTATAAAGTACAAAAAAGGAAAAAAAAAACCCATGCCAAAAACATATAGCCAGTGCTGGCTTTGTGGTAAGTCTAGATAATATAGTGGATAAAACGTGAATCTGGAGTCAGGAAGACTAATCTTTGTGAATTCAAATCAGGCCTCAAACATTTACTAGCTGTATAGCCCTGAACAAGTCACTTAACCTCATTTGCCTCAGGTTCCTTATCTGTAAAATGAGAGTTAAATGAGAAAGATAATTTTTAACATTCTTTTTTTGTAAGATTATGAGTTCCAAATTTTTCTTTCTTCTTCCTTCTGTTTTCTTCCCTGTCTTCAAGACAGCAAGCAATCTAATATAGGCTATACATCTACAATCATGCTAAACATATTTCTATATTATTCAAGTAGTGAACAAAGAATCAGGACAAAAGAGAAAAATATGAGAAAGAAAAAAAAAGTTTTTTAAAAAGGTAAAAATACCATGCTTTGATTTACATTCAGACTCCATAGTTCTTTCTCTGGATGGAAATGGTATTGTGTATCAAAAATCTTTTAGAATTGTCTTGGATCATTGTATGCCTGAAAAGGGCTAAGTTTATCATAGATCATCATCATATAATCTTTGGTTCTGCTTATTTCACTCAGCATCAGATCATATAAGTCTTTCCAGGTTTTTCTGAAATCTACCTGCTCATCATTTCTTATAGAACAATAGTATTTCATCATATACCACAACTTTTTAGCCATTCCCCTATTGATGGGCATTCCCTCAATTGCCAATTTTTTGCCACCATATGTATATTTTTGTACATGAAATTTTTAATGATTTCTTTTGGAAACAGATCTAGTAGTGATAAAGTTAGATCAAAGGTAATGCTGTTTTGTAGCCCTTTAAGCATATTTCCAAATTGGATCAATTCACAATCCACCAACAACGCAATAGCGACCCAGTTTTTCCAAATCCTTTCCAATATTTGTCATTTTCTTTTTCTGTCATCTTAGTCAATTTTACAGATGTGAGATGGTACCTCAGATTTTTTCTCTAATTTCTCTAATCAATAGTGATTTAGAGCATTTTTTCATATGCTTATAGAAAACTTTAGTTTCATCATCTGAAAACTGCTTATACATATCCATTGAACATTTATCAACTGGAGAATGACATAAATTTGACTCACTTCTCTATATATTTTAGAAATGAAGTCTTTATCAGAAACACTTGCTGTAAAAAAATGTTTTCCAGCTTTCTGCTTTTTTTCTAATTTTGGTTGCATTGTCTTTGTGCAAAATCTTTTAAATTTAATGCAGTTGAAATTATCCATTTTGTATTTCATAATCTTCTATTTCTTGTTTGGTCATGCATTCCTTCCTTCTCCAAAGATCTGAGAGGTAAACTATTCCTCACTCTTCTAATTTGTTTATAGTATCTCCCTATATGTTTAAATCATGTAAATTTTTCAATCTTAGCTTGGTATAGGGTGTGAGATGTTGATCTATGCCTAGTTTCTGCCATGACTATATGGTTTTGAAAGCATGAGTAAGCTCATAGGGGTCTTGCATGAATTTAGGGACCAGACATTTTAGCACCAATTATCCTCCCACCCTCCCCACCCCTGTTTGTTTCTGTTTTTTTTTTCCAGCTGAGTGTGACAGCATCATCTTTGGATTCGGTTCTGAGAATGATGAGTACACCCTGCCCTGCAGCGCCGGCTATGTGGGAAACATCACTGCCAGATGTCACTCTTCAGGATGGAAAGTGGTCAAGGAAACGTGTGTGCCCCCTCAGCTGGAGGAACTGAGGAAGGTCAAGTATTTCCACACAATGGGGCTCATCCCGGCTTTAGGTTTCAGTGAATGCGACAACTCCAGCTGTCCTTGTCAGGGGTCAAAATAATTCAGTTAATTCAAGGAACAATTTTGTACACTGCCTACTAGGTTCCTAGCACAGTATGCAATGGCAATTGTGAACATGGTCCTGGTCCTCAAGGAACTTGCATTCTAAGAGACAAGTAAATACATTTCAGAGTCCTACTTGGAATGGGTTTGGGATTAAGTAACAATTTATTGAGGCAGCTGATGATATAGTGTAACAGAGAGCATAAGGTCTAGAGTTAGGAATATATGAATTCAAATTCAACCTAAGATACTTTCTAACTATATGACTCAGGCAAAAATATTTGATCTCTGCCTGTCTCAGTTTATTCAACTATAAAATGGGCATAATAATAACACATAGGATTGTACAATGAGGATTAAAAGAAACAATATTTGTTAAAAAAAAAACACTTAGTATAATGACTAGCACATAGTAGGTGCTGTGTAAATATATTCCCTTTCCTTTCCCTTCCCCTTATCCATGCTTATGGGTGGCGGCCTTAAAGTCATAGTTGGAAGATGGGACTTGGAGTTCCTGAGGTGAGGAAATCTCAGCTAGGTAGGAAATCACCAGCAAAGCAGATAATCAAAAATGCAGAATCATATACCAGCTAAAGGTCAGGATGAAGTCTTATTGTGGTATTCAAGGCTCATGGTACCGTGACAGAGTGGAACTAGCACTATGCTTGGAGCCAGAACGATCTGACTACAAATCCAGCCTCAGAAATTCATTGGCAGTATGACCCTAAGTAAATCACTTAGCTGCTGTCTGCCTCAGTTTCATCATTTGTACAAAGGGAAAAGGTACCTAGCCCAGTAGATGGTACATAGTAGGTGCTTCTTTCCTTCCTCTTCTCCTTCATATTGTTGCCACTCTGCTATGTTGGTGTTGATCATAGTCAGGGACAGAGGGTTTCAGATAACTGCCTTTACTATAGTTGTATCTCTCTCCACGCCCAACAGAAGGTTTTGTACAAAATAAGTGTTCGATAAATGGCTGAACAAATGAATGCCTGGGTTGAGGAAATACCCAAGAACCCAAGAACCAGGAGACCAACAAAGAATTAAAAGGACAATCAAGGTTTTCTTTTTTCTTCCCTTCTACTTTAGCCCCCTTTACTACTCCCACCCCCCACTGGAAATGAGGGAATCAGAAAAGGAAAAAAATCCTTGATTCTTGAGGGAGGAAAATAATTAAAGTAAACTAAAGGGACAGAGAAAATCCAACATTTAAGGCCCAAGGGTTACAGAGACCTTGATAATGAGGCAAACCTTTATTTATGTGAGATTTCTTTTATAAATTGACTGAAGTCATTCTTGGGTGAGACCTATAGATACACTCAGAAAAAGGAGTTTACTTCCTGGACTGGAGAAGGTAGAAGGCAGGCATAAGAAATGATCTTGACACAGTTTAATGTTCAATACTCAATGGGGAATAATGGTTACTGAAAGGGAAGAGGAAACTGAAGAGTGCAGGTTCCTTTGAGTGGTTCTAAGGGAGCACCTTCTCATACCAGCTAACCAAGAAAGTGTGACTCAATAGCCATAGAAATGGACCTTCGGGTAGGAAGCAAATTTGAGAAACCAATGAAACAAAAATAACCTGTCTCAGACCTAACACAGGACTGGAGAAATAAACAGACCCAGATAACAATTTGTTTTGCACCAATTTTCATTTATGTGTTCCTACTAGACTACGAGCTTTCTGAGAAAAGAGACTATATATTACCTTTTGTCTCTACTTCCATAATCTAGTTCAATCTTCTGCACATAGTAAGAGCTGAATAAGTATTTAACAAATTGTTATATTGAACTCAGTTGAATTGAATTAGGTTATTTAGTTTTCAACAAGAAAATCTAAGAGTGGAATGATAATAGAAATGAAGTCATATTTGTATGGTGCTTGAAAGCATAGAAAACACTGTCTTTTCAATGAAAATAATAGTGTCAGCCACTTAAGGGAAGAAACTACTCCTTAAATATGTTTGTGTGTTTCCATCTCCTGTGACTTGTTCTTAGTAGATGCTTATTAAATATTTGTTTAATGGAATTTAATTTAATTTATCGACAGCAATCAACAAATCTCTTGGGCCTTGGATGTTGAGGTAAGCATTACCTTATTTTCTAAAACTTTGATTCTTTTCTAGAATCTCAGTGCAACTCAAGGTAATATCACTGAAGCAGCTGTATCTACTGTGATGCAAAAACTTTCTACCATCATTCAAAACAGTCCATCCACCACAGCTGGGAGCTTAGGATCCATGGTTTCAATTCTGAAACATGTTTCATCTCTATCATTCTCCAGCCACATCCAACTCTCAGCCCCGACAACAAAGGTATCTGGCCCTGAGTGCTTGGCAATGCTCATCTCAAATATTCATTTAAATGGGGACAGTTGGGAGCTATTTAACAAAGTTGTAGTAACTTCCTAATGGAACCATAGCAAGGCTAACCACTTTCTTCAATATAGGGAAAGAATCACGATCTAAACTCTGAGACTTGGAAATAGTTTGAACTAGCTTTAAATTGGCTGTGTATATGACACATAACAAAACTGGAGTCACTATTTCATGTTCAAGGCAAGCTTGGTTAAGTTAGAAGAATACTGGGTTCAAATACTGCCTCTAACATTTACTATCTTTGCAACTTTGGACAAATTATTTACTCTCTCTGTGTTTCATTGTCCTAATCCAGATGGATGTCTGAAAAACGGGAAAACAATAAAGAAATAAAAATTCATGCCTGTCCCCCCAAAATTTACCTAAACTCTAAATTTGTACAACTTAGGTTCACTTCCCAGGATGATATCAAGGGGACTGTGGAAGGATTAGGCCTCCAGAACACTAGATTCAAAGAAAAAGCCAGATTAGCAATCTAACAGGCTTGAAAGGATGGGGCAATAGAAGGGCAGGAAGGAGAAGCACATGGGGATTAAAAGAGAGGACACAGAGTTTGTTGAAATCAGATGTTTCAACCCAATCCTTTAAGCCCCAGGAAAACCCAAAATGTGCACAGCATGAATTCCCAGTTAGCATGGATTTTTGCTATCTTAACAGCAGTAAACATGGAAACATAAATAAACACAAAATGAAACATTAATAAAGAGATCATGAAATCAATCTGTCTATTGTTAGTAGAATGAGTGCAATATGGGAAAAAGATTTCAAGACCCACCTTATTCAGCTATGGTCTGAATTATATGGCAGGCAGAGTTATACTGTAACCTCAATTTGATGGGTGCACATGTGTGTCTCTCCCTGTACACATGTTTCTTCTGTATATATGGCCTTTCTTTCATGTCTGCTGAATCTCTAATCTCCCCCTAAGAGATCTAGAGTCATCAGCCATGGATGCAGTCCTATGAATCTGCTAATGTCAGTCACTTCAAAGTTCTTATTGCGCATATTAGGCAAACTAATTTGAGTTGGTGAAGTTGAGTTTCTTCTGACTGAGCATTATTGTAAGAAACAAAACTAACACAGGGCAACCGAGATTTTTCCCCAGGGTCCCAAATACAGAAGATTGTAACAGCACTTAGTTTTTCAGTAGTCATAGAAAGAACAAAGTTTAGTACTCAGTTAATAAGCATGCTTAATAAAAATAGGAAGCTACTAGAGAGCAAGTTTAGAGTGAATTCCTTCCCTACTCTGACCTGCTCTCTCTCTCTACAGAGATGATTCCCCAAAATGACATCAAATTGGACTCGGTTGGGAAGATGCTTTGTGCATCTTGCCCCAGGCATTATTACCACGTGGTACTTGCCATGAACACAAAAATTCCTAGTCATAACTCTGGCGATTCTTGGTTCATTTTTCATGTTCTTGCAATGGTTCTCCTTGTTCCTTCAAAATACTAATTAATTTCCCACTTTGTATTTCAGAATTTCCTAAATGTAGCTGACCACCTCCTTAATTCTACAGCCATAAGTAATTGGACCGTGTTGTTGCAGGAAGAACAGAATGCCAGCTCACAGCTGCTAAAGACATTGGAAGACATTAGCATTCTAGCTCCTTCCAAAATTATGCCTTTGATGTTTTCAGGAACATTCCTTAATTGGAATGGAACTCTAGCAACAGCAAGCCAGAAGCAGGAGGGTTACAACTATCAGATAGATTTCTTTCAGGAAAACAGTTCTGTGCCTATCAGAGGGAAATTGTCAATAGACAAAGACCAATTCCAGAAATCTCTTCCCCAAACTATCATCACTATGGCCTCACTAACTCTGGGAAGAATATTACCCAGCACCTCAAAGAGTAATTCTATAGTCAATGGACCAGTGATATCAGCCATTATCCCAAACTATTCATTAAGTGAACTTGTCCTGCTTTTTACCAAGATAGACTCCAACTTGAGTAAGCCATCCTGTGTGTTTTGGGATTTCAGACACTTGGAATGGAATGAAGCTGGCTGCCAACTGTGGAACGAGACTCATGACACCGTGATGTGTAGATGTACCCACCTGACCTCCTTCTCCATGCTGATGTCTCCTTCTGTCCCTCCTACCATTGTCCCTGTGGTGGAATGGATCACTTATGTTGGTCTCGGTGTCTCCATTGTCAGCTTGGTCCTATGCTTGGTGATTGAGGCTATGTTCTGGAAGCAGGTCAAGAAAAACCAGACTTCCCACACCCGTCACATATGCATGGTGAATGTCGCCCTGTCCCTTTTGATAGCTGACATTTGGTTTATCATTGCAGCCATTTCTAATACTCAGAAAAATGCCTCACGACTTTGTGTCGCTGCTGTTTTTTTCACTCACTTTTTCTACCTTTCCTTATTCTTTTGGATGCTGGCGTTGGGCATCTTGATGGTCTATCGAATAGTTCTGGTGTTCCATCACATGACTATGCCCACCATGATGGCCATTGGCTACTCCCTTGGTTATGGTTGTCCTCTCCTTATAACCATTGTCACCATTGCTGTCACACAACCAAGCAACAATTACCAAAGCAGAGATGTCTGCTGGCTCAACTGGTCAGAGAATGCCAAGCCACTCTTAGCTTTTGTAGTTCCAGCCCTCACCATTGTGTTTGTGAATCTGATGGTTGTGCTGGTGGTCTTACTTAAATTACAGAGACCTATCATCGGAGAAAGGCTGAGCCGGGAAGACAAGGTCACCGCCATCCGAATTGGAAAAACAATAATTATTCTAACACCTTTGCTAGGTCTCACTTGGGGATTTGGCATAGGAACCATGGTTGACAACCAATCTCTGGCTTGGCATATTATATTTTCCCTGCTCAATGCATTTCAGGTGAGAATAATATGAGTATAGTTAATATGTAAGAATCTTATTATAATCATGGGTTAATAGAAACCTTAACGTATAAAGACATGGAGGTAAGAAATACAACTTTAACTGATCACACAGTTTATGTTCCTGTATCTTAAACTATCCAGGAAAGTATTTTTTTGATTGTTTGGTTTTTTTATTTTGCTGAGGCATTTGGGGTTGTGATTTGTCCAGGAAGTGTTAAGTGTCTGAGGCTAGATTTGAACTCAGACCTTCCTGAATTTAGGGCTGGTGCTCTATCCACTGCACCATCCAGCTGCCCCTGTTGTTGTTTTTGATGGTAAAACAAACAAACAAAAACATATAAGGCTACCTTTTGACTTTATTCCAAAATAAAACATTCCATCACTTTCCTCACAAATCTATTTTAAAAACCCTAACATTTTCAAGAAGTTTTATATATTTAGTCTAACTTCTGCCTCCTGATGATTAAGGACACTTCCCTTGATTTGTTTGGGTTTTTTCCTTGTTGAAATAAGACTTTTTCTTATACGACTTTTCTCTGAGCTTTGTCCTTGGTAAGAATAAGGCACACAATTTGACAATTGAGGGCTAAAGTTAAGAGAGCTCCCTCATAAAACTTTGGCCCTGGAAACAAGGCAACAGAAAGAAAATCAAGAATGAATTATGGAATTTAGGGGATGGGAAGACCTTTGAAACTTCTGAAGTATTATATAAGATTCTTAGGCTGCCAACTAGATGGATTCCCATGGGTGTGGTATGGATGGAGTCTTGCTTAAGTTAAAGCAATTACTGAGGGAGGGCCCTAACAATTCAATTCAATAATTCAACATTCCTGTAGTGCCTATTATCTGTAAAGTATTATTTCCATCTCCAACAGTCTTCTGTCACTGAAGCTGGACCATAATTAAAAGCAGTGGTTCCTCCCTGTCTTCCTCCCTTTTCTAATATATCAGCATAAATTTGGGTGATGATTGTTGTTGATCTTTAAAACTGTGGCTAGGACAAATGTGGTCAACAAGAAACCCAAAGGGGTGGGAATGGGCCAAGGTGTATCAGTGGGGGACAGGCTTGCAGAACATGTAGAAAGTAGTTGCAAGAGAGTATTTCTACATGCATTGCTTCCTGGGATGATAATATCAGGATTCTAAGACTATATAATTATAAATTACTGAGTAGGTGACCACCTGAATTGATTGAAAGAACTCCTTCATCCTGGTGTTTTCTATATCAATGAAATCACACTCCCACTCAGCCCCATTTAATCCTGCACTATGTTCATAGCACTATGCTAGGGCTAAAAGAGATTATAAAGATAATACAAAGTTAAACAAGATAGACTTGGGAAGCTTACAATCTAGCAGGGAAAAATAATGCACACATAAATGATTATAATGTAAGACTAATCATTACATATTCATAAAAAGGAAAGCTAATGGTAAATATATGTAATGAATACAGAGTACTATGTGAGGCTCACACCTCTAACCAAAAATAATATCTGTCCAAAAGAAGCAATTTAAGATAGACTCAAGAAAACAGAGGGAAATAAAATCTTGCAGGTCTTTAAAAGTCTGTTTGGGAAAACATAAATAAAGGAATTGTGGTTTATTATGGTTTTTTGTTGTTGTTGTTTTCTAGGGATTTTTCATCTTATGTTTTGGAATGCTTTTTGATAATAAGGTACGTATAACCTTTTTTTTTTTTTTTTCCATTTTTATTGTTTTGCCCCACATGGCCATTCTATTATCATCCAAAGTCACCGGCCTTTTCTAGGTCTCAAGTTCCTCATCTGGGAAGTGATAGGAATCAATAGAGAAGCTCTGGATCCTTCCCAGATCCAATGGCTCTAACATGAGACAATAAATGGTTTCTCTGAGATACAGAAGAGCCCAACAGTAACCATTGATTTCAATTTTTGTGATTGTCAATCAGTCGTTTTTAGTCATGTCCAAAGCTTTGTGACCTGATATGAGGTTTTCTTGGTAGAGATACTGGAGTGGTTTGTCAATTCCTTCCCTAGCTTATTTTACAGATGAGGAAATTGAAGCAAATGGGGTTAAATGACTGGCCCAGGATCACACAGTTATTAAGTATTTGAGGTCAGATTTGAGCTCATGAAAATTAGTCTTCCTGACTCCAGATACAGGACTCTGTCCACTGTGCCACCTAATCATACAGAACTATTCATTTTTTGAAAATGACCAAATCCAGAGACATTATACAAAATGACTACAATAATGTAAATTGAATAGACATAAAAAAATCAAAACTAATTATAATGATTAGGTCTGGTTTCCTCAGAACAGATAAGAATCACAGAAGCATAAATTTACAACAAGAAGAGCCTTATCTAATTCCCTCATATTACAGATGAGGAAACTGAGATTCAGAAATAGTGACTTTCTCAAAGTCATATAGTAAGTAAATGCACAAAACAGGATTTGAAACTAGGTCTTTCTGATTCTCAATTCATTATTCCTTATCAAAACTACATCTCCCTTCTTTGCATAGATGGGGAACTATAGGTGTACAATTATGCATAAAATGTGACACTTGGTTAATTTGTTAAATTGTTTAGTTTCCTGAATGGCTTTTTCCCTTCCCCTTCATTTTTGTATTCTTTATATTAAGGAACACCTCCTTGGAAGGGGAAAGGAAGGATATTTTGAAAAGAAGTGGATAATGAAATAAAAATAAAAGATATCTATAAACATTTACAAAAGATAAGAAAATGACTATCTATAAAGATCAATCTATCTTTACGCAGATAAATTTTCCATAACTCCTTAATCCCAACTCTAATATTTATTATGTAACAAATCACAGCTTCTATGGGCCTCATCTGTAAAATGTGGAAGTTGGACTAGATAGCATCCAAGATTCTTTCCATCTTCAGATCTACAACCCTACATTTCTGTTTAAAAAAAAAAAACTATTAAAGTAAAGCACCTCCTAAGAAGTACAGACAAAGATAGATGTGTATTATATCTTAAATATTCTTTGTTGCCTTCCTAGGTTCGTCAACTTCTATTTAAGAAGCTGTTTCCAATAAGCTCATCTTCAATGCAGCCAATGAAGGTAACTTGTGATAATGATGTCCAATTGCGGTACTTCATGGAGTATAAGAAGGACCTTTCTTATCCAATACAGAAATTTCTTACTTAGTATGAAGTCATGCAAAGTCATAAATTTATCAATTATAACAACTCACATGTATATCTTGAATGAGATAACATATGTAAAGTGTTTTGCAAACCCTAAAACACTATAAAATATTATATATTGTTATTTTTATATTAGTTTATAGTATTTATATTTATTATATTTAATTACATTATAAAAGTAAATAATTACTTTTGTTTCGATGTTCCAACTCCTCAAGATTTCCTTTGGTTTTTTCTTGGCAAAGATACTAGAATGGTTTGCTATTTCTTTCTCCAGCTCATTTTATAGATATGGAAACTGAGGCAAACAGAGTTCAGTGACTTGCTCAGAGTCACACAGTTGCTAAGTGTTTGAGGCCAGATTTGAACTCAGAAAGACGAGTCTTCCTGACTCAAGTCTGGCATATAGCTACCCCATTATTAAATATTAGTTGTATTTAATTAGTTGTATTACTATAACTAAATATTTTTATTACATAAAACTGAAGCCTAGAGAGGTTAAGAACCTTACTGAAGGTCACTAAAATAGTAAAAAGAAGATGCAGGATTTGAATTTATGTCTTTTGAGTCTAAATCCAGTGTTCCTTCGTCTATATTTTACTGTCTCTATGGAGGTCAAGGACTATATCCATTCATCTAAAATTCAACTCAAAAGTATTTTCTCAACACTATCAAAGAATTTATAGTGAGAAGGGAACTTAGTCCACTCCTCTCATTTTATAGGAAACAGAAGTCTAACTAAAGTAATTAATTGACTTGAATAGGGTCACTTAGATAGTAAAATAAGAGGCAAAATTGGATGAACCCAAGTGCATGTCCTTTCCTTAAACCATACTATTCCTTAAGATTTAGTAAGAATTTAGGAACTCCTATCATAACTTCCCTCATCACAACCACTTTCTCTTATACTGAAAGGCTATGTCCCTGCATTTCCACCGTTGCAGTCAGAAACTTTTTTTCCCTCTTCTAGGTATAAGCCTGAATCAGGTAGTTGTATCCTCTCCAGAGATGATGTGCTTGAGAAGCCTCTCATTGCCATTTCTTGGCAATTTGGGTAAAAAACATGCAATTACAGCATGCCTTTTTTGTCCCAAGGATGGAATTGGAGACTCCTGAGGCATGGGATGTGGAAAGCCCCTCTCTCCCCAATCTGTCTATGCTTAGTTTTCAGTATCTCCTCAGATTATCTCTTATGGAGTTGCTTTCTTTTTTTTATAGGTCCGGTTTAAAAAAAAAAAAGTCCAATTCAGAGCAGTCTGAGCCAGTTAAATCACATCCCAGAGCCTGGGATTCACTTACTTAATCTTAATGAAACATAAATAGTTAAGTATGTAGATGGAGATGTCTTTAAT
Organism: Antechinus flavipes; assembly: GCF_016432865.1. NCBI lineage: Eukaryota > Metazoa > Chordata > Mammalia > Dasyuromorphia > Dasyuridae > Antechinus > Antechinus flavipes. The sequence continues at coordinate 211,183,834 of NC_067401.1, read as the reverse complement.
TCCCCCAACAAGTGGTTTATAGGTATGTCTATACCTTTCTTTTGGGGTGTGTCTCTATCAAAGCCACAAACAATTGTTCCTTATCCTATAGTGTTATTTAGCTGTTTAGGCTCCCCTGATTGAGGGCTATCAAACTTTAAAGTCAATTTATTTTATTTTTTGGTCAGGACCTATAATTTTGTTGGTAGAAGGAAATCTCTCCTATTAATGTGGATTAGAAACCATTGTGTAACTTTTAGTCTTAAAACTGGGTTTCTGAACTTTGAGTTCATAAAACTCTGAGAGCCTGTGGATAGATATCAAGGAATCTATGAACTTGAATAAAAAATTCCATTTTTATTTTTGTGATTTAATTGAAATTTGCTGTTTTTCATTTCTGAAAGCAGAAAATAAACATTTTTCTAAAGAATCTTTAGGCTTTATCAGGCTACCAAAGGGGCTGTGGCACCAAAATGGTTAAGAATCCCTGCTTCAGAGAAAGGCCATGGAGTCTAGAGAGTTTAGATGACTTGTCTCATATTGCAAAGCCAATATGTCTCAGTTGTATAATCTGGGCAAGTTACTAACTTTCTTGGACTCAATTTCCTCATCTGAAATATGGGAATAATAATAATACTTATTACTCATTGTTACTATGAGGTTGAAATTATATACATACATATATATATACACACACACACGTGTGTGTATGTATGTGTACATACAAACATGTGTATATGTATGTGTGTATGTACATGTGATCACAACTATGTGATCTTGGCTAAGTTCCTAAGTCTATCTGATCTCCAATTACATCATCTTTTAAATGAAGTGGTTATTAGAGATGATCTACAAGATTCCTTTTAGCTCTAACAAGTTCTTTGTTGGGGTAAATTGTCTTCAATCATAAATACATGTGTGCGTACATGTATACATGCATGTATGTATACACATATAAAATATATGGCATACATAAAACATATATATATATATATCATTGTGCATACACATGATTAGGAAAATTTTTGCATCTTTCACTTTTTAAAGTTATTTGTTTTTTTTTTTTTTTTGAATGTTTAAATGATAGAGCATTTGAATAAAATCAGTGTCATTCATGTTACCAAATAACTTAATACCTTCTTGTCCAGGATTAGGTGTAGATCCTTTTTGTTCTTACCTTGTATCTTCCTTTCTGAATTAATTAATTCTCATTCCCCAGGAAAGTAAGGAGATGGTCTTCACAATCCACTGTCTCCAAAGAAATAGTTGCCTAGGTTTTCTGATGGGTGCTGGTCCCACTTAACTTCATTTCCAACAGATTTTTTTATTTCTGAAGACCAAAAATTTCTTTATAGAAACACAAGGTTCCAATTTCACTCTTTGCCAAAAGAGTGTCAGCTGAACACAATGGTTAGAAACAAACATATTTGTTTTTGGTTTGGGTTTTTTTACTCTGGCTTTGAAATTTGGCCTTGGGGAAGTTAATTAGGACCCATCTCTCCTGTCCTTGAGCCTGATTGCTAAAGTGAAAAATTTCCAGTGTTTCATATAAATCAATCAATTCAACTGTATGGAAATCTACATAAGTCTTTGCTTTTAGAAAAAGTTTTTAAAATTTTTATTCTGCACTTATTAAATGACAAAAACAAAAAATTTACCTCTGACATTAGGCATCATTCTCAAATCTCTTATGCTATAGTAGGAAGGAGCGTGTATAGTAGAAATGGCATAGGAATAAAAGATAGGGATAATAGAGCCATAAATTGAGAGCTAGAACCTACTTTAGAAGCCATCTAGTCCAACTGGAGTCCAAGCAAGGTAAGTGATTTAGTAAAATCAGACATGTTACAAGTGGGATAGCAGAGATTTGAACCCACGTCTTCAACAGCCCACTATGCTTTCCATTATACCATTCTGTCTCAGATCCTAGAATTGTCACCAACTATGTGATCTTGGATTAAGTCCCTTTCTCTGTCTGAGCCCTAAATACCTTAGCTTTAAATTGAGATGAGTAGAACAGATGATCTATAAAATTCCATTTAGCTTTAACAAGTTATTTGTTTGGGTAAGCTACTATTGTGATGGTTCTATTATGATTCTAAAAAGCTAACATTATTTATATTGTTATCTATAAAAAAATCTATAAAAACCAATTAAGATGCTTTAGTTTTTTATGAATTCATTTTAAAAAAATTAAATTCAACATTGTCTACCTTTTTTTCTCACCCTCCCATTAATAAAACAAGAAAAACAAAATCCTATTAAGAAATATGTGTAGTCAAGTAAAACAACTTCATGTCAAAATATATTTACATGATATCTACATGCACATATCTAGATATACATATCTATCTCTTTCTCCATCAGAATACTGAGCCTATTACTTCTCTACCAGGAAGTAGGTTTCAACAGATTATAGGGGAAGGGCAGAAAAAAAAAAAAGTTGGATAATTGAAAAAAGAAACAAACAAAAAAAACTAAGTTGGGTATATGGATCCTAAAAGCATTTGTATTTCCAACTTTCAGATAAGAATCTGAACACATACATATATATAAACATACAAACACACATACAAACAAAAATATTATTTTCTACTATTGTTTACCATATTCCTAATGTAGGGAATGATATTTTTTCTTTTTTTTTTAAATTTTCCCCCCAATTATATATAAGAACAACTTTTTGGTTATACATGTACATATATCCCATATCAGTCATGGTAAGAGAGAAAAATCGGAACAAAAGGGAAAAACGATGAGAAAACCTAGAAGAAATTTTTTAAAATGTGAACAAAGCATGTGTTGATTTACATTCAGTCTCCATAGTTCTCTTTTTTAATATGGATGGCATTTTCCATCCAAAGTTTATTGGGATGCTTTGGATAACCGAACTTCTGAGAAGAACAAAGTGATCATCGCACAATCTTATGTTGCTATGTACAATGTTTTCTTGGTTCTGCTTGCTTCACTCAGCATCAGTTCATGTAAATCTTTTCAGAACTTCCTAAAATTAGCCTCTTCTTTATTTTTTATAGAACAATAATATTTCATTACTTTCATAAACCATAAATTATTTAACCATTCCCATTTTCCTACTAAATTTTCAATTTTTGATATTATAAAAAAAGACTGCTACAAACTTTTCTGTGCATGTGAATCCTTTCCCCTCTTTTATGATTTCTTTAGGATAAAAAACCAGAGTGGCACTAATGGATCAAAGGATGTGTACAGTTTTATAGCTTTTGGGGAATAATGCTGAACTGCTCTCCAAAATGGTTATATCATTTCACAACTCTACTAGCAATGTATTAGTAGTCTGGTTTTCCCACAGGGGATGAGAGTTTTCAAAGTAGAGTACCATTCGTAAATCAATTTGTGGGGCTTCCTTATAGAATTGAAATATGGTATAGTAGAAAGAGTACAGATTTTAAAATCAAAAGACTGGTTTGAATATTATGTATGGAATACTACTGGGGAACTTGGAAGGATTACAGGAGTTTTGTTTTTAAATCTTTAGTCACAATAAGGTGGATGTGCTAATATACTTAATAATACTTAAAACTCATATAGTGTTTGACAATTAGAGAAAAAATTACAGCATATAAGATCAAGATGTTTTTATGGTTTCTCTTAATTTGTTTTCATGACAATGTATTTGAAGAGGATGCTTTTATCATTTAATGACAAGTGCACAGTCAGTTGACTAGTCTCAGAATTCAAAATGTTAGCTTTAAAAACTTATCTCTAGAAAATAAAAATAAAATGTCAAAAGTACTGACAAAAGTGCTGTTAAAAAGTACAAAAGTGTCTGAAAACTGTCTTTATCTTGTCAAAGTATTCTTAGGATGTAATAAAACAAGGCTTTGGTGCATCATTAAGGATATCCTCTAAGGTTTTATAAAACTAAGTAATATAGGAGATACTTTAAAAATAGTCTTACTTATATGAAAACAAACGATAGGAAAGGATAGTAACTTCCCCTAAAAATTTGGTTTTTATCCTTTTTTTTGAAGCCTCTTTCTAATGAGTATAAAAAGGACACACTTGGGAAATTGAGAAATTATCTTTAGGCATCTAGTATCTTGAAAAGAAAAAAAAATTAATGTGCAAAAGAAATATGGTAGAGTCATTAATTGTTACAAATATTTGACAAATGTAGAATACCACAAATTAGTATCATTAATAAGTCCTATTTCTCCTTCCCTTCCTTTTCTTTTTTCTCCTCATCTCCCTTCAAAGAAAAAGGAAGGGGAAAAAAGGAAGATAAGAAGGAAGATGAGGAGGAGAGAAAAACATGAAAGAGAAGGAAGATAAAAAGAAGGAAATAGTTTTTTAAATGCTGTTTTCTTTTTCTTTTGCAGAGTACATCAGATCTAGCAATGGGACCCAAATTCCTACAGACATTTAACCCATTAAACCAAAAAGGTGAGTTCAAATAATCCCAGGGTTTTTCAAGTGATAGTCTGCTAAAGGAAGGAAATTTTACATGAACTGTCCCAGAATCTCCGGAAACATAGCATTTATGTTGCAAGGACCTCAAAGATCATCTTGTCTGACTTATAGCCAAAAATCTGTCCATAATAAAACTGACAAATGTCCAGAATAACAGGTGTCTAATCCTTATAAAATCGAGAATACCACAGTTGAAGCTGAATTACTGCCTTCAACATATCATTCAGATGAATGGAGAAACAGAGAGAGAGAGAGAGAGAGAGAGAGAGAGAGAGAGAGAGAGAGAGAGAGAGAGAAATAGAGAATATATATACACATGTACACCACATATAAGCACGAATACATATACACATAGGTGATTATATGTATACACATACATATGTGTGCATGTTGTTGCTCAGTCATTTTCAAGTCTTTGTGACCCCTTTTGGGGTTTTCTTGGAAAAGATACAAATGGTTTGCCATTTCCTTCTCCAATTCATTTTATAAATGAGGGAGCCAAGGCAAACAGAATTAAGTGACTTGCCCAGGATCACACAGGAAGTTTCTGAGGATGTATTTGAACTCTAAATCTTGACTTTATCCATTGTGCCACATAGATGCTTCATATGTGTGTATGTGTATATGTATTATATATATAATTATACATATTACATAGATAAATGATAGAAATAGATACAGAAATGATGCTTTTTTTTTTTTTTTTGCTGAGACAATTGGGGTTAAGTGAATTACCCAGGGTCACACAGCTAGGAGGTGTTAAGTGTCTAAGACCAGATTTGAACTCAGGTCCTCCTGCAGGACTTCAGGGCTGGTGCTTTAACTACTGTGCTGCCTAGCTGCCCCAAAATGATACTTTTTTTTTTTAAACGCCTTTTGGTACTTCTATATTGTGATAACTTTAATATATGTTGGATTTCCCTAAGAAATTAGAATAATATTGATATTTTGCTTTCAAAAATAAATTTATTGATATATTTTATTTTTAGAGTGCCTATATTTTCCAATATATCCTTTCTTATACTTCCTCCCAGATAATTACCCTTTATAATAAATAAATATTATTAGAAGCACAGTTTTATAAAACTAGCTAACGCATTAAAATTTTTGACACTATATGTAATATTCTACATCCTTATTTCCCTATCTTTATTTTTTTTAAAAAGAGTGGAGATGCCTTCTCATGATTCTTTTAGCTTGCTTATTATAATTTCTCATTATAATTAGATTTAATGACCAAGCTAGAAGACTTATCTGAAGTGAATGATTAGCTCCATGACCTACCTGGATATTGAAGATTCTCTTGAAATTCAAGGTTAAGATACTGATCACAAGAATGAACTCTGGGCAAAGTCTCTTCAGTTAGTATTATAGGGAAAAATTAGAATTGTGAAAAGTATAAAATCCTTTTTTATCTAATCTGCTTGACCTTACCTTAGCTTTAAATTGATGATAGATAACTATAAATAAAGACAAGTCTTTATACCCAAAAGGTAAGTGCCAAGTACATCAGTATTTACTGATGCCTACTGGCCAAACATTTTATTCATCCCTAGCCTTATTATTGCCCAGAGTTCATCTCTACAACAATGAAAAAAAATATTGTTGGCTTATCCTGCACATTTTGGTTCATTGGTTACTCATGTTTGTTTGTCCTTTCTTTCAGGTACATATACATTTTCTGGTGTAGAAGAGTCGACAAGTGACATTACGCTTACTCAGTTTTTATCATCTGAATGATCCCACTACACAAAGTCAAATAAGAATCATTCTGCACAACTTAACATTTGCTGCTAAATGTCAGGAGAGAAATTGTTCTTGGCATTAGGTGACATTTATGGGATCACTGTTAGTCTTATTAGATTGTGAGGTTGGAGCCAAGACAAGGGAACCACAGATGCTCTGCCAATGCCCCATTTTATCTTCAATCAGGTGGATATTGTTCCTCTCTTGGAATGATGGCTAATTGAAAATCATAGCCTAAAAAAAAGTAGATGCCATTGTGGTGATATGAAGAGGCAGAGGCTCATATAATTTAGTACTTTCTTTGCCTTGTCAATGTCTTTAAAAATAGAGATCCTGACTTTAAAATTAATCTCATATCCCTGGGACTGGCATTAATGAATGAGAAATGGACAAACAGATGAGTCTGTACTTATTTCCTCTTAGAAAACAATTAAGCTAAATGGCACTCCCCATCACCCACACCCACACACCTTGAATATGTTAGCCCCTATTTGAACCAATCTCTATAATTAGGGGTTCATGTAGACAGACAACCTTTTCTGTAATTACCATATTTTCTTTAGAACAAGGGTAACTTGGATAGAGCAAAGATTCAAGTGGTACATTTTATTTTTATTTTATTTTTTTTGCTGAGGCAATTGGGGTAAAGTGACTTTCCCAGGGTCACACAGCTAGGAAGTATTAAGTGTCTGAGGCCACATTTGAACTCAGGTCCTCCTGACTTCAGGGCTGGTGCATATTCACTGCACCACTTAGCTGCCCCCAAGTGACACATTCTAGAGCAGGAGTTCTTAACTTTTTATTTTGTGTGATGGTCTCCTTGACAATCTGGTGAAATCTATGGACTCTTTCTTAGAAAAATGTTCTTAAATGTATAAAACAAAAGATATAAAATCACAAAGGAAATCAATTCTATTGATTATTTTAAAAAATCTTTTAAGTTTATAAAATTCAGGTTCATAAAACACCTGGACTAGAGACATAATTTGTCTTTATCAGAATGGTGATACTTCCTTGAGATAGCAATTCATTAAGAATCTAAGTCTCTACTGATACCATAACATGAAAGTAGTATTTTTGCTATAGGACACTAGCTGTAGGACATCAGCCCCTTAAACACACACTCTCTTTCTATCTCTCTATCTTGCCTCTCTCTTCCTCCTTCCTTTCTCTGTCTTTGTCTCTGTCTCTTTCTGTCTCTCTCCATCTTCCTCTATCTCTCTTTCTCTCTTTCTCTATCTCTCTCTGTCTCTCTCATTCTCTCTCTCTGTCTCTCTCTCTCTTCTCTCTCTCTCTCTCTCTCTCTCTTTCTCTCTCTCTCTCTCTCTCTCTCTCTCTCTCTCTTTCTCTCTCTCTCACCACTATAGAGTCTTTTCATACACTGGCACTTGTCATGAGCATATGTGTGTGGAGTTATCACAAACTCAAATAGCTCTCCTCTCTATTGAAGGACTATGTTCTCAGTTCCCTAGATGTCTACCCAAAAGGCTATGGGCCTGAGCCTGCAGGACCTCCTATTGATGTGATAGCCCTATAATTTATTCCTAGAAGAAATATAGCTAAACACCAAGGTTTATGGGATCATAGACATGCCACTGAAAGGGAACTAGATCACTGAATCTAATACCCTCATGAGAGATTAAGTTGGACAAGTACCCAAGGTCACACAGATAATAATTAGAACAACTAAGTTTTGAATTGCCACCTCTGTACGCTTTAAAACTGTCTGTCCCCTGTTCTCAAAATGTTTCCTTTTCCTTATTTTCCCTATGAAACTTTTCAAACTATAGCTCAAGTGCCACCTTTTAAAGGACTTTTACCTGATCTTCTCAATTGATAGTACTCTCCCACATTCCCATACCAAAATTACTTAGAATTTATTTTATATATACTTTTATTTACTTTTCCATGTGTTTTATTCCCAGCTGAATGTAAATTACTTAAGGGTAGAAGCTGTCTCATTTTTGTCTTTGTCATACAATACCATATGTACAGTAGATAATAAACATTGAAATCATTATATGAAAAAAAATGAAAGTGAAAACTATCCATACTACCCATGTAGCTTCTCCCTACTTGCACCATTCCCTTCTCCCTGCTTCTTCAAATCCACAGAGTTGTGGCCAATCTTACATCTCATGTCAGTAGAAATCTTCCTTTCTCTCTCTATGTCATGTACCATAGCTAAATACTAGCCCTAGCCCTAAAATAGTGGCGCATTTAGTCTTTGAACATCTTGAGTATTCCTCACCTCTGTGGTTCCAGCCACAGTAATCCTTGGATTCTATTACTAGCTCTGTCAGTGATTTAGCTGAGTGACCTTAGTCAAGTTATTTTACCTTTATGGCCTGTGTCTCCTTTGAGAAAAAGGAAAAGGACCCATTTGTGCAAAAATGTTTTTAGCAGCTCTTTTTGTAGGGGCAAGGAACTGGAAATTGAGTGGATGCTCCTCAGCTGGGAATGGCTGAATAAGTTCTGTTAGATGAATATAATGGAATATTATTCTATAAGAAACAAACAACAGGCTGATTTCCAAAAAGCCTGGAATGACTTATATAAACTGATGCTAAGTGAAGTGAATGGAGGCATAAGAGCATTTTATACAATAACAACAGGAATATGTGATGATAACTGTGATGGACTTGGCTGTTTTCAGCAATAAGGTAAGATCCAAAGCAATTACAAAAGACTTGGGAGGGAAAATGATATCTACATCCAGAAAGAAAACTATGGAGACTGAATGTGATCAAAATATAATATTTCCATCTGTTTTTCTTTTTCATAGTTTTTTCCCCTTTGTCTGATTTTTCTTGCACAACATGACAAATACAGAAATATGTTCAAAAGGATTGCATATATTTAACCTATATCAGATTGCTTGCTGTCTTGAGGGGGAAAATAAAAAACTATTGGGAAAAAAGACCACAGGTGCAGAGCTAAAAGATATCTTAATACCCAACTAACTTTTAGCATCCCATCTAACTTTTCAGATGAAGAAACTAAGTCACTTGCCCAAAGCTACACAAATAGAAGCAAATGGAAGGGCTGGGCATTGGGCTCTGAATTAAATCAAGGTTCTTTGTTCCTAATCTGGCATTCTTTTCACTGTACCATAATGCCTCTTCTGTTTCTACTTTACTATATGTGAAAGACTATGTAGTGATTAGTTTCTACTCTACCATATGTAAAAGGATATGCAGTGATTACTAAGGCCCTTCGACCTCCTAAATTATAATTTTCGATTCTATGATTTGTCAAATTGTGTACACTCCCTGTTCAGGCTATTGGGATTTGGTGAATAAAATCATATACTTTTTATTCATTCTTCCTATGATGTTGGAGGACAGGTGTTCTTAACTTGGGTCTCATGAACTTTTTGAAAAATATTTTGATAATGTGTTTCAAGACATTTGTTTCCTTTGTAATTCTCTGTATTTTACACATTAAAAATTATTCTAATAAAAAGTGGGTTGTAATGTCCCAAAAAAGCTCAAAATCCGTGAATCAAGTCCATCAATAATGGTTCAAAGTCCTTCTGGGGGTGGATGGAGCCAATTCATAAGGAGTCTTGCTTTTCCCTATCAGCATAAATTAGCACCAGTCCTTAGGAACTAGTGGACTTATTCCTTTCTCCTAATGTCTGATTCTGATATGTGATGACCTGTATTTAAAATCAGCTGGAGTCAGGAATTCAGGTTAGAGGAAAATCTTTGATCTTTATTCTTCATTATTGCAATGTGAGCAGCTGCAACAAGAAGCCAGCCAGCAGTTTCTCCCCGCCTCTCTTCCTGCCCCTCTGCCTCCACCCACCAAAATCATCATTTCCTATACAATACATCAGGACTTGCATAAAGAGTGGGCGGGGCCATTCTTTCTCCAAGCATATATATAATAGAGTATGGTCTAATTACTATTTAGCCTCGAGCTTGGGACCTCAGTGCATCAGCTTGAGCCTCAGCCCATTACACTGGTAGATCCAGATAAGAACCCTATAACATCTCCCAGGTTTTACTGTTCTAGAGTGTTCCGTGCTGTGGGACTGGCAGTGTCATGCACATAACTCCTGCCCAGGCTTCTATAGGGGAGCTGTCCTGTTCTGAAATGCCTTCTTTTAATTGCATATGAAAATCCACTAAACTTGAAAGCATTGTGAAAAAAATAAAAAACTGGGGAACCAAACTCCAGTTGAGTCCTCCCATCCTTTTGTGTCTCCCCTTAATAAAACATTCTTGCTTTATTTTCTTTTTTGTGTTTAATGTTTTTATTGTAGAGAATTTTGGTGTTCTAAATCTGTTTCTATTAAAAGAGTCCATAGGCTTCACCAGATTGCCCAAGGGGTCCATAACACAAAAAGGTTAAGAAACACTGTGGGATATGTGTGTATTATATATGTGTGTGTATATGTATGTGTGTATGTATACACATTTGTGTATATATTATATGAGAATGTATATTTATATATACACACATATCTATATAGATGGAAAATTTTTTAGTGTCCTCGCTCAGTCTTTCCTAAGTTTTGACTGTTTAAGACTATTCTTATGAAGCAACCCTTCCATGTCCATTATTTTAGCTAGCCTTCTTGAGTCTTGAGATCATAGATTTAGAGTTGGAAAGTCCCTCCGAGGTTACCTTACTCAGGTCCATCATTTTGCAGATAAGGAAACTAAGGCTATCAGAAATTAAGGGATTTGCCTAAAGTCATACTAGATTGTTTACACCTTTCCTGATGGACCAGACACTTGGTATTCTTGGAATAAAGCTATTACCAAATCTTAGAGAGTATCAAATATTGCTGTTTTAACTATGTAAGAACTAAAAAACTTTATATCTATGAATTTCTCATAAACTGACTTAGCAATGTCCTATCCATAACCACAGTGCTACTTTCCAGGACCTTCATACCAAAGCTGGATATTAAAGAAACTTTAGGGAGTTTGGAAAGACAGCTTTCTAAAACTATCCACCTGATACTGTTTGGGAAAGACTCATGACAGAATTCCATGTGACTTCATTTTTTTTTTTAACACTGGCTTTCATTCTTTTTGTTTATTTTAATCCTCATCCCAGTAGGACAGTCATGGAAAGGGTTTGGGGGCATGTGGTTTTTACCCAAATAGAACTACATCAAAGAATAGACGGGTGGAATAAGAAGTTGTGAATATAGCCAAAATTATGATAATACAAAAATTAATTTATAGATTTTATTGTTATAATCAATAATACCACTGAGATAATTACTTTATAGAACTAGTCAAATAAAAATTGATTTGAAATAAGAAAAAAACTAGAAACTCAGGAAAAAATAAAGGAAAAAATACATACTTGCAGATCTCAGATCATTATAAACACTATCAAAACTATGTGGTGCTAATTAAAAAAAATAGAAAATAAATTATTATCAAAAGACTCCATGGAATTCAACAGGGTTGGGGAGTAAGCCCAGGGTGAGCTGCTGCTGCTCACTGCTTTCCCAGTTGCAAGCTAATCCAGACGTAGTGTTACAAGCAATGCTCTTTTAGAATGAAAGAAGAATCCTTTATTCAGCAATTCTCATGAGAAGCTTGTGTGCTCCCAGGTGAGGCACACACAAGATACAGAATTGAGAACAAGCTTTGTACTGTTAGTTTGCCCCTCCCATTCAAAGTTCAGATTGGTCAAATTTACAATCCCAGTTACAATTGATCTGATTTACAATTTGAATTATAATTCTTCTTAGTGCCCTATCATTGACACTAGCTAGATTGGACCAATTTAGATCTGGGACCCTTTTACAGGAATTTAGTTGCTTAGCAGTTTCTTCATTCACAAGGTAATTGGTTGGAGATATCTTTTTTTTTTTTTGTATGTGTGAAAATAATTTTATTACAAGTACTTTGAATATTTCTTCTTTTCCTCAAATGTTACCATAAATGTAGTAGAAAAATTTGAAATAACAACAACAAAAAAAGAAACAATTAAAAGAGTTTGAATCAACAGGAGGAAAAAGAAATCACCTATGTTGCTGTATACAGTGTTCTCTTGGTTCTACTCACTTCAGTCAACATCAGTTCATGTATTTCCAGACCTCTCTGAAATCATCTTGCTGATCATTTCTTATAGAAAAATAATATTTCATCACATTTGTGTATTATAATTTATTCAGCCGTTCTCCAACTGACAGACATTTCCTCAGTTTCCAGTTTTTTGCCACTACAAAAAGGGCTGCTACAAACATGCAAGTGTGGATCCTCTTCCCTTTTTATGATCTCTTTAGCATATAGACCTAGTAGAGAGACCGCTGGATCAAAGGATATGAACAGTTTGATAGTCCTTTGAGTTCCTTATTGCTCTCAAGAATGGTTGCATCTGTTCAAAACTCCACCAACAATGTATTAATATCTCAATTTTTCTACCTCCCCTCCAACATTTATCATTATTTTTTTCCTGTATTTTAGTCAACTTGAGAGGTGTGAAGTGATACCTCAAAGTTGTCTTAATAGTATTTCTCTAATCAATAGTGATTTAGAGAATTTTTTCATATGACTAGAAACAGTTTTAATTTCTTCATTTGAAAATTGGCTGTTCATATCCTTTGACAATTTATCAACTGCAGGATGACTTATATTGTTATACATTTGAGTCATTTCTCTATATTTATTTAATTGTTTGTTTGCTGAGGCAATTGGGGTTAAGTGACTTGCCTAGGATTACACAATTAGGAAGTGTTAAGTATCTGAGATCAGATTTGAACTCAGGTCCTAGTAGGACCTCAGGGTTGGTGCTCTACCCACTGCATCACCTAGCTACTCCTAATTCTCTATATATTTTTTAAATGAGGCATTTATGAGAACCCTTGGATGTAAAATGTTTTTCCCAGTTTAGTGTTTTGTTTTAACCTTTTTAACTTAATATAATAAAAACTATCCATTTTTTATTCCATAATATATTCTAATTCTTTGGACACAAATTCTTTCTTTCTCCACAGATCTGAAAGATAGACTATGCTTTGTTATTCTAATTTGCTTATATCATAATTATGTTTAAATATGGACCCATTTCAACCTTATCTTGGTATAGGTTATTAGATGTGGGTGAATGCCTAATTTCTGCCATATTAATTTCCAATTTCCCCAGCAATTTTTGTGAAATAGTGAGTTCTTATCCTAGAAGCTGGGGTCATTGGATTTATCAACCACTAGATTACTATAGTTATTGACTATTGTGTCTTGTGAATCTAACCTATTCCACTGATCTCTTAGCCAGTACCAAATGGTTTTGATGACTGCTGCTTTATAACAAAAAAGACCTAAAACTATGTTGTATTGTATTGTCATTTTTATTATATTAGCTCAACATACCCAAAAGCACTTGATATTTTTCCAACTGCTTAGATCCGACTTTCTTTGTGTGGAAAGTGTTTTGTTGTTGTGTTTATATGGTTCCTGACTTTATCTTGGCAGATAGACTCCTGAATATTTTTTATTATCTATAATTATTCTAAATGGAATTTCTCTTTGTATCTCTTACTACTGGACTTTGTTGGTAACACATAAAGATGCTGGTGATTTATGTGAATTTGCCTTGTATCCTGCAACTTTGCTAAAGTTGTGAATTGTTTCTAGTAATTTTTTAGTTGGTTCTCTAGGGTTCTCTTAGAATACCATTATATTATACCTACTCTAATTCCTTTAATCTCTTCTTCTTTTCTTATTGTCAAAGCTAACATTTCTATTACAATATTGAATAGTAATGGTGATAGTGGGTAAACTTGTATTACCTCTGATCTTATTGGTATTGGTTCTACTTGTTCCCCTTGCATATAATGCTTGCTGATGATTTTAAATAGATGCTACAGATCATTTTAAGGAAAAGTCCATTTATCCCTATACTCCCTGGTGTTTTTAATAGGAATGAGTGTTGGATTTTATCAAATGCTTTTTCTGCATCTATTGAGATAATCAAAAATTTTTTTTGTAGTTTGGTTATTGATATAGTCAATTATACTAATAGTTTTCCTAATATTGAACCAGCCCTGCATTCCTGGTATAAATCCTATTTGGTCATAGTGTATTATCCTGAGGATGACTTTCTATAATCTCTTTGCTAATATTTTATTTAAGATTTTTGCATCCATATTCATTAGGGAAATTGGTCTATAATTTTCTTTCTCTGTTTTCACTCCTGCTAATTTAGGTATCAGCATTATGTATGTGTCATAAAAGGAATTTGGTAGGAGTCCTTCTTTCCCTATTTTTCCAAATAGTTTTCATAGTATTGAAATTGATTTTTCTTTAAATGTTTGGTAGAATTCACTTGTAAATCCATCTGGCCCTGGAATTTTTCTTAGGGAGTTGATGAATAGCTTGTTCAATTTCTTTTTCAAAAATGGAAATATTTAAAAAATGTATTCTCTCCTCTGTTAATCTGAGCAATCTATATTTTTGTAAGTATTTATCCACTTCAGTTAGATTATCAGATTTATTGGCATACAGTTGGGCAAAACAGCTTCTAATTATTTTTCTACTCTCCTCTTCCTTGGTGGAAAGTTCACTATTTTCATTTTTGATACTAACAATTTCATTTTCTTCTTTCCCTTTTCTAATCAAATTAACTAAAAGTTCATCTATTTTGTTCTTTTCGTAAAACCAACTTTTAGTTTTGTTTATTAGTTCAATATTTTTCTTACTTTCAAGTTTATTAATCTCTTATTTTCAGAGTTTTAAATTTGCTATTTAATTGGGAGTTTTAAATTTATTCTTTTTTCCCTAACTTTTTTAGTTGCATGCCCAATTCACTAATCTTCTCTTTCTCTATTTTATGCAAGTAAGCATCTAGAAATATAAAATTTCCCCTAAGAACTGCTTGGCTGCACCCCATAAATTTTGGTATGTTTTCTTATTATTGTCATTCTCTTGGATGAAATTATCAACTGTGTCTGTGATTTGTTTTACCTACTCATTCTTTAGGATTAGATTATTTAGTTTCCAATTAATTTTTGCTCTGTTTTCTCCTGGTTCTTTATTACATGTAGTTTTTAATTGCATCGTGATCTGAAAAAGATGAATTTACCATTTCTGTCTTTCTACATTTGATTTTGAGTTTTTATGCCCTAATATATGGTCATTTTTTGTGTAGATTCCATGTACCATCAAGAAAAAAGTATATTCATTTCCATCTCCAATTTTTTTCAAAGGTCCATCATACTTAACTTTTCTAAAATTTATTTTGTGATTCAATTTATCTAGTTCTGATAGAGCAAAATTAAGATCCTCCCATTTGTATTGTTCTTGCAGTTCTCTTAACATTTCCTCTAGGAATTTGGATGCTATACCATTTGATGTGTATATGTTTAAATTGATATTACTTCATTATCTATGATACTCTTTAGCAAGATGTAGTTTCCTTTTTTATCACTTTTAATTAGATTTATTTTTTTGCTTTTGCTTGATCTGAGATCAGGATTGCTACCTCTGATTTTTTTTTTTTTTACTTCAGCTAAAGCATAATAGATTCTGCTCCAGCCTTTTACCTTTACTCTATATGTATCACTCTGCTTTAAATGTGCTTTTTGGGAATAACATATTGTAGGATTCTGGCTTTTAATCCAGTCTGCTATCTGTTTCCATTTCATGGGAGAATTCATTCCAGTCACATTTATAACTAAAATTAATAACTATGTTCCCTGCCATTTTATTTCCCCCAAGTTATATTTTTCTTTTTTTTTTTCCCTCTTTCCCTCCTCACTAATGTTTTACTTCTGACCACCATCTTCCTCAATCTAATCTCCTTTTTTATGGCTCCTCCCCCATTTCTTATCCCTTTCCCCTTCTACTTCTGTTCTTTCTTCCATTCCATCCCCCTTTTCTTCCTTTTCTTTCCTTTTTCTCCTCCTACTTCCTTATTAGGTGAGATAAGTTTCTATATTAAACTAAATATGTCTGATCTCTGAGTCAAATCTGATGAGATTAATGTTGCTACAATGCTTACCCTCCTTCCTTCTTTCCCTCAGCTGTAATAGGTCTTTTTTTGCTTCTTCATGTGATATAATTTACCCCATTTTATCTCCCCTTCCCTTTTCTTCCAGTACAATTTCTTTTCTACCCATAGTTTCTTTTTTTAATTATCACAGTAAAGTCAAATTACCCTCTAAGTGTAACCCTGACAAAAATACAGTTCTTTAAAGTTAAACATATCATCTCTTCATATAGGGTTGTAAACATTTTAACCTTTAAAAGACATAGTTTTTTTTTTCCCTTCCCTTTTTATCTTTTTATGCTTCTCTTGAGTTCTGTATTTTAAGATCAAATTTTCTGGTCAGCTCTGATCTTTTCATCAAAATAAATGAAAATCACCTATTTCGTTGAATGTCTATCTTTCCCCCTAAAAGATAATGCTTCATTTTGTTGGATAGTTGATTCTTGGCTGCATTCCAAGTTCCTTGGCTCTTCAGAATATTACATTCCATGCCCTTCAGTCCTTAAAGTAGAAGTTTCCAGATCCTAATTAATGCTGATTGTGGTTCTTTGATATTTTAATTATTTCTTTCTGGCTGTAGTATTTTCTCCTTGATCTGATAATTCAGAAATTTAGCTACAACATTCCTTGGATTTTTCATGTTCAGGTCTCTTTCAGGAGGTGATTGGTGTATTCTTTCAATATCTATTTTGCCCTCTGATTCTAGGATACCAGGGCAGTTTTCCTTGATGATTTCTTGAGTGAGGTTGTCTAGGTTCTTTATTTCATCATGGTTTTCAGGTAGTCCAACAATTCTTAGATTTTTCTCTCCTTGATCTATTTTTCAGGTCAGTTGTTTTTCCTGTGAGGTAATTTACATTTTTTTCTATTTTTTTGGTTTTGTTAAACTGATTATTGATATCTCATTGAGTCATTTGCTTCCATTTGTTCAATTCTAATTTTCAGTGAATTATTTTCTTTTTTATCTCCTTTTGCATTTGGCCATTTGAACTTTTAAATGAATTGTTTTGTTCATTGGATTTTATTTTTCATTTCAGAAATTCTGTTTTTCAAGGAGTTGTTTTCTTTTTCTGTTCACCAAAACTATTCTTTAAGGAGTGATTTTCTTCAGGCCACTTCTGTATTTCCTTTTCCAGAGCTCTCATTTCCTTTTCCCATTTTTCTTCTAACTCTTTTAACATCCTTTTTGAATTCTTCCAAGAAAGCCTTGTTGAGATGGAGACCAACTTATATCACTCTTTGAGGCTTCATTTGGAAATGTTTTTGCCTTTAGTTTCCTCAGAGTTTAAAGTCTGTTCTTCCCTTTCTTCATAAAAGCTTTGCATGGTCAGAGTTCTTTAAGGTGGTTCCCAACATAACATTCTTACTTTTTGTTGTTCTCTTGCATTATGTTTTCTTACTCATTTACTTTTTTAAAGTAAATTTTTTTTAAAAAATTTTTAAATTTTTTTTAAATCTAATTTCTCTTGTGCACCAAGAGAATTGTATAAATTTGCTTATACATATTGAATTTAACATATATTGTAGCATGTTAAAATATATTGAATTGCTTGCCATTTAAGGAAGTGAGTAGGGGAAGAAGGAGAAAATCTGAAACACAAGGCTATGCAAGGGTCAATGTTGTCAAATTATCCATGCATATGTTTTAAAAATAAAAGGCTTTATAAGAAAAAATATTTGTGGGTTCTGTCACTCCAAAGCCCATTCAGAGACATGAGCTGGTGTTGATTTGAGGGAAGCCACAGAGAGCTTGGACAAAGACCTATCTACTCTCCACCATTTGTCTCCACTCCCTCAAGATATCTTAACAAAGTATTTCACTCTTCCCTTCATCTCATTTTAACAATATCTGTGGAAACTTTTCTTTTCATACTCCTCACAATTATAAATGTAATAAATTATATTAACAAGCACCAAAAGTGATTTAACTAAGTAATCCAATATCTGATTAACCCAAGAATACAAATTACTTAAGAAAGGACTCTGTACAACAAGGATTACTAGAAAAACTGAAAAGTAATTTTGAAGAAAATGGATTAAGACTAATAACTTACACTATATACCACAATAAATTCTAAACTGATATACAATCTAAATTTATTATGTAACCTTGAGGTGACATCATTTCATTCATATATGATAGATAAGTAGGTAGATAGAGATATAGATACATGTATCTACGTATGTATCTAGATGTATCTATATCTATTTATCTAGATGTATCTAGTTCTATTTTTTTCTTACTATCTATCCACCTATGGCAAGAGGAGGTACAAGACTTAGAAAACTAAATAAAATCAACCCATCTCCTTTTACATGCCAATGAATACCTCAGTAGAATGGTCACTCCTAGAGAGTAAGAACTGTTTTCTTCATGTGTCCTCAAGAGCTCGATATATTGAATTGAACTGAATTGAATTGAACAGGGAGTGATTATGGTATAACAGGAGAGTCCTAGAACACTAAGCACTCATTCCTATCTAGGATATTAGGAGGGAAAGGGAAGAGCAAAAGCAGTAATATAATGCTTAATATGTGCCAGACCCTGTGCTGAGCTTACACCTCTTTTTAAAAAACAAATGATCTCATTTGAACCTCAAAACAACCCTTTGTGCTCTTATCTCAATTTACTCTAGGTACTCTTATTATTTCAGTATAGAGTTGAGGTTTAAACTGAAGCAAAAAAAAAAGTCAAATAACTTGCCCAGTATCACACAGATACTAAGAACCAGAAGCTGAATGTAAACTTGTCTTCATGACTCCAGACTAGGCACTCTATTCCCTGCACCATCAACTGCTCTAAAAGAAGTACTGGTGAACACACACACACACACACACACACACACACACACACACACAAAAACAAAACAGATACTTCAGGTATATTAGAAATGAGACAAGTTTTTTTTTAATTTCACAAAATCAAAATCATAACAGGCAATACAAAAATACAGACAAATAAGGTAATACTCCACAGAAAAGCTTAAGGCATAGAGAATAAAAATAACAAGAATATAAGTTGTTGTTCAATTGTGTCTTACTCTTTGTGACACCATGAAGTTTTCGTGGGTTTTTTGGAATTTTCTAGGGTATTGATCAGAGTAACCAAGTCTTTCACAGGTAATCATCACTATCATATTGCTATTACTGTATACAATATTCTCCTGATTCTGCTCACTTCACTTTGCACCTGTTAATGTCTTCCCAGATTTTTTTTCTGAAACTATTCCCGTCATTGTTTCTTGTAGCCCAAATAGTATTCCTTCACAATCATATATCACAGCTTATTCACCATTCCCCAATTGATGGGCATCCCATCACTTTCCAGTTTCAAGTTGCTATAGATAAATTTATACACACATACACACACACACACACACACACACACACACACACACACACACACATATATATATGTCCTTTTCTTTTTCCTTTGGTCTTTTTGGAATATAGACAAATATACATACTATTCATGAACCTAAGTAAGTAATTAACAAAGTTACAAAAAGTGATAGCATCTTAACAAATGTAGCACTTATGAATATAAAACTGCTGTTAATCTTCAAGGGCTGTACAAATTGGAATGAGAAGAAAAAGACAGTATGATTTATATAATTATTGGATTAGATACAGAAAAGCTAGATATTTCCCATTTTCTTATATCTTTGTGAGATAGTATCATCATCGTTATTGTTCTTATCTGACTATTCATGACTTCATTTGGGGGTTTTCTTGTCAAAGATATCAGAGTAGTTGCCATTTCTTTCTCCCAATCATTTTACAGATGAAGAAACTGAGGGAAACAGGATCAAATGATTTGTCTAGGGTCAAACATCTAGGAAGCATCTGAAGCCAGATGTGAACTCAGGAAGTTCAGTTTTCCTGACTTTCAGACTAGCATTTTATCCATGGAACCATCTCATTGCTAGAGGACAGCATCAGAATTCATGGAATCCAACTGCCTTATAAAGATTTTTTTAAAAAAATTTGAGAGTGAAATAGCTAATCCTTATCATGCTGAATTCAGAACTGTCCCTTGATTTCTGGTACAGACCATTTCTCTTATTCACCATGCTGCCCCTGAGGAGGAAATCACAATGATAAAAATATTAGATAGGAAGGGTCTTAAAGAGATTCAGAAGCTCTCACTTTCCAGATGAAGATCTTAATGAAGATCTGTTGTGATCCTTGAGCATTAAGGAGATGTTAAGGGTAAGAAAAGAAATTATAAGAGAGCAAATGTAGAATTCACCAACACCACCAAATTCAGCTCTTACAGCAAAATGAAAGCTAGTCTAATTCGCTTTTCTTAACTGTTCTTGTCATTTCCTTGGCTGTTATCCTGATTTTCATCAACTAGAAATATATTATAGTGTGTCTTTCTAATGCCATTCCATATATATATATATATATATTTTTGGTGGTACCAATTTTGTTAGAATAGCAAGCCCAGGTTAAGAAAAATCTCCTCTGCAGAGCATCACCTTGGCATGCATGGAAACTGAAAATATTTTCAACAAAGTTAGCATTTCTAGATGTGGGAGTGGCTTTGGGGGAAATTTAATTTTTCTTGGAAGTCATTTCCACAGAAGTGAATGACCATGTTTCTGAAGGGATATGGGTAGATGCAAATTTTGGTCAATGCTGAAGATCACCCAAGTCTTAAGAAAAAAAGCTCTTCACAGGAGCACAGAATCATTATTTTGTACTTACCCATCTTTTACTACAGGGGGAGAACTCTACCCAAGAAATCAGAGCCTGGGTGGAAAAGGCAGCTGGTTGCTGCGGGAGGACTTGGAATCTTTTCTTTAAGCAAGGAAGAATGACTAGTTTGTTAATCCTGCTAATCTAATTAGGAACAACCCAAATTGTTGCCGTTTTGCTCTTTATGATGAGAAGGATTAGGGAGTTGAGAACATAATGACTCCCCTTTCAGAATGGCAAACAGAAGGCTTGATTTACTGAGCTCTTGTCAGAGGCTGCCAGGGAGTGCCAGGAAACAATACCCTGGAGGTTCCAAGCAAAGTAGGAATGAGACTCTCTTCTGTCATGAGTTTCCACCTGTCAGGAAAAAAAAAACTGTTTTGTTTGATTTTAAGCTGGGCTAAAGGCATCATATATGATTGCAGCAAGTCAGTTTTTCCAAACTGTGATCCAAAAAGTGATTTCAAAGATAGTCTGTCTTCAGAACCCATTGCTAGAGTTTTTGCCAAAGGCAACTTGGCCAGGGTGGGATCTTTCATCAAATTAGGGCTGCTGCACTTTGGGGGAGAACAAACCAACTTCTCAAGCCCTATTCTATGGTCTGGAGTCCTGAAATAAATCAAAAGTAGAAGATAAAACAGAAATTTAGATCCCATTTCTGGATTTTAGCAAGGAAAGGGCATTCTTTGCCTTTTCATACCAACTCAGTCTGTACCGAGTCAGTCTTGGGTGAAATCTTGGACCTTTATTCCTTATTTCTCAGGGTTTGAAAGTCATCAAAAATAGATGTCAGAATATGTGGTCCTTGAAGACAAAATCTAGGAAGATTTATCTATCTAAAAGTATTTCACCAAAGAAGCACATTTGGCATCTGAAATTTTGTCAGTAATAAATAATTATAATACTAACAATGATAGTAACTAGCATTTAGAAGGAAGCGAATTCTGGATTGGATCTGGAGTCGGAAAGAATCATTTTCCTGAGATCAAAGCTGATCTCACATACTTGCTAGCTGAGAGATGCTGGGGAAGTTATTTAGTCCTGTTTGCCCCAGTTTCTTCATGTATGAAATGTATAAAACTGCAGAAGAATATGGTAAACCACTCCAATATCTTTTCCAAGAAAAACCCAAATAGGATCATGAAGAATTAGACACAACTGAAACAACTGAACTGAATGGAATTAGAATTTATATAGCACTTTTGATTGTACATATTTAGCCTATGCCAGCTTGCTTGCTGTTTGGAGGAGAGCAGACATGAGGGAGGGAGAAAAATTTATAATACAAAGTTTTACAAAAATGGATGTTAAAAACTATTTTATGTATATTTGGGATAAATGCTATTGAAAAAAATTAAAGAAAGTAAAGAATTTATATAGCATTTAGCATTTTAAGATCTGCAAAATGCTTTCCAAATATTATCTCATTTTATTTTTGTGCCTGGAAGGTAAACATAATTAATGTTCTCATTTTACTGTAGAAGAAACTGAGGCAGGCAAATGACTTGCCCAGAGTTCACACAGCTATTAAGAATCTGAATTCATATTTGAATTCAGGTCCTTTTGATTCCAAGTTTAGCATTAACTTTGTCACCAGGTAGTCACATAAAGATTCATATCTTTAGATTAATAATTAGATTGTGTGGTTTCCTTTTAAGATGAAAATATATTAGATGAAAAAGCATTAAACTTTTTATGAATAATATTATTCATGAATAATGAATAAACACATAGGATTTAAAGCTGAAAGGGACCATCAAAGCACAACACCCTGATTTTATAGATGAACAAATTGTCCCATTTCCCTATATCTTTGTGAGATAATATCATCATCATTATTGTTCTTATCTGACTATTCATGACTTCATTTGGGGGTTTTCTTGTTGAAGATATCAGAGTAGTTGCCATTTCTTTCTCCCAATCATTTTACAGATGAAGAAACTGAGGGAAACAGGATCAAATGATTTGTCTAGGGTCAAACATCTAGGAAGCATCTGAAGCCAGATGTGAACTCAGGAAGTTCAGTTTTCCTGACTTTCAGACTAGCATTTTATCCATGGAACCATCTCATTGCTAGAGGACAGCATCAGAATTCATGGAATCCAACTGCCTTATAAAGATTTTTTAAAAAAAATTTGAGAGTGAAATAGCTAATCCTTATCATGCTGAATTCAGAACTGTCCCTTGATTTCTGGTACAGACCATTTCTCTTATTCACCATGCTGCCCCTGAGGAGGAAATCACAATGATAGAATATTAGATAGGAAGGGTCTTAAAGAGATTCAGAAGCTCTCACTTTCCAGATGAAGATCTTAATGAAGATCTGTTGTGATCCTTGAGCATTAAGGAGATGTTAAGGGTAAGAAAAGAAATTATAAGAGAGCAAATGTAGAATTCACCAACACCACCAAATTCACCTCTTACAGCAAAATGAAAGCTAGTCTAATTCACTTTTCTTAACTGTTCTTGTCATTTCCTTGGCTGTTATCCTGATTTTCATCAACTAGAAATATATTATAGTGTGTCTTTCTAATGCCATTCCATATATATATATATTTTTTGGTGGTACCAATTTTGTTAGAATAGCAAGCCCAGGTTAAGAAAAATCTCCTCTGCAGAGCATCACCTTGGCATGCATGGAAACTGAAAATATTTTCAACAAAGTTAGCATTTCTAGATGTGGGAGTGGCTTTGGGGGGAAATTTAATTTTTCTTGGAAGTCATTTCCACAGAAGTGAATGACCATGTTTCTGAAGGGATATGGGTAGATGCAAATTTTGGTCAATGCTGAAGATCACCCAAGTCTTAAGAAAAAAAGCTCTTCACAGGAGCACAGAATCATTATTTTGTACTTACCCATCTTTTACTACAGGGGGAGAACTCTACCCAAGAAATCAGAGCCTGGGTGGAAAAGGCAGCTGGTTGCTGCGGGAGGACTTGGAATCTTTTCTTTAAGCAAGGAAGAATGACTAGTTTGTTAATCCTGCTAATCTAATTAGGAACAACCCAAATTGTTGCCGTTTTGCTCTTTATGATGAGAAGGATTAGGGAGTTGAGAACATAATGACTCCCCTTTCAGAATGGCAAACAGAAGGCTTGATTTACTGAGCTCTTGTCAGAGGCTGCCAGGGAGTGCCAGGAAACAATGCCCTGGAGGTTCCAAGCAAAGTAGGAATGAGACTCTCTTCTGTCATGAGTTTCCACCTGTCAGGAAAAAAAAAAAACTGTTTTGTTTGATTTTAAGCTGGGCTAAAGGCATCATATATGATTGCAGCAAGTCAGTTTTTCCAAACTGTGATCCAAAAAGTGATTTCAAAGATAGTCTGTCTTCAGAACCCATTGCTAGAGTTTTTGCCAAAGGCAACTTGGCCAGGGTGGGATCTTTCATCAAATTAGGGCTGCTGCACTTTGGGGGAGAACAAACCAACTTCTCAAGCCCTATTCTATGGTCTGGAGTCCTGAAATAAATCAAAAGTAGAAGATAAAACAGAAATTTAGATCCCATTTCTGGATTTTAGCAAGGAAAGGGCATTCTTTGCCTTTTCATACCAACTCAGTCTGTACCGAGTCAGTCTTGGGTGAAATCTTGGACCTTTATTCCTTATTTCTCAGGGTTTGAAAGGCATCAAAAATAGATGTCAGAATATGTGGTCCTTGAAGACAAAATCTAGGAAGATTTATCTATCTAAAAGTATTTCACCAAAGAAGCACATTTGGCATCTGAAATTTTGTCAGTAATAAATAATTATAATACTAACAATGATAGTAACTAGCATTTAGAGGGAAGCGAATTCTGGATTGGATCTGGAGTCGGAAAGAATCATTTTCCTGAGATCAAAGCTGATCTCACATACTTGCTAGCTGAGAGATGCTGGGGAAGTTATTTAGTCCTGTTTGCCCCAGTTTCTTCATGTATGAAATGTATAAAACTGCAGAAGAATATGGTAAACCACTCCAATATCTTTTCCAAGAAAAACCCAAATAGGATCATGAAGAATTAGACACAACTGAAAAACAACTGAACTGAATGGAATTAGAATTTATATAGCACTTTTGATTGTACATATTTAGCCTATGCCAGCTTGCTTGCTGTTTGGAGGAGAGCAGACATGAGGGAGGGAGAAAAATTTATAATACAAAGTTTTACAAAAATGGATGTTAAAAACTATTTTATGTATATTTGGGATAAATGCTATTGAAAAAATTAAAGAAAGTAAAGAATTTATATAGCATTTAGCATTTTAAGATCTGCAAAATGCTTTCCAAATATTATCTCATTTTATTTTTGTGCCTGGAAGGTAAACATAATTAATGTTCTCATTTTACTGTAGAAGAAACTGAGGCAGGCAAATGACTTGCCCAGAGTTCACACAGCTATTAAGAATCTGAATTCATATTTGAATTCAGGTCCTTCTGATTCCAAGTTTAGCTTAACTTTGTCACCAGGTGGTCACATAAAGATTCATATCTTTAGATTAATAATTAGATTGTGTGGTTTCCTTTTAAGATGAAAATATATTAGATGAAAAAGCATTAACTTTTTATGAATAATATTATTCATGAATAATGAATAAACACATAGGATTTAAAGCTGAAAGGGACCATCAAAGCACAACACCCTGATTTTATAGATGAACAAATTGTCCCATTTCCCTACCTGCTTCCCTTTTGAAATTACCTTCATTCTATTCTGCATATACCTTATATTTATCTAGTTATCTATGTGCTAACTGCCTTATTAGGAGGTAAGCTCATTGAAGGCAGAGATTTTTTTTTCTTTTCTTTTGGGCCTTTATATCCTCAGTGATTAGTGTCAGATATGTAGTAAGTGCTTATTAACTGATTGGTATAATCGTATGTCAGTATGAAATTGTCATTTCTATATTGTAAAAGTTAGGACTGGTATCAAATAAGGAAAGATTATGAGTAAGGCAAGAATTAAAAAGAAGCTTTCTTGAATCCTAGATCTACTCTCAGCTCAACGTAGCATGCTGCTTCTGCCTGGATCAGAGGTATAAGCACCCTGCCACCCTTTCCCCACAAAGGCTGCAGGAACCAGATTAAAATGTAAGTGGGAAATATTTTAGCAAAATAAATAAAGATTCAATCTATTGTCATTCATTTGTTTCAGTCTCTTCATAACCCCATTTGGGTCTCTAGAATGGTTTGCCACTTTTTTTTTTCTTTAGATCATTTTACAAACAAGGAAATTGAGACAGAATTGCCTAGGATCATGTAGGTAACAAGTGTCTGAGGATGAATTTGAATTCAGGAAGATGAATTTTCCTAACTCCAGGGCTGGCACTTTATCCACTATATCACCTAGCCACATTCAGTAGAATTCAATAAAATAGATTCAACAGACTATGGATTTAATTGAAAGATTCAATAGAACATATAGATAACATTAATGTTGTCTGAATAAATCTGAACACTGTGTTCATGAAGCCCCTAGCACTGTGATTGAGATTTATTATAAAATGAACATATAAAGAAAGCAAATTCCAATTGCCTACTGGCATCATTGGAGCTGTCAATCATGATGTTGTCTAAAAATGGAAGGATGGTTGTAAAATGATATACAATCAGAGAGATCCTGATCCAGGAACACATTGTCTTGGTTAAATCATACTTGGAGCATTATGTTTGGTTCTTGATGCCACATTTTGGGAACTAAATCAGTAAGACTGATTTAACATCCAGAGGACGTTTTTACTTAGCTATCCCAGAGACCAAAGGCCATATAAGTGTAAGGTCTTGCCAAGCTTAGCTCCATGGGAAAAGCTAACATAAAAGGGAAATATGCTTCCTTGTCTGTAGATAGAAAGAGCAAGCAAATGATAGTCATCATGAACCTAAGTACATGGTGTTGGAAACCGACTTCTCAATACCAGATTTAGAACTATTGGGACAATATGCAAAATGTAGCTTATGTATAATGGGGCTTTATTCTAAGATTGCCATCACACCTGGAGCTTCTCCTCACATGGACCTGTTGTGAGAGCTATGATCTCCAAGGATGTCGGCAAGTCCCATTTGTTGGAACCTGAGAAGAGTAACAGATGATAGCCAGAAGTCAATGATAAAATGGCCATCCTTCTGAAAGCTTTAGGAAGGAGATGGGTAGGAGGCAGGAAGACAGAAGCCAATAAATGAGACTAGAAACAGCACAACGATCCCTCTGTTATGGGATTAGGAAAGTTTTAGAAATGAGGACTATGGAAGATACCAACTTGGAATAGTAAGTGGAAATGCTGGCTGAGAACTATAAAAAACAAAGAAAGATCATGCATCTCAACCACTTTTGATAGAACCATAACCAGTCATAACAAAGTTAGTCCTGTGGATTGTTCTAAAGTATCTGGAGGAGAAAGAAGGTTGTTTGTCGGTAAATATTATCACTTTACTGGGCTCACATACAAGCTCTTATCTATTGGCATTAACCTATAAACACAGTTGCTCTTGGGTAAAGCATTGACAATGTATGTTTTTATAAGGGTAGCTAGTGATGACACTTGGTGCAGAGTGGGGTATCAAAGTTCCAAATTTATAGAATCTAGTGGCCATTTATTCCAATCTGTATTGCTCAAAAAGAATCTTTGCTAAAACATATTCCAAGATTACTCACCCAAGACTTCTCCAAGACTTCTAATAAAGGAAAACACATTATTTTCTTTCTTTCTTTCACAATATATAGAAAAGTTCAATATTTTAAGTAAGTTTTACTTAAATTTTGTCTAAATACATTTTTCTGAAACTCAACTTATAGCTTTTAGGGCTAAGTAGAACATATCTAATACTCCTCTCACATAATGTATTATTTCAAATACTCAAAGATAAATCCCATATTATCAGGAGAGAGAGACAATGAATCAGAGGAGTGAGAAATCTCTGTGTTATACCTGGGCCTTTCAATTAAAAAGAAAACCTCTGACTAGGGTTGACAGTGATTTCATTTACTTGGTCAATTCTTTTGGTGGTAATGGAGACTTCATCCTGAAACATGACTTCAGAGAAAAACAGAATAACAACCACACTGCATGGATTTGCTAAGATGCCCTCCTGCTTGGCAGGTGTCCTGAAGAAAACTGCCAACAACAACACTTATGACACACAACAAACTGTATGGCAGTACCTCCTTTGAGATTTCAACCTGCTGCTTGAAACCAGAGCGGATGACAGCTTCTCTCTGAAGTGTTGCCAAGTGACACATTGGTTCAGTGCAGAAGGTTAACTTGTTCTTTGTCCACAACTGCTTCATTCAACAAGGTGAAACTCAGGCAGCTGTGAATTCTGTGACACATGACTGGGCACTGCCAAGGACAACTGTGGACTGCATGAAAGGGCTGCCTGGTGTAGGTGATAATGTGACCTTGGTTTTTCTCAGGGGGATTTAGAGCAGGCCCTTCCTGTCTGCTATCTCAGCTAACTATGGAAAGTTTGTGCAGAGAAAATAAGAAATTACAATAATATCAGAAAAGAATTATATCTAAGAGACTAATCATTTCTAGACTTCACATTTGGAACTGTATAAAAACCTGGAAGAAAATAAATTATTTATGGAATACAATTTGCTCTTTCATAAAAAATGATAAGACATAATAAGAGAGTGGTGGGCAGAGGCCAGAAATCATGCCCATTGTTTCTGGGCCACTTTACTGAGTTTTCAGCTGCCAAAGCCAATCATTTCTTCTGAATGGCAGACACCTGCCTAAGAGGTGAAAAGATCCTATGATCTTTTATTATGTTATCTTTTATGATATAAAATAATATGTTTTAAATATTATAATGTAAAATAATATGTTTTATAATAATATAATATATTATACTATAAAATACTGTATTAATAATTACATTATATTGTGACATAAAATGCTATTTTTATAATAATATAATAATTATATCACAATATATAATAATATATTTATAGTAATATTATAATGTAAAATAATATATTTAATAAAAATTTATGACATTATAGATTAGTATATTATCTTTTAACCTTTATAATTGTATGGTTTTATTAAGACTGGAAAAATGTTAAATTGCTCTTGAATCTTTTTTTTTTTAAATTTTGCCTTCAAGTCTCTACAATAGCCTAAAAAAATATTAGTGAACATAATTCACTAATTCACTGACATTTAAGAAAAAGATTGGAACTCTTTCAAAAAGATTTCAGAGAAAAGATAATGCAGGCAAAAGATAGATTCTTGCTTTAACAATATTATTCTTTAATTAACTTATTCAATTCACAGTGAAGCAATATGATACAACAGAAGGAGGCATTCGTGTTGGTTGTTTCTGGCTTCAATTCCTGCCCTGACTTCACTGGTTTACCGTTACCATATTTAAATCACTTAACCTTTCAATAGCTCCTAGCAACTCTAATGCTATAAGTTACTGAGCTGCACATCTGTATGATATACCTCCAAATGTGAATATAGTCAGAAAATTATTATGAAAATAAAAATTTGACTTTTAACAAGAGTATACTATTTCAGTGTTCATCTAAAACCATGTGAAATATACTTAAATCCACAAATTCTAATCTTGCTAGATGACAAAGTAGCTAGAGTACTGAGTTTGAGTCAGGAAGACATGCCAGCTTTATGCCTCAGTTTACTCATATGTAAAATGAATTGAAAAAGGAAATGGCAAACTACTCCTTTTTTTTTTTTTTTTGGCCAAGAAAAACTTCAAATGAAATCACAAAGAGTTGGACATGACTGAAATGACTGAACAAAAATTTTTAAAAATCATTACACGATCTTTGAGTCTGATTTCTCTTATTCCCCTTGTAAACTGGAAAAGGAAGGACATGAAATAAGTCTTCCTCCATCTTTTTCTTGTCTTTTCTCTGTTTGGGGCATGTCTTCCATATCCTAACAGTACAAATTTTGATTCCATTTTAAATTGAAAAACATATAAATATGCATTTAATAAATTAAGCAAATGAGAATTGGTTATAAAGTAATAAAAGTGATATTTTTAAAACAAAAACTATTATTACTCTATCCAAATGAATGCTGTCCCTTTCAAAGTTGCTTCCTGTGGAGTCCTTATTCTAATTCCATCCATGTTGCCAATTTTCAAAACATTCTTGGAGGTTTTATTTGGGAACTGCCCTTCTTAGACCCAATTCATCAGCAACTGATTGCACATGAAATTCAGTCCAATTACTTCGTAGACTTACTTCATGTTTCTTTGGTTATTTGTTTTCAAGTAAAATAAAATTTTCAGTCTGGTTACCTCTCTTTTTCACCAAACTTGGCTTCCAATGACTTTTTACTATTTCTAAAATTCCAATCCATCTTCAAAGGATGAAGATTTATAGTTAATGGTGATATTCAGAAAATTGCTCTGGGATCTAAAGGCAATTTTAAGGGGAAAATTTCCAAAATGTCTTCAGCAATGACAATTTTTTTGGAATAAGTATGTTTTACTATTAGGAATTACTTTAAAGAACATAATATGATAACATTCACGAGGATGTGTAAGTTGTTGTTTATATGTTTTAAAAAACCCAAGTCTTCCTGGATAATCTGACTTCATATATATTATATAATATATAATATGTAACAAGTACAAATATCCATGTGGAATGGAGCACAGTGGGTAGAATACCTGGCTTGGACTCAGAAAGATTCATCTTTCTGAGTTCAAATCTTTCCTCAGATACTTCCTAGCTGTGTGATCTTGAGTAAGTCATTTAACTCTGCCTCAATTTCCTCATCTGGAAAATGAGTTGGAGAAGGAAATGGCAATCCATCCTAGTATCTTTGCCAAGAAAATCCCAAATGGGGTCACTAAACATTTGGCACAACTGAACAATAAATGTTTCAAGTACCTTGTTTATGTAAAATTGTGTACTTTGTTTTCTAAATAAGTGATAGAACTCTGTGGATGATGGTGCTGGCATATTTAACAAGTCCTTGTTTCTATGGGATTTTCAAATAGACTTTGTAAATGACATGTCAGAGTCAGGATATGGCTTTTTCCAGAACAAATGACAGATTAACTAGAACAGCTTTCCATTAATGGAAAATAAAACAGTTTATAAACCAGAACCCATTGTGGGGAATCATATATAATCAAGTAGAAAGATGTTTACCATGTGCTTAAGAAACAGTAATTACACTTGTTAGCCAGGAAAGCAATTAATTGATCTCTTTTATATTAGAAGAAAGATGCAAACATTCCACTTTTTGATTAGCAATTTTACCATGTCACCCATTGACCACTTTGATATCGACAATTCCTCTTTCTATAATGTTTAAGATTAACAAAGTACCGTCCCAACAATCTAATGAAAGGAAAAAGCATAAATATTATTTTACCCATTTTACAGATTAGAAAAAAACCAGCATCCCTGAAACTTAGGGGATGCTATTTTTTTTTCCAATCTGTAAAACGGGTAAGATAATATTAAAGAGACTTGTTTGTGATCATTCAGATCAGTCGGGATTCATACTCAGGTATCTTGACTTCATATTCATTGTCTATCACTTCCAAAAGGCTTCTCATTATAACACTTTTCCTCTGTGTCTCTATGTTTTTCTACATGTGCGATTGCTAGTTGGGTACTTCAATTTTTGTGAACAATAATACAAGAAAAATTATTATTAAATAACAAATTATTGGGGAGATATCTGCCCTTGTAGAAAAATTTACATAATATAAATAAATATAATAAGTAAGAGCTTGCATGATTGCATACAATTCATTCTGCTGAGTGGATTGAAAAGGAGTTCTGACTACTATATAGTTAAGTCATGAGAGTATATATAACACAAATGTTATGTTTGGATGGATATGTAAAGAAAGTTGGTCCTTTAAGAGGAATCTTAGAAACCTTTTCTTCAAAAATCCATTGCCAATTATATAATAGTTAGGTTACCTTTAATGGAGACCCGTGTGTAAAATTTAGAGCTGTGGCCAATAAAATTTGTCACTCTGGGATAGTTTCATAGCAAACATTAATTTGTGCATTAGTATAAAAAGTGTATATCTTGTCAGGATTTATCCCAGATAATTGTACTACTCTCTTAATGGCCTTTAATAAAATTCTAGCCACAAGCACTGGGAAAGGAGTAAGGCTTTGTTCTGGTTGTGCTGGGAGGTTCACCCATTCTATCACTGGGTCCTTGATAAAGGACTGCTGTGGGTACCTCTTTTGTAGCAAAAACAGATATTTTCAAAGGTTTTTGAGTGACTCTTTCAACCACATTGAATAAAGCCAGTTCAACTCTTGAGCTTCTTTTGTAAGCTGGCATAGTGAGTTTAAAGCAGTGTCTCCCCTTAAAATATCACATAATGGTTGTAATTGAAGGTAGTTAAGCTAAACACTGGATGCATCCATTGGATATCTCCTCTCAGTTTCTGAGAGTCATTTAAGGTGTTCAATTTCTCTGTTCTTGAAAGTTTTTCTACTGTAAGCACCTTAGGATATACTTCATATCCTAAATATTGAAAAGTAGAATGCCTTTGAATTTTTTTTGGAGCTATATGCAATTTGTAGTTCCTTAGTGTTTCTATGGTCTTTTGTAGACATGCTTCTAACATTTGCTCTTTAAATGCATACTCTAAGATATCATCCATGTAATGTAATAACATAACTTTTGGAAATGTTTTTCTTACTGGAGTAAGAGCAGCAGCCACATACATTTGACATAAAGTAGGGCTGTTTTTCATTCCCTGTGGCAAAACTGTCCATTAATATCTTTTATAAGGTTAAGCTAAGTTAACGCTGGGCACTGAAAAGACAAAACTTTTCATATCCTCCTTATCCAGAGGGATAGAATAGAAACAATCCTTAATGTCTATAACCCAAAAAGGCCATTCTCTAGGCAATTGAGTAGGAGATGGAAGTCCAGGCTAAAGAGTTCCCATAGTTTCCATCTGTTCATTTATTTTTTCTTAAATCAGTCAACATCCTCCATTTTCCAGATTTCTTTCTTTCTTTCTTTCTTTCTTTCTTTCTTTCTTTCTTTCTTTCTTTCTTTCTTTCTTTCTTTCTTTCTTTCTTTCTTTCTTTCTTTCTTTCTTTCTTTCTTTCTTTCTTTCTTTCTTTTTCTTTTTTTTACAACAAATACAGGGGAATTCCAAGGACTTAGAGAAGGTAATAAGTATCCTTGGTCAAGTTGCTTCTGTACTATATCTAATAAGGCCTGAATTTTTTCACATGTTAAGGGTTACTGTTCCACCCACACTGGTGTATCAGTTTTCCATTGAATAGGAATGAATGAGAGTAAAGGCAGGCCTTCAACAGCAGCCCTGCCTAAAAAGCCAAAGTATTCAATTGTAATCCTAATTGTCGTAAGATGCCTCTTCCCCATAAATTGATGGGAATTTTTTTTCAATTACAAAAGGAGTAAAAACTCCAGTTTCACCTTGATATATCCATCTCAAAGAAGTAGCACTAATTTCAACTGTTATTGATCTTCCTATGCCAGATATACAAGTGTCTGCCTTAATCTTTGGCTATTGACTGGGCTAATTGTCACCTCCAATGACTGTACGATCTGCACCCATATCTATCAATCCTTCCAATGATATGCCATTTACATAGATAGTGAGCATAGAACGTTCAGCTGTAACAGCTTAAGTCCAGAATATTCCTGGATTCTGTTGTTGGGAGCCCAAATCTGGATAAATATCACCAGATTGCCTATTAGGAGGTAAACCTGCTGCTACTACTACTCCTAGGTGATAAGTCACACATTGTCTACCTGTATTAGTGACTGGAATATTAGCTACACATTTCCCAGTTCCAAAATCAGTGTATGGATGGACACTGTTTTGTAAGCATTCTCAGGAGTGATCAAGCTTACTGTGTGTGGAGACAAGGAATTTATAGGTTGGACAGAGACAGATTTCACCTCTCTAGGGGATATCTCAGTAGTCCCAGCTGCATACAACTCTATTCTCCCCAACTGTAATCCCTTTCCCCACATCAGGCTGTTTCTCAGCTGATCGATCATCTTGGAGTACTGAACTTCTAAAGACTCTCTAGGTATAACATCAGCTGCTATCATACCCAAATGTTTTTTGCCTGGGGCCCTGGAGCTGGACCCAATTCCTGTTTCCCTGAGTCAATCTACATTCTGATGCCCAATGGAAGCCTTTGTTGCATTTTGGACATAGGGTTTTGGTCTTGTTCTCCCACCCTATCTTCTATGCCAACATTGAGCTTTCAGATGCCTTACTTTATCACATTGAAAGCATTAATGACTCTCTCTGGAAATCCCTTGCCAAAAGGGACCCTGTCTTCCCATGTTCAGATCTTGAAAAGTCTGCATCATAATCTGGGTATAAAAGGTATTTGTGCCCACTATGGCACAGCATCTTATGATCTCTTCTGAAGGAGCATCCTTGTATACTCCTAATATAACTCTTCTACAAACCTCATTAGCATTTTTTTTTTTTTAGCAAGTTGTCTTATCATAATTTCTGTTGCTGCATTTTCATCAATAGTTCTTATGACAACTTTCGGCAGACATCCCATGAAACCAGCAAAGGGTTCATTTGGACTTGGTGCTATTTTTGTGAAGGCCTCCCCTCTATCTTGTTTTCCTAGGAGGGTGCCCCATGCTTTGATAGCAGTAGAAGCAATTTGCTCATATGCTGCTACAGGGTAATTAATCTGTGCTAAAGTGTCTGCATAAGGACCTAAACCTGCTAGGCGATGAAAAATGACTGATATATTAACTGCAGGTTGCCTGTTTCCTTGGGCTGGTATTCTACAGAGTTTACTATACTCAGAAAGGCACAAAAAGTTTTGCGCAGGTTCTAAACATGTCTTTGATATAGATTTCCGTTCACTAGGGGTTAAAATTTCATAATTCTCTAATACAATCTTAACATAAGATGATGTAGACCCACAAAGAGTGCAAGCCTTTTTCAGATCTTTGATAATTTCCAGATTAAAAGGCGTGTATCTTCTTCTTTCTTAACCTGAAGAGTCAAACTCTTCAATCACAGGGTATGCTTCTATTCTCAAATCAGATGTATCCTATCCTTCCTCTTTAGTTTTAATTAATGCCTTTTGTAATTCTGTCATAGAGCGTAGGCGAAACTGCTGCATGGGTGGTGCTGATGGTGTCACTGCCCCTCCACTCTTCCTCATTCCTCCACCCATGAAGGCAAAATTGAGGGGAGAGAATCAGGAGATGGGGAATGCCCTAAGGGTGCCTGCTGAGAAGGACCACACTCCTTAAGTTCATCAGCACTGTACTTAACTCCTTTCTTGTCCAATTCTTCATGCTTTTTAGCTGCTTTGTCAGTACCATCCTCCTCCTGCTCTTTCTCCTCACACTTCATTGTCTGGCTGTCCACATTAAAAATTTCCCTTATTTTAAAACTTGTGGATTCCTTAAAGTCAATATTATGTTGTATATATAAAATATTTCCTCAGGAATTGAATCAGGACCCTTAGTTTTGTAATATTCAATTAGTTGCTCTCCCACTAGTTTCCACATATCTGGCTCTAATTTTTCTTCCTTAAAGAATCAAGGAGACGTGCACTCTTAACATTTCTAAGAGTCCAGTGAACTGCTCCCAAGTTACCAACAAACCTTGCTTCTTTATTAACTTAACTATTCATTCTACACACTTACCTTGGGGTGGGGAAGGCTCTTTTCTTAGTATTTGCCCCATTTCAACTAAAAAACAAAAGTGACTAGTTTACTCACATTATATCTGGGTCATAGGGATTTCTCCACTGAACTTATGATCTTGTCAGTTGAACTGCTGAGTGTATGTCCTTACATCCAGAGCCTCAAAATGTAGCATGCTTCTTTCAGTGCCCACATTCGATACCAAAATGTAATGTCTAGACTAGCTCTCTGGAGGATTTTTGGACCAGCCTTGATCTTAGTAAAGGAATGTAGGAGGCAGGAGAGCCACCAGGAAGATGATCAAAGATGTAATGTCTCTATTTCCAGTCCTCTCAGCCCTTAAATACCTCAGTATGATTACATCATTACAGCACACTAAGTATGTGTGAACTAGAGAACCATTACATCACCATACTAAGTATATGTGAACTAGAGAATCATCATTTTATCAATCACACTGAGTTAACACTCTGCTGTAAGTATCTTTGCTTCAAGGATACTTTTCTCAGAGTTCTCCAATATCTGCAGTCCTCTACATATATGTTTCTATTTGTACATGTTATTTTCCCCAATAAAACATGTTATTTAAGGCTACAGATGTTTTTCTCTTTGTAACCTCGGCACTTAGTGACACATCACCTCATACATAATAATTTTAGTAAATGCTTGCTAATTTATTGTATGTTAGAATACTTTAAGGTTCTGTAATTTCTCTATTTAGGGAGATCTGAGTTTGGAAAATCACTTTCACTAGTAGCCTACAAATGATTTAGAAACCTCTAAGAGTTGTCTAAGACTCAGTATCTCACAGCTATTTTTTTTTAATACTAGCTTTTTAGTTTCAAAACATATGTACAGATAGTTTTCAACATTCACCCTTGCAAAACCTTGTGTTCCAAATGTTTTCTACCATTCTTCTCCCTACTCCCTCCCTGGACGACAAATAATCCAATATGTTAAATATGTGCAATTCTTCTATACATATTTCCACATTTGTCATGCTGCACAAGAAAAATCAGATCAAAAAGGGGGAGAAATGAGAGAAAAATAAGACAGCAAACAACAACAAAAAGTTGAAAATACTAGGTTATGTTCAATATTCAGTTCCCACAGTCCTCTCTCTGGCTTCAGATGGTTCTTTTCATAATAAGTCTATTGGAATTGACCTGAATCATCTCAATGTTGAAAAGAGCCATGTCCATCATAATCTTATTGTTGCTGTGTACAATGTTCTCTTGATTCTACTCCATTTAGCATCAGTTCATGTAAGTCTCTCCAGGTCTTTCTGAAATCATCCTGCTGATCATTTCTTATGGAACAATAATATTCCATAACATTCACATACCATAACTTATTCAGACATTCCCCAGTTGATGGGCATCCACTCAGTTTCTAGTTGCTTTTGATGAGGGTGAACTCATAAACTGTCCTCCTTGACTTTTGGGATAGCTCTGAAACTCTTCTCTGACATAGACCCAGCCTTCAGGGCAGTTAGCTGGAACTTAAGTGGTCTCATTCAGCTGGAGATCTGGACCTGATATAAGTTAAGTGGTCTCATTCAACTGAAAATCTAGGCCTGGGGGCAGACAACATTGAAGGAATCTCATTTGATACAAACCTCAGTCTCAGATTTCTTATAAAAAAGCAATTTTAAATTCCAAATCTTTTCAGAAGTCTGAAGTAGGAATTATGCTTTGCCAAGGAACCTCTCCTTTTGGCACAGCTTCCTACCAGGACTCTTGCCCATTGTGAAGAGACCTTTTCAGTGATAACCTTTTGTTATTTCTCTGCCAGGACCTCTTGCCACTAAGAAGTCTGTCTTCCTAGCAAAGCTGGCTTCTCAGCCAACAATAAACTTCCCTTTTGTCATTCAGACTTTTCAGGTTCATGAATTCTTTCATGTTGGACCTACGACTTCTACAAACATTTTTACACATATTAGTGTTTTTCCCTTTTTTGTGATCTCTTTGGGATATAGGCCCAGTAGAGACATTGCTGAATCAAAGGGTATGCACAGTTTGATAGCTCTTTAGGCATAGCCCCAAAATATAAAATAGTTAAATCGGTTTTCCATGTCAACATTTATCAGTATCCCTTCCTGTCATGTTAACCAATCTGAAAGGTGTCTCACAGTTCTTGAACCCAAGAATTTGAACACAGAATTTTAATCCAAGTCTTCTTGAATCAAAGCCCAGAACTCTAGCCAATATACTACAGTATGTCATCCTTTGTATGTATCTTTTAACTTTGCATGTAGTTTTTCTTCTGCTAGGTGATTCTAAACTCAGTCCCACTTATGCGTGGAATATTTTAATCATTACTGATATCTCTCTAGAGACTTCTAGACTTTATCTGTTTTGCTCTTACTTTTTCAAGGGAGTTGTATATACATGGTGAGATATTACTGGTAAGAGCCAGGAAAGAAACATTCTCAAACAAGCAATACTTGACATGCATTGTTCAAATGCAAGCAAGGATCTTTATCTGTTAGTTATCTACTCCCAGCTTTCCAAAAGGGTGGGTGGGGGGAAGCTCCTAGAGTTGCCAAACATATCTGAAAAAAAGAATTAGGAAATCAAAGAAAAAGCAATCTATTCAAGAGGGCAGTGGAAAAACCAAATCAAAATCAAACAAAACTTTAGTCTTTTTAAAGTGCAATTATCCCTTCCATATCATAGGATAAGTGGCAAGGCATTTTTGTTATCTGGAACATCCTCCTTTATACCAGAGAAGTGGTCTGAATTATTATGGTATTGAGTGATATTTTATGCATATCTATCTAAATTTTTTCTGTGTAATTTGATAGCCTTAGCATTTCATCTAGAGTTTCCATAAAACTCCCCCCAAATTCCCATTTAATTTTTTATGCCAATCCATATGTTGAAACCACAAAAGAAAAAGCCATGATGTGGAAGAAATTACTGTAAAGTAATTTTTATGGTCACAATCATTCTACTACTTGCCAAATATCAGAACCAGCTTGCTATCCTGGTTTTAAATCCTAGTATCCCATGAATAGGGAAAAAAAAATAATCAAGGTAGTCAAATATGCAATTAATTCCTATGTGTAATTTTTCTCAGAGTGAATCTAAATTAATCAATCAGCAAAGCTGAGCTTTTACCCTACTTTATCTCATCTGAGTGACATTAAATATACTGAAATATCAAAGGGAAAAATAAGGGACATATATTCTTTGTTCCAGTTGACTCCTGGATAATCAGGCAGAGGGACACAGTGGAAAGAGCATTTTGTTTGAAGTCTAAGAATCTTGGTTCAAATTTTCCCTGTTCTACTTACTCTCTATATGTCCCTGAGTAAACCCTATCTCTTTGCACATCAGTTTCCTGATCTGTAGAATTAGAGTTAGACTATTTGGCCTCTGAAATCTTTTACAGCTTGATTTTATGATTCTATCATCTCCTCTTCTTCTGTCATTTAGAAAGTAAGAACTTTCTTATTTCCTACTAACATTCCTTCTAATGCAGTAGTCTAGGTCCTGATTAGGTGGGTAGATGTAATAGACTGGATCGTACAAGATTATCCCTGTAGAATGGAGTTGCACAATCATACATTATCTTTCTGCACCTAATCCCATATTTCTCCACCTATGTACATAGCTATTAGAAAAATCAATAATTTCACAGTACATTTATTACTTCTATCAAAGCAGAGCAAGAACCCTCCTCTGGTTCTGGTCTTTGGCAAATAGCAAAGTGATTGTGACCATAAAAATTTCCTTTACCCCTTCTACATTGCAACTTTCCTCATTATGGTTTTTATATATTGGGTTGACTATTCCCCAAAGATCAAAAGAGCAGAACTGAAAGTAACAAATAAGAAATATTTAAGTTTCTTTATTCCTCTAGTTAGAGGGAGGAGGGACAGGGTTTTGCTATACTGTAGAAGATGTGCCTCCTTTGGACCTGTTCTCACCATTCAAGTCTTGTAGGCCTTTGGCTCTGGACTCTCCTGCTATAACATCTGTACAGATGTTCTGATCAGATATGATGGATTTTCTCTTGGCAAGCTCTCAGTTCTTTTCTTTTTGTTTTTCTGGGTTTCAGTTTCATCTTCCCATAATTTTTTTTTTTTTTTCCCTCAAAGGCAATAGCATTGTTAAATCTTGGAATCTCCTTCTCCAAGTATCTCTGCCTCAAAGACAGAATACATTGTAAGAGATTTTTGTTAAATGATTCACTTAACTGGGGAGGGAATATATTTTGAAACGAAAGTGATAGAAGAAAGGCAAAAATATGAGGAATACAGAGAATCACAGAAATGCTTATATGAACTTATGCAAAATGAAGTAACTAGGGAAATAATGACTTTCAGATTTCATCTGAGATAAGAGGCAGGACTAGAGCTAAGCAAAACTGAAAAACTGACAAAAAATGTCCTTTGTACCTTGTGATATTGCCTCTTCTCACAAAGTCTTATTTTTAGCTAGCAGACACTACTGGAAAGCAAATGGACACATTAATTCTGAGCT
This sequence comes from Antechinus flavipes, assembly GCF_016432865.1. Taxonomy (NCBI): domain Eukaryota; kingdom Metazoa; phylum Chordata; class Mammalia; order Dasyuromorphia; family Dasyuridae; genus Antechinus; species Antechinus flavipes. The sequence continues at coordinate 211,143,888 of NC_067401.1, read as the reverse complement.
GCTAAGAGATGTGAGACTATAAATTGCTTCTACCTATTCATTGGTAGGTGTATTTGCATTAGAATAGAAGGCTCTGGAATTATAAAGGCTTGAGGAACAGGTCAAGACTAATGATGAGATCAGTGTTGGTGGGAAGAAGAGAGTTCTAGGATGAAGGAATCATTCTGGTGCCCCTCAAATCATACCAAGAAAACCATCTTCATCTCCATCTTTTCATAAAGGCAATTATGATGAAAAATGGGTTCATCCAGCAGCTGACATATAGAGTTAAGAAATGAGGGACCTACTGACTGCTGTATCTACTCTGATCTTCAACAAGTTGCTTAGTTTTACTAGGTCTCATTTATTCATCTCTGTCTCCATAATTTCCCCTGGTTTCATCTAACATATAATCACCCCATTTTTTTTAAAAGGCAAAGACTTTTGAAAGTGTTGCATGACATCCACAAAGCAGACCAATCAAATTCTCATAATGATCAGGAACTGGGTAATATTTTCAGGTGTGGAAAAACTATGTTTTTCCCTCCAGTATGAATATACAAAAAGTCAGATAATTACCAAGTTCACTAGGAAAATATCCAATTAAACCCTCGGGCCATCTTCAGTACTGGGGAAAGAATAAGATAGTCTAAAGCAGTGGATACTTATCAAATATTAAATGATCATGAAGAAAATGAAGATAGAAGAATGAGAAAAGAGATTACAATACTGCTGATGAAATCGCTGAGAATACATGTAAACCATGTATTAGATTTCTAAGTGGACAAGTGCTCTGAAAATATAGAGTGTGAATTCTGAGATTGATAATTACAGGGCATTATTATTATTATTAGGATTAGATGTGAATTCTTTGGTATAGGTAACTTCTACAGAAAATTTCTTCTAAAAGTACATATCAGCAATTGTTGGACAATTTATTTTTGAGAGAAATTAATATTATGCTAGTAATAACCAATTGTCAATTGTAATCTTTTTTTTTACTTCTATTTTCTGCAAAGGCCCAACTCCTATTAACATCAGTCAGTTTCTGAAGGGCATGGCTGATTGATGAGATTGCTTCTAACCCTAAAGAAACAGGCTTGTCAATTTGGAGAACTAAATTTCTGTTTAGGGTGTAAATAGAATCCAATCAGGATGATCCCTTACCTCCAGAAAGAAATCATTGATTCTAGAAGTAATGGGGAGCCATCAGAGTTAACTGAGGAAAATTATATTAATATTCAGGAAAATCACTTTGGCAGCTTTGTGGAAAAAGCCTTAATAGAGTATTTACCTACCTTAATTGGGCAGCTAGATGGCAAGCACTCTAGTGAGTACTGGGCCTCAAGACAGGAAGACAACTTCCTAAGTTCAAATCAGACCTCAGACACTTACTAGCTGTGTGACCCTGAGTAAGTCACTTAATTCTATTTGCCTCAGTATTCTCATCTATAAAATGACCCAGAGAAGAAAATGGCAAATTACCCTAATTTTTGCCAAGAAAACTCCAAGAATCAGACAGGACTGAAATGATTCATTAACAATACCTACTTTAACAATAAGAAATAGTATTTATGTAGCATATTAAGATTTACAAAACACTTTTTGCCAGGAGCAGAAAATATATACCATTTGATTCCCACATCAACTTTTGGAGGTAGATGCTATTATATTATTATATCAGTATAATAATACTGAACTACAAAAGTGAAATAACTTTACCATAATTATAAGTCTATTACTATCAATACCAACCCAGATTGGAACACAAATCCCCATCACTACATCTAATATCTTTCTATTACATTATGCTATCCCTGTTGCCTTTTCCTGAAGAGCTCATAGGATCAAACAGGTATCTGCACAAACTCAAAGGAACACAAAGTGCTGATGTGAGGATTCTTTGGTTTATTTGATCAATATTTTTCAAAGAAAAAAGATGACATGGGAAAAGTAAAGAAGAATGGCAGGAAGATGTGTTTGTCCCCATTAATAAGATAGAATGGCATGGCTAATCTTGACTTTAGTACAAAGAATTTTATAGGGTTGCTGGTCAATTTCATGCTATTAAATCACCATCTCCTCCCATTACCACTTTGCCTTAATTCAGATACTCTAGCTTATGAGCCTATGCTTCCTGACAATTGACAAGGTCCCTCAGATCTTGGTCCAGGTCCTACCTATTTCACAGACTGTTGAAACGAAGCCATTATATTTAGCCTTGCTAGAAACTCAACTCAACTCCCTTCCACCTCACATATTCAACTCTGGGAGTTCACTTCTGTCAGAAGGTTGCAAAGCAGAGAATCTGACAGCTTTTAAAGGACTAAACAGTTTTATGACCTTTATGAACATTTGTAGTCATGCTAACCTTGGAATGAACAATCAAACAGTATGCCTCATAGATTTAAGGAGGAAATAAATGAGTTCAGGGAGAGACATTTTACCCCCAAGGACACAATCACCCAACTGGCAGAGAATGGCATGATAGTGAAAGGTCACACTAAAGGCCAAAGTCTTGGAAACTAATTTCTAAGTTAAAGTACCAATGGCCTGACCTATTCCACAAAGTATTTTCCCTTCCCCTCATACCTCACAGAACTCCAAAAGTAGCTCTGAGCAAAGGTTGAGGATGTGAGATCATTTGGAATTGGAACAAAGCTGCTATATTGCAGTTATGAATTCCCCTCTTCAACCCTCCAATCCCCAGTATTGGTGAGAGATTTTGACATTGTGAGAAAGAAGGCAAGAAAACTCCTTTAGGCACTAGGAGATCCGAATTCTAATCTCAGATCTGTCCTTGACTGGGGACTTTGGAAATATCAGTTAAACTTTCTGATCCTCCATTTTCTCTTCTATTCAATAAAGTGCTATAACTTCTGTATAATTTGTAGCATTTAAAATTTTATAAAGCCTTACAAACTTTATAAAAGGAGGATCCTTCCTAAAGGAGGTACTATTACTCATCCTCTTCCTCTTCTTCATTGTCTTCCTCCTCTCTTGCTCATGCTACTATTACCACTGATGCTACTATTATCATTGATACTGCTATTACCACTGCTATTGCTACTATTACTACTGCTGCTGCTGCTACTGCTATTGCTGCTGCTGTTGCGGCTACTGCTACTGCTACTAGTAGTAATAGTACTGCTCCTGTTCCTGCTACTATTACCACTGCTACTGCTACTGCTACTACTATTGCTGCTGCTGCTACTACTAATACTACTATTGCTCTATCCACTGAGCCACTCAACTTCCTATCATGTCCTTTAGTAATGAACAAATATTGTGGTAAAAGCTCAACAAAATTTGACTGGTAGAACATTAATAGTTGTTTCCAAAGTTGTAGGAATGTTTAGATTCCTTTCTCTAATTGCTCATTTGAGGTCTAGAGGAGATCCAGTAATTTAAGTAAACACATAATTGAGACTTAACATTGTTTCTTTTTGTCCCTAAAATTTAGATGTATTTATGGGGGAAAAGAGCTGAAAAAAGGTTTTTGACCTAGATTCACATTCTACCTTTAACCAAAAGATGGAATAATAGATTTTTTGTTTGGTTTAGTTTTTTGTTTGCTTATTTGTTTCTTTGTTGAGTTTATGCCATTTTTGCTTTGGTTTAGAGGGCTTGTAAAATCTTTTAAGGTTGTATCTGTATGAAAGCCACCATCTGGATGAATGGCTAAAAAACTGTCACCCATCCAGATAACCTGCCTAACATGCTTTAAACAAACAGAAGGTTGGATTTTTTAGTTTTCAGAGGTATATTGGATATCCCAAATGCTAACCAAGTCATTCAAAAACTAGTTCTCATAATATTCAACATTTGTGTGTCACTTTAAGGTTACAAAGCATTTTATGAATATTATTTCAATTCATTCTGAGAATAACATTGAGAACAGGACTTAAGGGCTATTGTTATCCTCATTTTACAGACAAGGAAGCTCATCCAGACAAAGATCCTATAATATTCCAAAGATCACACAAATGGTACAATTTGAACTCAGATCTTCTTTACTCCAAATTCAGCATGCCTTCCACTATACCACTAAGCTGCCTTACATAGCTTGTGGCCCATGCCAGGAGAATATCACTAGATATGCTAGTTTTAAAGGCAGTTCATTTATTAAATAACTTTTTTAAAAGCAGGCATTTATTTAAAAAGTGTCTGTGTGCCAGATACTGTGCTATATTCTGGTGAGGAAAAAAAAAGATTATTTCTCTTTATATTAATAACCAATTATTTAATTAGAACTAATGTTTTTTCCCTTTTCTACTTTCTCATTCAGAAACCAGCAACTGTAGGTTATTCAAGCAATCTTTGCAATCTTTTGGCTGATAATGAGAGGGAAAATTCAAATCTGTTCAAAATGTACAGGAGTTTTAGTTTAGGTGAATAGATGGATTTTTGTCAGATAGGTCTGGACAAAAATGTTTTCTCACTTTTGTCCAGATTACCCTAGATGAATGATATGGATATTTAAAATCTCTTTAAACAAGACTGATTGATCATTAGATCCGATTGTCATTAGAATAAGCCCACCTTTCATTATAATATTCATTTTCTCATTACTTAATGACCAATCAGAACTGATGGCCATCCTCAGGAACATCCATTGTTACAAGGGCATGTAAATATTGAGTGGATTATATAAGCAATCTTTGGTATTAGAGAGTGCCATTGACCCTTCTATTAGTTATATTCTAGCATGATTAAAAATTCTTCGATTACCCAGAAATTTTGTCTCTTAAACTTTTTATATGTCACACCGACAACACAAAGACAAAAATGAAACAATTTTATCTGGTGTATATGTATTATGTACACTAGTGACTAAATGCAAAGCATCTTGAAAATGAAACAAAAGAATTTCAAAATAGAGAAAGAACTGACAAGCAGGGATATTAGGAAGGAACTCCTGATGAATGACATTTGAGCTATGCTTTAAAGGAAGTTAAGGATGCTAAGGGGCAATGAGGTGGCAAAATGAATAGAGTGCTAGGCCTGCAGTCAGGAAGATTCATATCCCAGAATTCAAATCCAATCTCAGTTGCTTAGTGTCTATATAAATAAATAAATAAATAAATATGTGTATGTGTGTGTGTGTGTGTGTGTGTGTGTGTGTGTGTGTGTGTGTGTAGTGAATATGGGTCAGTTCTTTATCTGGAGGTTGATAGCATTTTTTCATAAATTCTTTGGGATTGTCTTGGATCGTTGTATTGCTGAGAATACCTAGTATTAAGTTTTAACCAACACTTATATCAGCTTATTTCTCTTTCATGGGTTTCTCAGTTTCTTCATTTGTAAAATGGATATAATAATATTTCCACTGCCTATTTCAGAACAGTGTTGTGAGGAAAACATTTTATTTATCTTATTATACTATAGAAATGAAGGTAGTTATTCATATCTTGCCCAAGTCTATCCCAAACACAATTACAAATTTGTTAGTTTGAATGTTACACATCTATAAAGATGAGTACAGCCTAAATAATTTTAAAATAAAATGGAAAAAAGCTTACAAAATAAATAAAAATACAATAAACATGGATAAGGCTAATTTGTGGTTTCTAAGTCAATAATATGTGGTCTGTATAGATCCATTTCTATTTGAGTTTGATACTTTTCATATAAAGGATAGAATGTTTGGACTTTGAGTCAAGAAGACAAAGATTCAAATTCTACCTTTAATGCAAAAGTAGTTTTTTTGGTATGTTGGTTTGGTTTGGGTTTTTGTTTGTTTGGTGTGTTTTGTTGTTGTTGCTGAGTTTATGAGAAAGGGCAAGTACATTAATATATATTGAGAGGAGAGGAGCGAGTTGATCTAACCACTCTGGAAAGCATTTTGGACCTATACTCCAAACTTAATGATTTTTGCATACTTTCACCCAGTGATACCATTAACAGTCATATTTCCTAAAAAATATCAAGCACAGAAGGAAAGGACACACACACACACACACACACACACACACACACACACACACACACACCATTAATTAGCACTTCTTGGTGTTGCAGAAAATGACTGAACAAATTGTGGTATGTGAATGTAAGAGAATATTATTATGTCATGGAGAAATGGCAAATGTGAAGATTTAGAGAAAATTTGGAAGATTTGCACTTTCTGATTCAGAGTAAAATGGACAGAACCAGAAAAACAATTTACAGAGTGAGAAAAAGAAATGAAAGGAATACAACGCTGAAAAACTTCAGAACTGATCAGCATAGAGACAAATCATAGCTTTAGAAGACAGTTAACAATGCACACCAGTAGGCTTCCTAGTAGAGCTGCTGGGCTAGAGGTTCAGAATGAGATAGACATTTGTAGACATCCAATGTGTGGGTTTATTTTACATGATTGTACTTACTTAAAAGTTATAAGGGAGATCTCAGTTGTGTGGAGGAAAGGAGGGAGAGATAAAGAAAAAGTAAGTGGGGACTTCCGGCCAAGATGGCGGAGAGGAGGCACCCTGCTGTGTAACCTCCGCGTTTTTCTCTCACTATCCATTTCATTTCATGCCTCTGAATTGATGCTCGACTGAAAAAAAAAAAAACATACAATTACTTACCAAGAGAAACCATCCTTGAGACTCGTCAAGAAAGGTCTGCTTTTGCGCGAGGGCGGGGACGGTATTTAGATCGGAAGCAGTCTGTGGGCAGCAGCTGCAGCGAGAGCACGGAAAGCAGCTCAGAGCGGAGCAGAGCGGAGAGGGGGTGGGGCGTGATCGCAGCCCTCTCTGAGGGGAGAGCTTTGCTACAGGATTAGATACTTTGCTCTGGCAGCAAGCCAGCAGCCCAGCAGAGAAGCTAAAAACACAGGGGGTGAAGAATACAACCCCAAACAGCTGGAATCTCTCGGGACCTGGCCACCTCTCCCCCACAGTGTCTCAGCACGCTCTCGGATCTCAGAGTGCAGATGCAGCACAGTCATCGCTGTCCTGTTAGGGCCTCACTACTGCCCTCCCCCGCCCCCTCCCCGCAGTCTGTAGAAAAAGCTCGGTAACACCACCCAGCCCCTCCCCCAAAGAAGGCAGCCTCCATTCAAGGGTTTTTTTTTTTCCTTCTGTTTCTTTGATAGTTTGTCTTTGATTATTAGACAGAATGAGCAAGAAACTGAAAAAGACTTTAACCCTTGACAGCTTCTATATAGATAAAGAGCAGACTCCAAATCCTGAGGAGACTAAAAACAAACAGTCCCCAGGTGAATCCCCAAAGGAGGAGATCATCTGTTCCTCAGCACAGATGAATCTCATAGAGGAAATTAAAAAGGCTCTCACAAGGGAGGTAGAAGAAAAAGTAAATGGGTAATAGTAGAGGTGTTCCTCATATGTCTCCCTCTATCCCCCAAAAAAGAAATAAGTAAACAGTGTTAAACATGTAGAAGAAAACAAAAAATTCAGGAGGAAATACAAAGAAGGCAATTTTGTTACCAACTTGTTAAGTTTAATATGTATTCTTTAAGCAGCTACATGGATAGGGGATACATTGTTGGTCTTGGAGTCAGGAAGACTTGCATTCAAATTCAGCTTCAGACACTGTAGCTGTGTGATCCTGGACTAGTCACTTAATCCAATTTCATCTTTTTTTTTCATCTGTGAAATGAAACAAATTATAGCATGTAGGATTTTTTTGAGTTTCAAATAAAAATAAATAACTATAAAGCATCTAGTGCATAATTGTTAGGTAAGCATAAACTAGTGTTATTATTAGTAATAGTTATTATTACTATTATTGTTAGTTTTGTTATTAATAGTAGTTATTATATGTTAAATATAATACTAGTAGTAGTACCTAGTATCAGTAATAGTTATAAACTACAAAGAATAAAAGTTCATGCTGAACTATGTACTTCTCCTTTCTTGTTCTTTGTGTGCTGAAATACTTGAATTTACTGATGATTGCTAAGTTCATAATCAAAAAGAAAATTTTAAAAAATTTTCACTTCTGACTTCAATTCAGTTGTTTTTTCAGTTGTTTTCTTGGCAAAGATAATGGACTGATTTGGCATTTCATTATCCAGCTCATTTTATAAATGAAGAAACTGAGGAAAACAGCTTGAAGTGACTTGCCCAGGGTTATACAAGTATAAATATCTGATGAAGGATTTAAACTCAGGAAGATAAGTCTTCCTGACTTGACATCCAGCACGTTATCCACTATACCATCTAATAGACATATTAACAATCCCTGGACAAATTACTTAACTATTATATGACTCAACTAACTCCCTGAGATTTAGCTATATCATTGGAGTTGTATCTTCATTGATTTAGTTCCTCAGGTTGAGAAAATCACAAATATTTCCTAAAGTCATTTATTTATACTACTTCTATTCAAGTGGACTAAGAATGAAATTATAAAAATGCAGGATGATGTGGTAAAAACAACATTGAACAGAAAACCCTGTTTCCTATCTCAGTTCTCCTTCTTTATTTTGGGAAAGTCACATAATTCAACATATATTTATTTTGATAAGTATCTTGGTACTTTGTTCTTTGTACAAAGTACTGCATTAGATCTAGAAAGAAAAAAAGACTTTCTACTCAATTTCTTTTGGAAGAGTGTGAACATTTTTAAAATAAGCTTTAAAATTCACAAAATATTTTTTTGATTATTATTAATTCATTTGATTCTTAAAATGACTATCACTAACCTCTCCTGGCTCTTTTTTTCCCATCTATAAATTTTGAAGTCCCTTCCTGCTCTAAATTCTATGATCATAAATTCCTATGTGTTCATGTCTCTAAGTGATATGCCTACTTTACCCAGTTTATCTTTGGATTTGGGATAAAGAGCTTATCATCTGGCAAAGTTATAGCTAGGAATTTTTCTCTTGGGGAAAAGGCTATAAACCACACCCAGGGAAAGTTTCATTAATATTGGGTTAGGCCACCAACTGGTAAGTGGGAAACAAAGATCTGAGTACACCAGAGAAAACCACTGGGAGGGAGACTAAAGTGGCAGAGGAGAAAACAGAGTAGATGTGGGGAGGGGGAGTTTCACTAATGTGGAATCAAGTTGTTTCCTATTGTTGTTATTATTCAATTATTTAAGTTGTTTCCAACTCTTTGTGACCCTATTTGATGTTTTCATGGCAACGATATTGGAATGGTTTGCCATTTTCTTCTCCAGCTCATTTTACAGGTGAGAAAATTGAGGAAACAAGGTTAAGGGACTTGCCCAGGGTCACTTGGCTAGTAAGCGTCTGAGGCTAGATTTAAATTCAGATTTTTTTTAACTGAGGCAATTGGGGTTAAATGACTTGCCCAGGTAGGAAGTATTAAGTATCTGAAACTCAGGTTCTCCTGACTTCAGGGCTGGTGCTCTATCCACTGTGCCACCTAACTGTTTCCATAAACTCAGGTCTTCTTGAGTCCAGACCACTAGCCACTTCTAGCCACTACCACCACTTAGCTGCCTCCTATTTCTAAGTAATAAGTAAAATGCTAAACATTTGCTGTTCTTTAGAATAGACTTCTGACTTCATCACTTTGGGAAAAGGCCAATTGATTTACCCTTGTTATGGCTTTGTCTTCTGGTTGCCCTAAATTCTATCACCATTCTTCCAAATGTATGGTTTTATTAGTGAACTTGGAAAAATTTAATATGAGGAGAGGAGAAAAGAGAAAGAGTTGGATGCATTAGGGGAAAGAGGCATATGACAGGATGAAAGGAAAGTCTATTTTGTGTAGCTTTTAAAACCTTCTCATATATACCATTACCCAAAACTCTTCATGTATCTTTTTTTTTCCTTCTTTAACACCAGATGAATGCTTTTAAGTACATTTCAAGTATTTTTCCATCCATTGTTTGTATTGCTCTTGTGGAACAGGGAAAACAAAATGCCTTTCTCTCCGAGTTGCTGTTTGGTCTGTCTAGTTGGCTGACAGTCAACATTTCCACCCATACTGTTGTGCTCTGAATGGAGTACAAAATATGAAGAAGAATTTTGTTATTAAGTTAGTCATCCCAATGCTGACTTTAATAGTGCAAAAGTGAATGCCCACATCTCCACCAAACACAGCTTTTCTGTGATCTGAATCTAGAAGCAAGGGGAGATGAAGTTAGAGACAATTTTCTAGGGATCCTAGGAAGACGTATTCTTGGAGAATATAAAAAGACATCTTACTTGTATGGCATAGTACAAAAAGTACCAGTCCTGGGGTCAGGAAGATGAGTTCAAATTTAGCCCCAGACATTCCTAGCTTTGTGAGCCTGAACAAATGACTTAATCCTATCTGCCTCAGTTTCTCCATCTATAAAATGAGCTGAAGAAGGAAATGGCAAACTACTCCAGTATCTCTGCCAAGAAAACCCTGCACCCAGAGTTGGACATATCTGAAAACAACTGAACAAAAAAAAATATTATGGATATAGCAAGAGAAGGAGCAGAAAGAATGTCCCCACAGATTTGTATCTTCTCTCTCCACTCCAATGGAAGGATTTATAAATGAATTCTCTTATTCCTCTTCTAAATGCATAGAAGGTTAACATGGACTAGGAGATAGAAATTAAGAAGAGGCCAGAAATTCATCTCAGTGGTTTATCTCCTACTTTAGAGGAAAGTTTTGGTTTGGAGAGGTTGGATCTTGGTTCCAGGTAGTTGTTAATGTTGTTGTTGTTGTTGTTGTTTTACTAGAGACATTTAATTTAATTGCAACTATGGAAATTCCTTCTATTGATAAAATCCAGAAGGAATTTCCTTATTGTTGTTCAATCCTGTCCAACTCTTCATGATCTCATGAACCATACTACTCCAATACTGTCCATGGGATTTTCTTGGCAAGGATAATGTAGTTATTTGCCATTTCCTTCTCCAGTAGATTAAGGCAAACTGAGGTTAAATGATTTGTCCAGTGTCATATAGCTAGGAAGTTTCTGAAGTTGAATTTGAATTCAGGTCTTCTTGACTTGAGGTCCAGTGTTCAATCCATTAAGCCTCTTAGTTGCCTTATCAATGCTTCTTGTCAGTCCATTCAATGTTTCTACCAATGCATTCCTGTCAAAGACATCCTCTGTCTTCCTGTCTGAGTACTTTTTCTTCCCTCCCTCCTTCCCTCCCTCCCTCCATTTATCTTTGTTTTCCCCTTGTGTCTCTGTCTGTTTTTCTTTTCTCTCTGTTTCTCTGTTTCTCTTTCTGTTTCTGTCAGTATGTCTTTTCTCTACTTTGTGTTTCTGTCCCTTTCTCTGTGTCTCTATTTTTGTCTTTGTCTTTCTGTCTCTCTCTCTCTCTCTCTGTTTCTTTGTCTCTGTCTCTCACTATTTCTCTATCTCTCTGTTCCTGTTTTTCTCTGTCTGTCTGTCTGCCCGTCTCTTCCCCTAACTGGACTACAAGTTTCTGCCTGAAAATTCTGTTTTCTTTTTATCAACCCCTCATCCTGAGTTCTTTCTCCTTCTGCTTCTATTTGAGAATGGGGTAAGTAATATGCTGGTTGTCATGAAGAGCTAAAGCACATTTTATAAGATGCTCACTCCTGATGGGAAACAACTGTCTTAAAGTAAACACTGTACCAGATTCTTCACTTTAGAGAGAGTTCTTAATATACTCTCCTAGACTGCAGGGAGCCTATTTGCCACAACAGAAAATGCTATTTATTTGGGTTATAAGAGACTAGATGAATAATTCCTCTGCTTTGTTACTGTGTTGCATTCAGACCCATTTTTTTTTTCAGAATCATGTAGTTTGACTCCTGTTCATAAGTGGTTGTGATACTTTCAAATTATTTTATCTTTGGAGGCCCATTCCCCCAAGTTTCTGAGGTCAGTGTCTCTTACTTAACTGTATCCATCAAACTTGGCAGCACAATCCTGAGCACATAGTAGAACCTCAATAAATATTTATTCTTTATTGATTGTCTTTCAATACTATACATTTTTCACAAAATAATTTGCATGAGTCAAGATTTTTGGTGACTTTGACTTACATTAAGCTAGTTTTAACTAGAGTAGAATAGCCAAGGCTTTGCCTCAAAATTACCAGGGGAAAGGGAACAAAAATTTACTAAATATTAAGTAAACTCCTGGAGAATAGAAACTGTCTCTTGCCTCTTTTTGACTCCTGAACACTTAACACTGTGATTGGCACATAGTGGATGCCTAATAAATGTTTATTGATTAAGTGCCCAATATTCATTTAGGCATACATTTATTATCTCATTTAAGACAACCCTATGATATAGGTGCTATTGTCTCCATTCTTCAGTTGAGAAAAATAAGAAGGTGCATAGAGTAGCAGGCCTGGTTTAAGAAAGAATTATCACCCTCAATTTAAATCTGGCTTTAAACATTTACTAACTGTGTGACCCTAGACAAGTCACTTCTCCCTGTTTACCTCAGTTTTCTCAACTATAAAATAGGTTGAAGAAGGAAATGGAAAACTACTTTTGCCAAGAAAACCCCAAATGGGGTTAGTGAGTCAGACATGACTGAAATTTGGTGAAATAATAACAAATCATTAATTAAAATGGTAATCTGAATTTGTCTTAAAAATTGCTTTGAGGTTGTTCAGGGCTGAGCTTGCATTAGACCCTCCAGTCCTATGGTAACTTGTGTTCTATATAAGAACAAAATAAAATACTCAAAGGAATAATTACATATAATTATTATATATAATTAACATATATTTGACAATATACATAATTATATGAATTTATATATATATATATACATACACACATACATACATATATATATATATATATATATATATATATATATATATATTTAACAAAAATAGATTTCCTTAACCATAGCAAGAGAAGGATACTCAACAAGGATGGACACTGAGGATACTCCAAGTTCATTCAAGCGCCTTTTCCTGATTTGAACATCATTTTCCACAAAACAAACAAGAGTCTTCTTGGAGGTCCTTGTAGATGTTTTATATTCAAATGACTTAGAATTGACGTCAATAATTTGAACTTAGGCCTCTATGTCAATCAAGTGTTGAAGTTTTGTTGTTGTTGTTGTTTCATGTTTTTGTTTATTTGCTTTTAGTTTAGTTTTTCTTTTTCTTTAAGGAAAATCAGTCTAACTTGCATGGGTGTAGGGATTAAGATATTGCTCCTACACCAAAGGTACATTTTGTGAAATTTGCTCTAGGAATCAAAATTGCTAGTTAAGGCTCTGGCTATGCTAAAGTTCCATTCCAGAACATGATTCTCAGCAAAGATTTTAGGTCTATGTTTCCTTCCCATGAAGGAATGTGAATGTCTCTTCACATTACCTACATCCTCATCTCATTTATTCTCATCAATTCTCTGTAATGTTCCTTTTATTACCAATGTCTGTTTATTTTTGTTGTCTATTTTACTTTTTTTAAAGTTTAATTTCCTTTGAATTTTCTGTTCAACATATTGGGTGACCCAGCCATCCTAGATGCCCAATGACCTAGTTCTTTTAAGTAACTAGCTCCAAGTCTATACTAGAGAATAAAATGGTCTGTTTTTACCTGCATTTGACTACTCCTGAAATACAGGTCTCCTTTTCTTTAAATCTTCCTATCATTCCAAATCTCCTTTAGAAAAGATACAGGTCTTTGAAATATCAGCACTCTTAAAGTTCTTTCATTTAGTAGGACATTTGGCTGATGAACTGTGGAAGTCTTTTGTTATGTCTCATTTAAAACCACTTTCCCTATAACTACTTATTCCTGAGAGACCTACTTCTGGATGCTTTGAAGCAGTTTAAATGAAGCAATTTCAATCTCAAAGTGACATGGCCTTCTTTCTAATCATGACTCTACTTCAAGACTAATAAACCATCTGCCTATTTCTGTTAAGGTTGGAGGGCAGGAGAAGAGGTTCACAAAGTATTTTCAATGAAACATTAGGGGGGTCACAATCTTTGCAATGAATTTTTAAAATCTGACATTTTGTTGTATTTTCCTTCTTTCTCTAGGTTGTGAAGCAGGGATTCTAATCAGTGCTTGAACTTGGCCAACATTGAATGGAAGGAGAAAATGAGAATGGGAGATGGATCAAAATGTCTTCCCACTTTTTTTATTAAAACTTTTTATTTTCAAAACGTATGGATAGATAATTTTTCACCATTGACCCTTGCATAGCCTTGTTTTCCAAATTTTCCCCTTCTTCCTCCCATCCCCTTCCCTAGATGGCTAGCAATCCAATATATATTATACATGTTAAAATATATGTTAAATCCAATGTATGTAAAAATTTATACAATTATCTTGCTGTATAAGAAAAATCAGATCAAAAAGGAAAGAAAATGAATAAGAAAACAAAATGCAAGCAAACAACAACAAAAAGAGTGAGAATGCTATGTTGTGATCCACACTCAGTTCCCACAGTCTCTGGGTGTAGATGGCTCTTTTCATCACAAGATCATTGGAACTGGCCTCAATTGCCTCATTATTGAAAAGAGTCACAGCCATCAGAATTAATTGTCCTATAATGTTGCTGTTGCAATGTAAAATGATTTCCTAGTTCTGCTCATTTCACTTAGCATCAGTTCATGTATGTCTCTCCAGGCCTCTCTAAAATCATTTTGCTGATCGTTTTTTATAGAACAATAATATTCCATAACATTCATACATCATACCTTATTTAGCTATTCTCCAATTGATGGGCATCCATTCAGTTTCTCAGTTCCCAGTTTCTTGCCACTACAAAGATGGCTGTCACAAACATTTTTGCACATGTGAATCCCCTTCCCTCCTTTAAGATCTCTTTGGAATATAGGCTCATGTGGTGTTCTCTTCTTTTTTATAATATAATGGTTCTCTGTGAGAGCAGGTTTCTTGGGGAGGTTTTCTGGAGGCAGCCTTAGTTTCAGTTAAAAGTAATAATCACCCAAATGCAGCCAGGTATTAAAAGTTCAGATCTTTTATTGCTTCCTCCAAAATACCCCAGTTAGTTTACTTGGTGGCCTATATCTCTGCTTGCTTCTAAGAGCTCCCTCCGAATGTCTCCAAATCCAAAGGTTTGTCCTTCAGCCTCCAGCCAGCACAAAGGTGGAAAATGGAATGAATCTCATCTCCTTGCCTGGGGCTGGGCAGCTTTCTAGAGAGCCTTTCAGACCAGCCTTGGTCTCAGTGGGGGAAATGCAGGAGGCCAGCCACCAGTGGTGTGAGATGAAGTGAATGAATCTGACTCCACCTCCAAGAGTGGGCTTGTGGGCTTCCTCCCAGAGTTCTCCTGTATCTGTCCCAGAGTACCCTTTGACCCTAAGAGCTTCTTGCTTATATGAGCTCTCTAAAGGTGTGAACACAAGCATTGTTTCTATCAGGTCCACTTAGTACCTTGTTTCAAGTTCTGGCTCATAACATCTCCTTGTAAGATCAGATCAATCATACTGAACCATGTTAAATTAGATAATTATTGTTTCTATCAATTCTAATGACTTAACAGCTTATAAGGATTCTAACAGGCCCAGTAGAAACACTGCTGGATCAAAGGGTATGCACAGTTTGATAACTTTTTGAGGATAGTTCCAAATTGCTCTACAGAATGGCTAGATCCATTCAAATTCCACCAATAATGTATTAGAGTCCCAGTTTTCACAGACCCCTCCAACATTCATCTTTTCCTGTCATCTTAATCAATCTGAGAGATGTGTAGTGGTTTCTCAGAGTTGTCTTCATTTGCATTTCTTTGATCAATAGTGATTTAGAGTCCCTTTTCATATGATTAAAAATGATTTTAATTTCTTCACCTGAAAATTGTCTGTTCACATCTTTTGGCCATTTATCAATTGGAGAATGGCTTCAATTCTTATAAATTTGAGTCAATTCTCTATATATTTTAGAAATGAAGTCTTCATCAGAACTCTTAAATGTAAAAATGTTTTGCCAATTTATTGCTTCCCTTCTAATTTTGTCTGCATTAGTTTTGTTTGTATAAATTTTTTTTAACTTAACATAATCAAAATTATCTATTTGTTGTTCAGTTATTGTGTTATTCTTTTAAAATAAGTAGAATAGTTCTCTCTGGGGGAGAGAGCAGATTTCTCGGGGGAGGTTTTCTTGGAGGCAGCCTTAGTATCAGTTCAGATCAATAATTGCCCCAAATGCAGCCAGCTGGTAAAAATACAAAGCTTTATTTTCTCCTTCCAAAGTAGCCTGGTTAGTTGAGGCCTCTCTCTCTGCTTGGTTCCAAGAGCTCCCTCTGAATGTCTCCAAATCTAAAGGTTTTGTCCTTCAGCCTCTGTCTCTGCTTTCTTCTGCCTCCAGCCAGCACAAAGATGGAATGAATGTCTTGAGGTTCACTTGAGGTTCAGCTAGCTTTCTGGTGAGTCTTTCAGACCAGCTTGGTCTCAGTGGGGGAAGTGCAGGAGCCCAACCACCACAGAGAGCCTTCTCAATCTCCTGCTCAACTCTCAACTCATAGCTTCTTCCTCTCAAAACTCTTCTTCTGCCACCAGCCAGCCAAGTGGAAAAACATTCTAATGAATCACTCTTCACTGGCTTATATATAACTTTTCTGAGAGAATGGGATTGTGGGTTTTCTCCCACAGTGCTCTCTGGCCCTAAGAGCTTCAAGGGAGGTGTGAATTCAGATATCTCATACTAAACCCTGAAATTTCCCAAACGTGTGAACTCCAATGAATAAAGGTGCAAACACAAGCATTGTATCAATTAGTTCTACTTAGTACCTTGTTTCAGTTTCTGGCCCAAAACATCTTCTTGTAAGAGCAGATCAATAATCTATCAACTGTAATGAGTTAGCAGTTTGTAAAGATTCCAACATCTCCCCCTTTCTTTTGTTTTAGAACATAGGGTGGTCATGACCTCCCTGACTTCTCAAGGAGGTGAGAACCCCCCAAAAAAGGTGATCACGCCTTCCCTGACACCTCAGGAAGGGAGATGAAAACACCAAAGAAAATAGGAAGTCAAATCAGATTAGCGGGTTTCTGAAGGGGCTCACTTGAAACAAGTACACATAAATCCATCAATATGGGCCAGAACTTTGAAACAGATATACATGGTATACATAAATCCATCAATATGGGCCAGAACTTTGAAACAGATATACATGGTATACATAAATCCATCAATATGGGAGGCATTACACATAATTTATATAAGCACATAGCAATATAACACAGGCTAATAGTAATGTAACAAATAACATGAATCAACATGAAAATTTAAGTACTGCAATAGTCTCATCAACAATTTTTCATCTCAAGAAATCCAATGATTTTTGCAATTACATAAAATACATAAAATACATAGCAATATAACACAGGCTAGTAGTAATGTAACAAATAACATGAATCATCCTGAAAATTTACACATGTCCATAAGTCCTAGAAATAGTCCATAAGGAATCCATTGTCCATTAGTTCATGTGCCAGGAATCTAATAATTCCTGTAAACTCTGAAGTACTGCAAAAAGTCTCATCAACAATTTTCAGCCATGCTCTTTCAGTGTCAGATGTTTCTTAATTCTCCTTTGTTTTGAAGTTTTTTCTCTTTTTCTATTTCATCTCAAGAAATACAATGATTGTTGCTGGTTTTTCAGGAACTGAAAGCTGAAGATTTTAAAGTTCTTTTGACAGTCTCATTGCAGGCCATCTGATTCCTTTTCCACCTGTGGAAATATAAGCAGATCCTCTTCCCCAAGCAGTTAACTACCTATATAATTCTCTTCTATTTACCACTTTTGGGATTTCTCCTCATCATCTGGTAATTACATTGGAGCTGTTTGCACTGGATACTGCCTTGTTGTCTTAAAAGGCCTGTATTCTTCCCAACTGTAATCCTGATTGCTTTTCTGTTGGTTGATGACATCAGAGTCCTGAATTTCTAAAGTCCCTCTGGGTGTAACCTCAGCTGCTATCATGCCCCAGCTGTTCTTTGATTGATAATTTGGAGCTGGGTCCTGCCTCTCATTTCTCTGGGTCATCCTACATTCAGAGGCCCAGTGAAAGCCTCGATTACATTTTGGACATGGGGTTTTGGGTTTTCTCTCACCCTGTCTTCTCACTCTATTTCCATATCTACAATGAGCTCTCAAATGTCCAACTTTTCCACACTGAAAACATCGGCGAGTTTCTCTAGAATTCCTTTGCCAAGAAGGATCTTGTCTTTCCATGTTCATCATAGTTTGGGTATAATAAGCATTTGTGCCCACTGTGGCACAGCGTCTTATGATATCCTCTAAAGGAGCATTTTTGTCTAGCCCCCATATAATTCTCTTGCAAACCTCATTTGCATTTTCCTTAGCCAAATGTCTAGTCATTATTTCTGTTGCTGCATTGTCTCCAATGGTTCTTATTACAGCTATTTGCAAACGGCCCACAAAATCTGCAAAAGGTTCATTGGGACCTTGCTCTATTTTTGTGAAAGCATTATTTCCATCTTTCTGTCCAGGGAGAGAATTCCAAGCTTTTATTGCAGTCTTAGAAATTTGCTCATACACTGTTATGGGATAATAAATCTGTTCTGAACTCTCTGCATATTGACCTTCACCAGCTAGTTGGTCAAAAGCAACTGGTACAATAGCTTCTATTTGCCTATTGCGTTGGGCTTGAATCCTACACAATTCATGAAACTTCAAAAGCCACAACAAATTTTGTCCCGGTTCTAGACATGTCTTAGCTATGGATTTCCAGTCATTCAGGGTTAAGATTTCATAAGACAAATTATCTAGTAACATCTTCACATAAGAGAATGTAGCCCCATAAAGAGTGTAACCCTTTTTCAATTCTTTAATTTTTTCCAATTTAAAAGGAGTGTATTTTCTCTCTTTTTGACCTGAAAAGTCAAGTTTTTCAATAACAGGATATGCATTTATAAAATCAGATATATCTTCTCCTTCATTTTTTGCTTTAATTAATGCTTTTTCTAATCTTGTCAAATTCTGCTTTACAGGAGAAGCTGACTGTGTTTCTGCCTCTCTTCCTCCCCCTTCTTCCTCTACCCATGAAGGGTTAATTGAGGGGGGAGGGTCATGAGATGTGGAATGATCTAATTCTTCCTGCACTCAAAATTGTACTTAACTCCATTCTTATCTGATTCTTGCTCCTTTTCACCTAGTATAATTGGCACCTCTCCCTCCTGCACTTTCTTTTTCTTGATTCTAACACTTAAATAATTTCTTATAGCCAATTGTATTAAATTGTATGTATAAAGTATATTTTTTAGAAATTGAGTTTGGATGAGAATTGTAGAATTCACCTAGCTGTTCTCCCACTAACTTTCACTCATTTGGATTCAAATCTTTTTCTGTAGAGAACCAAGGAGATGTGTGCTGTGTAAGTTCCAGTTCTTCTTTGGTCACAAATTCCTTCGTTCTCCACAGAACTGAGAGATAAGCTATCCTATGTTCTTCTAATTTGCTTATAATATCACTCTTTATGTTTAACTCATGAACCCAATTTGACCTTATTTTGGTATATGGTGTTAGGTTTATATCAGTGCCTAGTTTCTGCCATACTAGTTTTGAATTTTCCCAGCAGTTTTGGTAAAACAGTGAGTTCTTATCCCAAAAGCTGGGGTCTTTGGGTTTGTCAAATTGCTATACTATTGCTATAGTCATTGACTATTTTGTCCTGTAAACCTAACCTATTTCACTGATCGAATACTCTATTTCTTAGCCAGTACCAAATGGTTTTGATGACTGCTGCTTTATAATATAATTTTAGGTCTGGCACAGCTAGGCCACCTTCATTGGCATTTTTTTCATTAATTCCCTTGAAATTCTTGATCTTTTGTTCTTCCAGTTGAACTTTGTTTTTATTTTTTCTAGCTCTGTAAAATAATTTCTTGGGAGTTTGATTGGTATGGCACTAAATAAGTAAATGGATTTACCTAAATTAATTTAGGTAGTATTATCATTTTTATTTTATTCACTCAGCCTCCCCATGAGCACTTGATCTTTTTCCAACTTATTAGATCTGACATTATTTTTGTGGAAAGTGTTTTGCAGTTGTGTTCATATAGTTCTTGACTTTGTTTTGGCAGATAAACTCCCAAATATTTTTTTTTATTATCTGTAGTTATTCTAAATGTATTTGAAAATCAAATTTCCTATTTAGCTGTGGTCTTTTCTTTTTTTTCTTTCTCTCTGAGGCAATTGGGGTTAATTGGCTTGTCCAGGGTCACACAGCTAGGAAGTCTTAAGTGTCTGAGACCAGATTTGAACTCAAATCCTCCTGACTTCAGGGCTGCTGCTCTATCCACTACATCATCTAGCTGCCCCCTCAGCTCTGGTCTTTTCTTCTGAATGCTTGAAAGTCTTCAGTTTCACTGAATATCTACTTTTTCCTCTGAAGGATTATACAGTTTTCCTGCAAAGGTAATTCTTGGTTGTAATCCTAACTCCACTACTCTCCAGAATATCATGCTCTAAGTCCTCCAATACAGTAATGTAGACATTGCTAAATCTTGTTATCCTGAATGTGCCCCCCCCCACAATATTTGAATTGCTTCTTTTTGGATGCTTGTACTATTTTCTCCTTTTCCTGGGAGTTCCAGAATTTGGCTATGATATCCACAAGAGTTTTCATTTTGGTATCTCATTCAGGAGGTAATTGGTGGATTCTTTCAATTTTTATTTTACCCTTTGATTCCAGGATATCAGGACAGTTTTCCTTGATAATTTGTTGAAAGATAATGTCCAGGCCTTTTTTTATCATAGTTTTCAAGTAGATCAATCATTTTAAATTATCTCTTCTGGATTTATTTTCAGGCCAATTGTTTTTCCAATTGGATATACCATATTGTTTTCTACTTTTTTCATTCTTTTGGTTTTGTTTTATTGTCATTAACTTCCATTTTATAATTTTCAAGGAATTATTTCCTACAGTGAGCTTTTGGACCTCATTTCCCATTGGACCAATTTTACTTTTTAATGCATTCTTTTTTTTTTTTTTTTGTATTTCCTTTTGCACCACTCTCAATTCTCTTTCTAATTTTTCTCTATTTCTCTTACTTGATTTTCAAAATCTTTTTTTGAGCTCTTCCATTGAACCTGAGCCCAATTCTTATTTTTTCTTGTAGGTTTTGGATGTAGGAGCTTTGACTTTGTTACCTTCTTTCAAATGTGTATTTTGATCTTCCTTGTCACTATAATAACTTTCTATGGTCAGAATCTTTTTCTGTTGTCTGCTCATTTTCCCATCCTATTACTTGGTCTTTAACTCTTGTTAAAGGAGGACTCTGTTTCCAGGGTGGAGGGAGGTTCACTGCTCCAAGCTGTTTTCAGAGATCCTTCTAGGGGTCTGACTCCAAGCACTCTTTTTTGCCCTGGAACTGTGAGGAAGATCTCCACTGTTCTGTGGTTATAAAGTTAAGCATGTTAAATCAATAGAGTTTTTCTCCAGGACTAGTAAAGAGAGCATTACCATAACTGCCTATACTCACTCCTTGCTTTCTGGTTTCCCAAGGATCTCTCATCCTACTGGCAGATCTTTCCTCCTGACCTTCCAAGTTGTTTTTGTTTGGAAAACATTCCACTCCATCTTCTTGTGTGTTCTGACACTCTAAAATTTGCTTAGAGCCATTATTTAAAGGAATTTGAAGTGGTTTGGTGAATAGCTTTTGGGAGTCCCTGCCTTCACTTCACCATCTTGGTTCTGATCTATCATAATTATTAAGAAGCTCTTTATAAACTTCAGATAGAAACAATGCAGGAACAAATCATCATCTTATTATTATCAATCAGTTAACAGACATTTATTAAATGCCTATATTGGGTGAGGCAATGTTTGAGGCATTGGGATGCAAAGAAAGAGAGTTTTTGTTCTTTAGGTGCTTATATTCTAATAGAGGAGATAACATAAACATGTACATATAAGATACATAAACTGAACTGTATTATTCCACATGTAGATAAAAATATTATTGCATTTGGTAGCTGAAAAAAGTATCAGGATATAAGCCCATCCTCTATAAATCTATTAAAAACATTTTTGGTACAACTCCAGTAGCAAATAGGACAAGAAGACTTCTTTTGCTAGTTAACATAGTTTTATCATCATCAACAACAATGAAAATCATTACATGTTTATAGAACTTTAAAGTTTGCAAATAATTTTTTATACATTTCCTTTATGATCCCCATAGTTACCTGTGAGTTATTATTATTCTTTTTTTACAGATAAAGTATCTAAGTCTGAACAAAATTAAATAACTTAACTTTATGCCGATTTAGAAAAATAAATGTGTAAATGTGTCTTTTCTGTCATCTACTAGACTAAGAAAGAAAAGGCTTTATAATGCAGAATGAATGGACTTGGGTTCAAATTCCATCCCATCACTGTGTGTGATTTTGATTGTCATTTATCTTCTCTGTGCCTCAGTTTCTTTTTTTATAAAATGAGTGCAATTGAATTACAAAGGTCCATCTAGCTCTAGATCTAGAATAAGCTCTTTGATGTTAAAGAAGGTGTCATATCTAAACTTTGTTCAGTCATTTCAGTCATGTCCAATTCCTTGGACTCCATTTGGGTGGTATTTTTGTTATTGTTTGTTTTAGGTAAAAATACTAGTTTGTCACTTCCTTCTCCAATTTATTTTGCAGATGAGGAAACTGGGGCAAACATGATTAAATGATTTGCCCAGGATCACACAGCTAGGAATTAATAGTCTTACTAACTCAAGGTCATCTGCTGTTTCATCTAGCTGTGCATGTATTTCACATAGGAAGTGCTTAATAATTTTTTTTTCTTTCCTTAGATCATAAACTCTGTTAAATACAGAAGGCTTCTATTCTCGATACTCTATGGGTCACCTAAGTGATACAGTAGACAGAACACAGGGCCTGGAGTCAAGAATTTCTGAGTTCAAATTTGATTTCAGATACTTACTAGTTGTCAGAACCTAAACAAGTCACTTAACCCTGTTTGCCTCAATTTTATCATCTGTAATATGAGCTGGACAAGGAAATGGCAAACCTTTCCAGTATCTTTGCCAAGAAAACTCCAAATGGTGTCATGAAGAATTAGGACTGAAAAGCCACAGATTCTCCATACCTTCTCTTATTGGCTCAATATATGTTTGTTTACTGGCTGAATTTATAACTTCCTCCTGCCCTTGCATAAAACTGTGGAGACTGGCTCCAGGGCTAAGTTTCTTTTTTTGTCACAATATTTAATGGAGTAAACAACAAATAGTCTTTTAGATTAGAATAGTAACTTTTTTTAATAGGAGGAAATGTTCTAAATGCTGCCATGTACTCGGGCATATGTCATTAGAAATATGAAGGAACTGGTCCTTCATTGAGGAAGTAGGGAAAAGGGAAGGCATTAATGTTAAAGGTGGGGTGGGCCTTTGAACTCAGCATTTTAATCTCAACTATCTTGTGAACAGGGTTTTCATGCCAAGGGAGTATAAAGTGGGGAACAGCTGGGGTGATTCACCAATTCCTGAATAACTGAAGTACTATCCCTTGGGAAAAGGACATCCAACCTTATTCTAGGGATGCTGGAAGAACATCAAGTCTGGGGTGAATCTTTGGTCACCCTTCCTGAGGACATGGTCAGTAAAAAGGACTTGATAAGAATAAAACATGCCCAAGATAAGTGGATTTTTGCTAGTATATGTAGGAACCCAAGGATTCTATTCTTGGCTTTTTTTTTTTTTTTCTGGTCCACACATCTAGAGATGGTAAAGCTAAAGCAAGGGAGAGAGGGGCACAGTTGACCCTAAAAATAAAACTTTAGCCAGATTAGAAAAAAGAAGAGAATAAGTGCTTCTATAATACCTGCTATGTGCTAGCTCACAGAGACCTGTCAAATACCATCAACCTGGTTTAGCTCATCTGCCAAAATGGCGTTACTGGGATATAGTCACTGTGCATGTTATAGCTTTTTCTACTTATAGAAAAATAAACTGAATGATTCTTAAATGAGTTCCCTAGGAAAAAATCTATAGAACCAGATGAATTTATAAGCAAATTTTACCAAACATTTCAAGAATAATGAATTTCAATACTATATAAACTGTTTGAAACAAAAGAAGAATAAGTCCTAATACACAAATGCATATAACCTATATCAAACTATAGTGAGAAAAAAAAGAAAGGAAAAGAATTTGAAATTCAAAATTTAAAAGAAATGAAAGCTATAATTATTTTTTAGATGCAATGGGGAGGAGGGGGAGAAGAAGAAAATATTAAATAAATAATCAAGCAGATAAAGACATCCCTTTGCAGAATAGTTGAGACGAACAATTTGTTTTAAAAGCCAAAGAGGTAGCTGAAGAAGGTGCTGACCACTTAAAGTTTGGTCAAATATTGATGACACCAAGGACATTTGGTGTATCCCAGGACAATGCCAGTAGCATCTTGACTTTTTGTCTTGCTTGAGTCACGAAAGTTCAGTGGCTGATGATGCTGCCCTGCCCTGCTTCACTTAAATCCAATTCATGTGCAGATCAAGACATCACCTCATGATGTTATTAGTCCTTTTCAAAAAATGAAGGACAAGCAACAATAATAACAACCATGTGCCAGGAACTGTGCTAAGCACTTCTCAAAGATTATCTCATTTGATTTTCCCAACAAACTTGGGAAGTAGGTGCTATTATTATCCTCATTTTACAATTGAGAAAGTTGAAGCAAATAAAATTGAATGATATTAAATGGCTTTCCCCAAGTCACATAGCTAGTAAATATTTTGGGGTCACATTTGAACTCAGGTTTTCCTGACTCTAGGCTCAGGACTCTATCCTAAACCACTCAGCTGCCAATCATTATCGGGCTGCCCCTTGTACAGATCTATGGAAAGCAGTGGACAGGACTTAGGAAAACCCTCAGACTTCATCAGACCAGGACAGGCACTAGGGCTTCAGAAGAAAATGGCAAAAGATGAAGCAGGTAGAAACCAGTGGAGAGACCCAGGAGTTGAGACAGCAATGGCCAATCCTCAGAAATCACTGGATCACCAGTCAAGTTTGGATTAGCAAAAGGCAGAACTCATCAGTTATGGAATGACAATTCTAAAGCTAGAAGGAAGCCATATTTTACAGATGAAGTAACAGGCTGAGAGTTTAAGATACTTGATCAAGTCACACACACATAGGTTTATAAACCCAGAACTGGAAAGGTACCTCAAAGGTCATGTAGCTCAAGCTTCTCATTTTACAGGTAAAGAAACTAGAATCTGGGGTAGTTATGTGACATGCCACTGTGATACATGTGAGTTACCATCTTAGCCTAGCAGTTTCTTTGGTTTCTTAATCAGTTCCTATTAATGCAATCTGGTCGAGATAAAGTTAGAGAAATGATAAGGACCCAAGCTCCAAATTTGAGGGAGAGGAGGGCTTCAATTTACTTGAATCATCTCAAAAAGGCATTGGATCAAGTCAGATTTTCTGAAAATGGGATTTCCTTTCAATGAGATTGAAATCTGTGCAGATAACAGCCCTGATTTCCAGCATAAATATTGAAAACTCATGAGCTGCGAGGGAGCTTTTAGTTCTTTTACTTCCAAAAAAATCAGAAATGGCATTAACCATTTTGGGTTCTTTTACATCCAGACAGTCCTATTCTAAGAGGGATGGAGACAATAGGAAAGTTGCTCAGGAATTAAAGGTCTCAGATAGACAAAGAATAAAGCACTTGCACCCTTAAACAGGCCTGTCTGTGGAGCAGTGACTGCCTTTATTTGGAATCTTTTTGAAGTTCTGACTATGCTCAAGTCAAGTTGCCTAAATATTCCCCATATCTTGAGAGCAAGAATTGCTTTGTTCATTGTCTTGTGTCTCCAGCACCCAACACAGCTCCTAGATATAGAAGGTCCTTCATGCATTCTTGTTAAATTGGATCAAATTGGAATAAATTCAATTGAATTACTTTGGATTAGACTGATTTGAATCCAATTTACATTCCAAACTCAACAGATTATGAAACCTACCATTTCTATCCTTAAATTTACTTTCTCCCCATTTCTCTTGATGGCACCATCATCTTCCCAAATCTGTATGTACTTTGGACTGCTCTCCCCATCCTCATCCCAGGACTTCTTTCTTATTTCTACTCCATCAAATTCTTCTCTTCTTTCAAGAGGTACCAAATTGTATATGGCATTCTAAATTACTAATGCCCTTCCTCCCAAGCTATCTTAAAAAAACTATCTTGAAATTTTTACATTTTTGCATTTATTTTGAATAAATTTATATATATACACACACATCTATATATGTAGTTGCATCCCTAAAAGAATACAAGTTCTTTGATATAAAGTGAGCTTATTCTTTATATTTCTGCATATCTTCATCACCTAGCACAATACCTGACATAAGAGAGTTGCTTAATAATCTTTGATTGAATTGAAATAATTGACTAGAATTAAATTAGTCCCTGGCTGATTTTGTTTATTTAGTCATTTCCTACATACAATCTCATCTGCAGTCTCTTTCTCTCTCCTGCTTCTTTCTTATTTCTTCCAACTACCTTTTCAGTCTTTTTTCACATTATTCCCCTTTTCTGTCTGTTCCAACCCAACAAGATAACTAGTGTCCTTTGATCTTGTAACATTTTCCACTCTTCTGGGTACACTGTAAACACTTAATCAATGTTTATTGAATGACTGCCATGCCTACATGCCAAATAAGGTAAAATAGAGACAATCAATGAGTATTTATTAGGTGCCTGCTATGTATCAGGCAACATGGTTAAATTTATCAAACCTTATGCTTTCATTTTGCTTTTGAAAATGTCCTTTCCTGGATCAGTGAAAATTTCTTGAATGTAACATACAATGACAAATTCTCTAAGTCTCCATTTTCAGCATTTCTGCTGTCTTTGCCAAAACTGATTGCACTCTATTTCTTGATACTCTTTCCTCATTTGGTTTCTGTATTCAATGACTTTCTTTTGACTCTTCTCCCTAACTGTCTAACCATTCATCTTCAGTTTCCATTTCTAATTCATCTTCCTCTTCCAATTCCTTAAGAATGGATTCTCCATGTTCAAATCTGGTCTTAGATACTTAACACATCCTAGTTGTGTGACCTTAGGCAAATCACTTAACTCCAATTGCCTTCACAGGAGAAAAAACAGGTTCTCCTTGTGGCTCTTGGCCCTCTTTTCTCTTCTCTCTACACTTTATCTCTTCTCAATTTTATCCACATCTGTGACTTAATTATCCTCTATAAGCATATAACTTGCAGATTTATTTCTGTCTCAATTTCTTCTTTGAACTCCAGTTCCAAATTTCCATTAGTTCAAAAGACTTTCCACCTAGAAATACAACTTACATCCTAAACTCAGCAGATTATGAATAGCATTTCTACCCTTAAATTTTCTCTTTCTCCCCATTTCTCTTAATGTCACTACAATCTTGCCAATTACCCAAATTCAAAACTTTAATCATACTTAAGTAAAGCTCTGTTTGTACTCCCTCCATGAAGCTTTCTTGAGTACATCTAGCTGAAAGTGACATCTTCCACCACATAATTCTTATTCCATTTTTCTCAACTATATATTAATATCTATTTTGGCATATCTCTGCTCCTCTCAGTTAATAGTAAATTCCTTGAGAGCAAGAATTGTGATGATTTTTATCTTTGTACATGTAGAACCTAACATGGTATCTTGATTTCCATTCTTTTTTGCTTACTTCCCCCCCCTCTCTCTTTTACTCCATCCTTTCCTTCCTTTCTTCCTTCCTTTTTTTTTCTTTTTTATTGTTGGTGGTTTGATTCTGTGATTTCATCAATGCAGAGAACTCTAGGGAGGATATTCTATCTACCTATGGATATCAGAACCTACTCTACAATTTACTTTCATAGAGAGTTGTCTGAGTCAGTCTCAATGAGTAGCTCTATCCACAAGGACACATCCCACTTATACATAGCCTCACCTTAATAAATTTCTATTGAATTAAATACTACCTAATTTTTTGCTTTTCCATTAGCTACATATTATCTGCTGAGTATCCGACTTGTGACCCTGTCTACCTCACCTTCCCTGCTTTAGAATCCCTATTGTTCAAAGCAGCTAGTGGACAGGATTCTTTTTCAAAGTTTCTGGGCAGCAGTTATAATCATTAGCCACATGAATCATTAGTCAGAACAACTGCATGGTACAATGAATAGAAAATATCAGCCCTGGAGTCAGGGATACCAGCATTCAAATCTGGTCTCAAATGCTTCCCAACTCTGAGTAAGTCACTTAACCTTGCTTGCTTAAGCTTTCTCGTTTGTAAAATGAGCCAGAGAAGGAAATGGCAAAACACTTCAGCATCTTTGCTAAGAAAGCCCCAAATGGATCATGAAGATATGACTGAAATAATTTTACAATAAATCTGAAAATGTATGATAATCATGTGATTGTTTTATATAAATCTTGGCCCTTTTGTAAGGAAAAAAACTCTTGAAACTCTCATATTTTTTCAATGAAGAATTTCAAGTGATTTACAACCCTGTAATCTCAATTTTGCCTAACTTCCTATATATCTATGACAGCTGACTAGAAATTATTGTCTGGAAGGTACTTTTGCCTAAATACATTACAATGTCACCAGTCAACACAAACCTATTGAGTGCCCCCTTGGTGTCATAATCTTATTGTCATTATTACAGCATAGTCAAGGTGTTCCTGGTAAATAAATTTTCCAGATAACTGTCATATATCCTTTGAACATTAAATCTTGTTTTGTTTAACTTTAGTTGTTTTTAATAAGAAATTTTCTAGTATCCTAATCTCAATATTTCTAGTACTTCAATACCTCTGATTTTCTGCTCTATATTTTAAGATAATTGTTAATTGAAATTACTCAGAATTGTTTTAATTTCCAGTATCTTAAAGTCAAAGATCCATTTTTCTAACCCTAATTTCTTCACTTCATATATGCTCCACTCCCTGATATCTATTGAATCTGTCTCACTGGGGTGACAATGACTGTGAGGTCCCTGAGTCCCTTCCTATTTTCATGGGATGCTGGGTAATATAGATTTATTTCCATGTGCCTTTCTTCCCAAATTAAGAAATTTGACATATACAGTGAAATCTGATTTTAAAAGTATTCTACTCAGTGAAATTCTTAATTAAGCCAGCTCTTCTGTACAGCTACAGTACAATGAATATTTAAACCAATTCACTCAACAAAAATGTATTATGCACTTAAAGGAAGCAGTAAACTACAGTGGAAAGTACTTGAATTTTGAATCAGAGGACTTTGGTTCAAACTCAGCTTTCTTACTATGCTTAACCACTGCAGACTAAATTTGCAAAAGGAAGAGGGTAGAATTGACAATTTTCACTTTGAAATTCATCTTTCTGTATTCTTACAATGTTCAAATTACTTTGTTAAGCATTTGAGGATATAAAAAATGTGAATAACATAGCTTTTGCTTTCAGGGAAAGCTCTTTTTTGGATCAAATATAAAATCATCTCTTTGTCTTTTAAAGCCTTTCAGGATCTACCTTGTTTCTAAACTTTCCAATTTTCTTATACGTTATTTACTTTCATGTACTCTGCAATCCAGTAGCAATGGTGTCCTTGATGTTTCTGGAATAAGACAATCCATTTCTTAATTCCAGGAATTTTCATTAGATATCCTCATGCTTAGATACTCTCTCTCCTCATTTTTTCTCACGGATTTCCCAGATTCCTTTAAGTCTCAGTAAAAATTTCATCCTCTAAAAGAAGCTTTTCCAGATGCACCTTTAAGATGAAGCCTGACTTAACTTGTTTATATCTTGTTTGCACATTCATGTTTTCTTCTCTATGAGAAAGTAAGCTTCTAGGAGTCAGGAACAGTATGGAAATCACAGTACAAACATTCACTTTTTGATTGAATAAAAAGGGAAATAGTTGGACTAAAACTGGTATATTCCTAGAGGGCTTTAAATAAGTAATCCTGGGGCTCTCTCCTTTTTTCTATATATAGCAGTGCTTAGTGTCACCTCCAAATATCCTTCAGCGTCTTCGCCTACCCCTTTCCGGATTGCTTTTGTATATTGTCTTTCCTCATTAGATTATAAGCTTCTTAAGAACAGATACTCTTTTTTTCTTATTTATATCCCTGGAGATTAGCACATTGCCTAGCATATAGTATGTATTTAATAAATGTTTAGTGAAATTTAAAAAATAACTAATCTTAAGGAAAGTTAGTTGAGTGCAAATTTGGAAACATAAGTGGAATAGGAACTGGATATATGTATATATAGATGTGTGTGCTTGCACACATCTGGGTCCAGTGATAAGATGTAGGAACAAGGTGACTAGAGATAATATTGTTCTAGTGAGGTAGATGACCTTGCACAGCCCTCCCTCACATAAATTCAATTCACTTGCATGTCATTATATCACCTCCCTGACATCACAATCCTCTTAGAGAACAAAAAATAAACAACAGCCTTTGTGTATGTATATGTATATGTATGTATATATTGTATGCAGGTATATATAATGTATATACATATACACGTGTACCCCCAACATAAAGACATATGTGTATGTGTGTGTGTGTGTGTGTGTGTGTGTGTTTGTAAATTGATTTTAGATCTATTCCTAAGTATGTTTTGCTAAAGGAGAAAAGTAGAATACAACTCTGTACTGAAAGGAGATAAGAAGATGTTTCTAAAGAAGGAAGAAGAAAAGACACAGAGAAGCTGATTCTATCTGGATTCCAGGTGCATCTGGAAAAGCTTCTTGTAGAGGATGAGATTTATACTGAGACTTAAAGGAATCTGGGAAATCCATGAGACAAAAATGAGGTGGGAGAGTATCTAAGCATGAGGATATCTAATGAAAATTCCTGGAATTAAGAAATGGATTGTCTTGTTCCAGAAACATCAAGGACACCATTGCTACTGGATTGTAGAGTACATGAAAGTGAATAAGGTATAAGAAACAGTTAAAGACTGTTTGACTCTTCACCTTAGAGGTAAGGACACTGAGGGCCCTCAGAGAGATGAATTGATTTGTTCAGGGTCACAAAAGGAGTAACAGAATTTGGATTTTGCTCTCTGATTTTAAATCTCAATCCTTTATGTACTTTAATTTAAAACTTTTAATTATTATAATAATAGTCATTATTTTTATATGCATCCTAATTTCTTTTTTCTTTTCTTTTTTTTAATTAAAGCTTTTTATTTTCAAAAACATATGCATGAATAATTCTTCAACATTAATCCTTGCAAAACCTTATGTTCCAATTCCCCCCCTTCTCCCCTAGATGGTAAGTAGTCCAATATGTTAAACATGGCAGAAATATATGTTAAATCCAATATATGCATACTGATTTCAATAAAATAATTTCCATAATTAATTTTAACTATTAGCAAATGCTTTAGGATTTGCAAGATGCTTTGTATGTACAATTTCATTAATATTACTTAGTCCATATCTTTTTTTTAACAGAAGAATAAACTGAAACTCAGAAAGACAATATAACTTTCCTAAAGTCACATAGCTTAATAAGTGGCAGAGCCAGGGCTTGTACTTGGATCTCTGGTCTCCCCTGAAATTAGTTTTTATTTCCTCCCCCTTCTCCTTTTCAATTGACTAAGAGGAGAATCTTATACAGATCAAGGTGAGGAGGTCTTCACTTCACTTTCTAAATATTCCCAGGTGTGTTTCACTGTTTTCTCTGTAAATATTTGGTGTTATATTAAGTTTATATCGAGTCAAATGTAAGTTACATAAGAATAGGGGAGCCTAGACCTTAGTTCCCAGACTTCTTGATTGGGCAAGGGTAATTTTTTTAAATTGTTGAGTGCAGCATGTTTCCCATTTCCCTTTCTTCTCAAGCCTGATACAGTCTTTTACTCAATAATTTTTAACTAATGTTTTCTCATGTGAGATCAAATCAGATAAAAATTGATTTTTGTGCTAATCCCAGCCTTATTTCCCAATATTCAGAGTAAATATTTGACCTCAAGCTTCTGAGGGATATAAAGGAAGTGTAGAAGTCAACAAATGTTTTGCTCTCCATATTAAAACTAATCTTCTTAGTAACCCTTTACGAGTTTATTTGTTAGGGTGAAACCATGTTCCTTTCAAGAATGAGTTCTTCACTTACACTTGAATGCATCAAAAAGGTTTCAATACTTATTTGGAAGAACCAGAAGAAAGATACTCACCTATTATTTATATAAGAGAAGAATCAATTCTCACTCCTGGATGACATGCCATATT
This sequence comes from Antechinus flavipes, assembly GCF_016432865.1. NCBI lineage: Eukaryota > Metazoa > Chordata > Mammalia > Dasyuromorphia > Dasyuridae > Antechinus > Antechinus flavipes. Next base: position 211,111,848 of record NC_067401.1, on the reverse strand, counting down.
TATGGGTCCACTATGCAGATTAGCTTTAGGGAAAGTGATTACTTCCACATTTCCCAGGCTTGTATCTTGTTCTTTTTCCTTTCCCTCCTATACATACAAGGCAGCATTCTTCAAGACAGACACAGACAGAATCATCTGAGTACTTAGAATGTTCCAACTGAAGGAAGCCTATACACTCAGTTGTTAGAGCCTGCAGCATCCTTGGAATTTATTTTGTATCTACCCTGTATATATTTTATGTTTACTTTTGTAAATACTTTTGTATTTCCTTTTATTTATGTATTTTGTTTCCTCTCAATATAATTTAGTTTCCTAGATGGCAGGGACTGATTTTTTTTTTTTTTTTTTTTGGCTTTTGTATCTCCAGTACCTAGCATGGTGCCCATTACAGAGAGAAATAAATGAAGATTGGTTGAATGAAGAGTAAGAAACATGCTTGAAGTGATTACTTTTATTGGTAATGAGTTTTCATCCAAATAATGTGATGTTCCTCTATCATTCAGTATCACAGTTGTTTCTGTTTGTTCCCCCCTTCCCCCCCTCCCCCTCAAGATGAGCCATTCTTTTTCCACTGGTAAGTTTCAACCAGTGAGAAATGCACAAAGCTCTCAGTGAATTGCAATAGGTGTTTCCTTTGTATTCTTAGAGAACCACTATTACCTTGCATAGATAAATCAATCATTCTTTCCTTTTTTCCTTCCTTCCTTTCTTTCTTTTTTCTTTCTTCCTTTTCTTTTATTTTTTTCTTCCCTCCCTCTCTCCCTCTCCCTCCTTCTCTCTCTTTCTCCTTTCCTCCCTCCCTCTCCCTCCTTCCCTCTCTTTCTCCCTTCCTCCCTCCCTCTCCCTCCTTCCCTCTCTTTCTCCCTTCCTCCTCCCTCTCCCTCCTTCCCTCTCTTTCTCCCTTCCTCCCTCCCTCTCCCTCCTTCTCTCTCTTTCTCCCTTCCTCCTCCCTCTCCCTCCTTCCCTTTCTCCCTTCCTCCCTCCCTCTCCCTCTTTCCTCTCTTTCTCCCTTCCTCCTCCCTCTCCCTCCTTCCTCTCTTTCTCCCTTCCTCCTCTCTCTCCCTCCTTTCCTTTCTCCCTTCCTCCCTCCCTCTCCCTCTTTCTTCTCTTTCTCCCTTCCTCCTTCCCTCTCCCTCCTTCCCTCTTTTTCTCCCTTCCTCCCTCCCTCTCCCTCCTTCCTTCTCTTTCTCCCTTTCTCCCTCCTTCTCCCTCCCTCCCTCTCTTCCTTCCTTCCTTCCTTCCTTCCTGTAATGGGCTGAGGCTCGAGTTAATACACTGAGGTCCCAAGCACATGAGGCTAAATAGTGATTGGACCATATTGTATTAATATATAAGCTTGGAGAAAGAATGGCCCCTCCCACTCTTTGTGCAAGTCCTGATGTGTTGTATAGGAAATGACGATTTTGGTGGGTGGAGACAGGGGAGTGGAAAGGAGAGGGGAAAGAGAGACTGCTGGCTGGTGTCTTGTTGACAGATGCTCACATTTCTATCTCCACCGTCCTTCACCTGCTAGCTGGCTTCCTGTCACAGCTGCCCATATTGCTATCGCAATCCTTCTTCACCTCTACTGAGAATAAAGATTGAAGATTTTTCCCTTAACCTGAATTCCTGACTCCGGCTGATTTTAAATACATGGTCATCACAACTTCCTTCCTTCCTTTCTTCCTTTCTTCCTTCTTTCCTTCCTTTTCTTCCTGGTTTTTTAATTTCCATCAAGTGTCCACTCAAATTTCACTTAATGCAAGAACTCAGATCTCCCTCGTGCTTCCTCTTTGAGATTATCTCCAATTTTCCCTGTATATAACTTTGTACAAACAAGGCTTTTTTTTTTTTTTTGTTTTGTTTTGTTTTGTTTTGTTTTGTTTTGTTTTTTTTAACCATATCATTTCCCCTATTGGAATGTGACTTCTTATGAAAATTAAGATAACTCTGAAGTACCACTACACACCTCACAGATTGGCTAAGATAGCATGTTGGAGAGGATGTGAGAAAACTGGAGCACTGATACATTGTTGATGGAATTGTGAATGAATTCTGGAGAGCAATTTGGAACTATACCCAAAGGATTATCAAAATATGAATATCCTTTGATCCAACAATGTTTCTACTGAATTTATATCCCAAAGAGATTTTTTTTTTGTGGGAAAGATATCTTTTTTTTAATATTCTTTTTTTTTATATAGCTTTTTATTTACAAATATATGCCTAGGTAATTTTTCAGCATTTGCAAATCCTTTTGTTCCAACTTTTTCCCTCCTTTCCCCCACCCCTTCCCCTAGATGGCAGGTTGACCAATACATGTTAAATATGTTAAAGTATAAGTTAAATACAATATATGTATACATGTCCAAACAGTTATTTTGCTGTATAAAAAGTCGGACTTTGAAATAGTGTACAATTAGCCTGTGAAGGAAATCAAAAATGCAAATGGACAAAAATAGAGGGATTGGGAATTCTATGTAGTGGTTCATAGTCATCTCCCAGAGTTCTTTTGCTGGGTGTAGCTGGTTCAGTTCATTACTGCTCATTGGAACTGATTTGGTTCATCTCAATGTTGAAGTGGGCCAAGTCCATCAGAATTGATCATCATATAATATTGTTGTTGAAGTAAATAATGATCTTCTGGTCCTGCTCATTTCACTCAGCATCAGTCCATGTAAGTCTCTCCAGGCCTTTCTGAAATCATCTTGTTAGTCATTTCTTACAGAACAATAATAATACTCCATAATATTCATATACCACAATTTATTCAGCTATTCTCCAATTGATGGGCATCCACTCCAGTTTCCAGTTTCTGGCCACTACAAAAAGGGCTGCCACAAACATTCTTGCACATACAGGTCCATTTCCCTTTTTTAAAATATATTTGGGATATAAGCCTAGTAGTAACACTGCTGGGTCAAAGGGTATGCACAGTTTGATAGTTTTTTGAGCATAGTTCTAAATTGCTCTCCAGAATGGCTGGATATATTCACAGTTCCACCAACAATGTATCAGTGTCCCAGTTTTCCCACATCCCTTCCAACATTCCACATTATCTTTCCCTATCAGTCTAGCCAATCTGACAGGTGTGTAGTGGTATTTCAGAGTTTCCAAAGAGATCTTAAAAGAGAGTAAGGGACCCAGATGTGCAAAAATGTTTTTGGCAGTTCTTTTTGTAGTGGCAAGAAATTGGAAACTGAGCGGATGTCCATTAGTTGGAGAATGGATAAGTTATGGTGTATGAATGTTATGGCATGTTATTGTTCTAGAAGAAATGAGCAGCAGGATGATTTCAAAGAGACCTGGAGAGCCTTACATGAACTGATGCTAAGTGAAATGAACTAGGAGATCATTGTACACAGCAACAGCAAGGTTATAAAATGATCAATTCTGATGGATGTGGTTCTTTTCAACAATGAGATGATTCAGTCCAGTTTTAATGATCTTGTGATGAAGAGAGCCATCTACACTCAGAGAGATAATAAGAACTGAGTGTGATCACAACGTATCATTTTTACCTTTTTGTTGTTGTTTGCTTGCATTTTATTTTCTTTTTCATTTTTTCTTTTTTGATTCAATTTTTTTTGTGCAGAAAGATAATTGTATAAATATGTATGCATATATTGGATTTAACATATAATTTTACCATGTTTAACATATATTGGATTACTTGTCATCTGCATGGGGTGGGGAGATGAAGGGGGAAATTGGAACACAAGGATTTGCAAGGGTTAATGTTGAAAAATTATTCATGCATATGTTTTCAAAATTAAAAGGTTCAATTAAAAAAAAAAATCTTTAAAAAAACAATGAGAAAAAGTGGAACAAAAAGCAAAAAAAAAACGAGAGACATGAATGTGATTCCTTTGATTTCTTTGAAGGAAGGGACTGTTTTAGCTATTCTTTATGTTCCTAGTTCTTAGCACTCTGCCTGACACTACTAAGTACTTAATGAATGCTTGTTGATTTGACATGACTTGATTTGACTTGTTTTTCTTTATGCTTTTCCACTGAGGGAAGGATAGGGGAAGGTGGGGAAAATAGAAGCTACATCTCCATAGTAGATTTTTGACTTGTTACCAAGATCCCAAAGAAAACTGAAAACAATGAGGAAAAGATCTGAAAAGTCAGGGGTGAAATAGCAGACTATTGAAGGTAAAAAATTAAAGGTAATAATTATACTGGAAAATAAGTGGAGAGGATTAGAATAAGACACAAAAGTCATACCATTTGACTTTAAGAATTTCTGCAAATGATTGTTGAGAAGAAAAATATTTACCAGAAACAGGAAAAATGTTGATTGGAAGAAAATCCATATTTGCTTTCTGAGTAATTCCATCTTCTAAGATGCCAATGATTTAACTAGAAAAGAAAAACTAATCGAAGAGAATAGTTACTAAATGGGCTCATTGTGGATGGAAAAATAAGAATAATAAAACAATATAGAAATAGTTCAAATAAAAATCAGGTTGATGTTGTAAAATTGGTTATAGACAGTAAAAAAAAAAATTAAGGAAATAACAAGAAACTTCTGCTATAGCACTTTGGGCTAGAGAAAGCAAAATGATAGCCACAGTTTTGATCCAAAAATCTTCCTATATTATATATAGTCCTGTTCTCATAATTTTTATCATCTTTGCCTAGGTAAATACAGAATACCTCGAGTTTTTTTTTTAACCAATGATAAATTAATTCATCAATATTATGTATTTAGGAAGATTAATTACTGCTTCTCTTTCCACTCTGTAATTCCTCAATTAAATTTCATTCAAACATGTCTGATTCCTGTGACCCCATTAGGGGTTTTCTTAACAGAGATATTGGAATGATTTTGCTACTTTCCTTCTTCAGCTTACAGATGAGGAAATTGAAGTAAAGAGGGTGAAAGTGACTTGCTCATGGTCATACAGGTGAATTTGTTTAAGGCTGGGTTTGAACTCATGAAATGATTTCAAACCCAGCACTCTTATCTACTGCATCACCTAGCTAGGTACCATGAAATACTTTCAAAAACAAAAATGAAAATAGTCTTTGTCCTCTAGAAGCTTAAATTCTACTATTGGGGAAAAACAACATGTATTCAGATAAGTAATTAAAATATGTATAAGAAGTCATTTTGATGAAATAATTGTTAATTCAGAGAATCAGGAAAGGTTTCATGTGATTACTGGAGTGATTCTTGGGTTAACCTGGGGATTTTAAAAGGCATGAGTAGAGTCAGAACAATCTGGTTATGGTAGGCAGCCTGTACAATGGGTTAAAGATGGGAAATGGAATTTGTGTTTGGGGAGCAGCAAGTAGATCAGTTCGGTGGGAAAATCAAGTACATGTAAGGGAGTAATATGAAATCAGTCTGGAAAGAGGGGTTAGGATTAGACTTTGAAGGATTTTAAATGTTAAACACATCAATATCCCACTTCCTTCTCTCCACCCCACTACCATTACCACCACAATATACTCATGCACAAATCCCTTCCAAATACAGTTGAGCTTGTCTCTTTCTCATCACTTCTTTTCTTTTTCAACATAAGATCATGAGCAGAGCAATTTTCTGATTTTTCCCCTATTCATCATTCAGTCAGATATCTCTTTCTCACAGATGGAATCCTTTTTTAAATCCCTCTTTCAATTTTTGTTCAATATGGGGCAGAAGGGGAAGGAACACTGCCCTTGCCACAAATGAATGGCAATTTATTGTCAGTCAGTCAATAAATATTTATTTAGTACTTATGATGATGCCAGGCACTGTTCTAAATACTAGGAATATAAAGAAAGACAGAATACAGGCCTTTTTTCCCCAAGGAACTCATAGTCTGTTGGGAGAACAGATACCCCTCGGGAACACCATAGATATGTGAAACACCATAGTTTATAATTCCTCACACATTTTAGGGGTGGCGGTTCACATGTACAGCAGGATATACACACTGATGCTGACACTCCAATCCCATGCTCAGAGCTACTCAGAGTTCACTGAGTTTTAGAGAAAATTTTTAGACAGCTGACATGGCAAAAATAAACTACTCATGCACCATTGAAGCAAGGAAATAAGGTATTCTGGACCACAGAACCCAGAAACTTAAATCTAACTGTAGTAGTCATATGGAAGAAGCAGATGCCTGTTCACCATATTATTTAAGTCATAGCATCCAAGCTTCATGGCAGCTAAGATTGAATCAGTAAAAATGGGTTACGTCCACCCACATCCAATTACTCCAGAATCCCAATAACTATTTCTCTTTCTCTCTCTCTCTCTCTCTCTCTCTCTCTCTCTCTCTCTCTCTCTCTCTCTCTCTATATATATATATATATATATATATATATATATATCCCCTTTTTTTAGCATAAAAATTTATTTATTTATTTATTGCTACTGTTTCTTGCTTCCCTCTGTACAGATCCTGCTTACTCCTAGGTTTATTTTTCAGACATCCATTTTTCAACTACTATCATTTACAAACCTCCAAATTGGTATTGATGTTAATTGGATTTAAATCTTACCAGAATAAGAGGAGAAATAAACAGAGCTAAAGTAGGAAATAAATGGCAGACCACTACAGTATCTTTGTCAAGAAAACCCTAATATTGGATAATATTGGAGGGATATGGTCCATGGAGTTCATGGACCCCCTTTAGATTGAATTCAGACATTCAGACTGAATGATTGAATAACAACAAAGAATACCAAGTGTTTTCAGTTATTTTCCTTAATGATCGCTGTGGCTAATCTCAATTCAAATAAATTGCACAAACATTTATTCAATCCCTAATGTGCACTAGGTGTTGAGAGATAAGCACTTTGATTATTTACTGTACTTGAAGGAACCTTACATCCTGAGTTCCAGGAGATCTCTTTCTTTCTCTCTGTTTCTTTAAACTTTTGAACTATCTTCTGTTTTCAGTTATTGTAGATCTCCTTTCTATTGACTGTTAAACCACCTATTCTGCTATTCTTGTATTTAAAAAAAGAATGAATCAGAAAGCATTTATTTTGTGCTTATTATATATTAAACACTGGGGCTACAGATGACGTAAAAAGAAGGCTCTGTCTTCAAGAAGTGAATAGTCCTGGACCTGAAATCAGAAAAACTTGTCACATGCTTATTAACTATATGACTCTGGGCAAGCCACTTAACTCTATTTGCAACAGTATCCTCATTTATAAAATGTGGCTAATTATAGCACTTATCTTCCAAGGTTGTTGTAAGTATTAAATGAAATATTAATTGTAATGTATTAGTATAGTATCTAGCATATTTTTTGCTAGATTTTTTTTCTTTTTTTTTTTTTGGTATGGTACAAAAATGTTAGTTATTATTATTTTTATATAAGAAGGATCAGCTTCATGGCCAAGAAAAAAAACTCAGAAGGTCCTAGAGTACATTTTGGGTCATTGCATTATAGAGTATGGAATCTGGAAATGATAATCCACTAGAATTTATTTGTTTCTTGTTTGTTCTTCTTCCTTTGGGAAGAAAATCAATGGCTTCAGAAAGGCAATGTCTTGACTTGTAAGTGAGTTGGATTTATGAGAGGCAGAGTTGTGCATAGTCATCACCTCCAGTCATCTGAGTCCAATGGCAAGATATAGGTCAAAATGACTGGTGATGGCTCAGGATGCAGTGGAAGCCCACTAAGGTCTTTCCCAGGTCTCAGTGTATCTGAGGCAACACTCATTCGGTGATTAAAGGCTAGTTAGAATTGAAACGAAAGATGGACTTCCTAAAAGAATCACTCGGAGGGAAAGACCTGCAGTTTCCAGTCAGGACACAAAACAATTGCTATTTTGCATTCAATCTGAGTCATCAAAAACTCTGAAATGAGCTAGTAAGTCTTCTGCTGGGACCTATTATTGCCAATCAGTGAAAGTCAGATCTCATGATTGGTAGTTTTCTATTCCTGACCACCTCTGTGAAGAGCATGTTTATTTCACTCCTAATTTAATTCACTCTCTGTACTCTTGGAACAGGAGTTAGTAATCATTTTCTGGGGATTCAACTTGAATAAGTTATGGGGTAGAATCAGAAGAGGTTCTACACCTACAAAGTGCTTCAAGGAGAAAGAGAACACCACACAAGTAAGGTGATCAAGGACTGATCTGGAGGAAAACAGAATAAATGTCAATGTTTCTACTTGGGCTCTTTGTCCCTTGAAACCTGAACATCCTTCCATCTTTCTAATGGTGCTTTCTCAAATTTTTGTTATGAATCTACTGAGAGCATTCCTGCATGGGCATGGGGGGGACAAGAGCAATCTGTGCAAATGTAGTGTAGAAATATTGCATAAAGGGAATACTTAGCAAGTTAATTTGATTAGTACAAGAGAATGTTTTAAAAGGATTAATAAGAAATAAACACCTAAATAGGCACCAAATTGTGAAGGGTTTTATATATCAGACTGATGGTTTTATATTTTATACAATAAGGAAGCTCTGAAGAATGAGGGAAGGGGAATGACATGATCAGACCTAAGCTTTAGGAATCACTTTGGGGACTGTGTGTAGAAGAGGAGAGAGTCTTCGATTAGGGTAAAAAGTTTTGAGGGTTACTGCAAAGCAATCCAGGCAAGAACTGAAAAGAGTAATTATCTTAGTGACTGTGTTAAGGGGAAGCTCTCCAAGAGATGCTATGAAAGCTGAATCAATAAGTCATAGCAGCTGGTCACATATTTTAGGTTTGTAGAATATGAAACTATTGGAAGAGATTTTGGCAATCATGTAATCCATTCTAATATTTGGAGTGAGAGAGAGGAAAGAGTTAAGGATTACTTTAAGCCTAGATTCCATCTAACCTAGAAGGTCTGGGAATCAAGGGGAGTTAGCTAATGTTATGACTATTGGGGAAAGGGGGTTGCTCAACTACAGGAAGGATTGTCCCTAAAGAGCCATAGCATTCTGGCAGAATTTCTCTCTAAATAGTTATAGAAGATAACAGTGTTCATGAGAGCTAAAGTTGTTTATGAACATATCACAATAGGGGGAAAAGTTATTTTTAATTAAAAGTATAAAAAAGAATTGTTTATTTTTAATGGAAAACAAACAGTTCTATTTGATTAGAAGAACTGGTAACTGGTTAAGATGTATTGTAACTTCATTATTATAATGAAAGATGCAACAAAAAGATGCTTTAGGAGAAACATATTGTGGTTTTTCTAGGACTTTAGGACAAATGTCAACATCTCAAACCAGAGAAAATTATTTCAGTTACAAACCACAAAGTCAAGTCCTCTGAGAATTAAGCAGAAACTGATTTTTTAAATCTATTTTCTAAGTATTATTTCTTAATATAGCAAATTCCTCCTCCATTTCCCCTTTAAAAAATTGTATTTTGTCATCATTTATATTTATATTTCCATCATGTCATCAGGCTTCCAAGTATGAAGACTACTTGCTATTTAATATTTAATGAACATATATTGTATCCTACACACTAATAGTTCTAGGCTGGTCATAGTTTCAGTTCTATCATAAATTAGCTATGCCTCTGTTTCCTCATCTATAAGAAGATAATATTTATCCTGTCTACTTTATAGAGGTTTTGTAAGAATCCAGTGACCATTTTGGAAAATTCAAAGTACTATGTTCATTTAAATAGCTAGCACAACAGCCTGTTGAGTTACTTCACCCACATAGCTCTCTTGGACTTTTATCACAGAAGGATAAAGAGTAAGAGAAAAAAGGGTTGTGGACACATTTGGAAAGATGCAGTGTTTACAATGATCCTCAATTTTTTTTTGTTCCAAAACCTCATCTCTTGAATATTTGTATTATCCTACTGAAGAGGCAGCCTGAAGTTATAGATAGAGACAACATCAGAGTCAAAAAGATCTGGATTTCAGCAGTGTTTCTATTGGGCTTATATCCCAAAGAAATACTAAAGAAGGGAAAGGGACCTGTATGTGCCAAAATGTTTGTAGCAGCCCTATTTGTAGTGGCTAGAAACTGGAAAATGAATGGATGCCCATCCATTGGAGAATGGCTGGGTAAATTGTGGTATATGAATGTTATGGAATATTATTGTTCTGTAAGAAATGACCAGCAGGATGAATACAGAGAGGACTGGCGAGACTTACATGAACTGATGCTAAGTGAAATGAGCAGAACCAGGAGATCATTATACACTTTGACAACGATATTGTATGAGGACATATTTTGATGGAAGTGGATTTCTTTGACAAAGAGACCTAAGTTTCAATTGATAAATGACGGACAAAAGCAGCTACACCCAAAGAATGAACACTGGGAAACGAATGTGAACTATCTGCATTTTTGTTTTTCTTCCCGGGTTATTTATACCTTCTGAATCCAATTCTCCCTATGCAACAAGAGAACTGTTCGGTTCTGCAAACATATATTGTATCTAGGATATACTGCAACATATCCAACATATAAAGGACTGCTTGCCATCTAGGGGAGGGGGTGGAGGGAGGGAGGGGAAAAAATCGGAAAAGAAACGAGTGCAAGGGATAATGTTGTCAATATAAAGTAATCATTAAATAAAAATTAAAAAAAAAAAGATCTGGATTTGAGTTTCATCTCTGGTATCTGCAAACTGTACCTTAGGCAAATTATTTAATTTCTCAGGATTATATGCAGAGCAGGTAAAGGCCTGCAGTGGGAGTTATTTCCACTAAGAATTCCAGATGCAAAGGAAATTAGTTTTTGTTTTTGTTTTTTAATCTATTGGAGATGGTCATGGCTTTAAATCACATAATATCCTGAACATGGACGAATTAAATTATAAATAATCTGAAGGATAGAGAAAGGTCAAGCGCAAACAAAATCAATCTGAAATATATTTCCATCAGATAAAGGTTGGTAAGTATGCTTATATAACAAGAGCCACCAAGTTGGAAGTTAGAATAGTTCAATGAAGTACTCAACTGTGATGCTAAAAGAACCAAACAACATATTATTTCCTATCCCATCTCTGTGCTAGTCAATCATCCAACTAGCATTTATTAAGTACTTACTGCTTTCCTGGCATTTTTACATTTTACATTTTACATTTTACATTTACATTTACATTTACATTAGGGATGTAAAGAAAATAAAAAACTAGTTCATGCCCTCAGAAAGTTTACATTCTGATAGGGGACAAAAAGGTTTATAAAAGATACTACAGCATAGATAGACAATAACTTAGAGAAGAAAATTCTTATTTTTTTAGATTATATATGTACAATTATGTTAAATACATTTGTATCTTAGTTATGTTGTGAAAGAAGATTCAGAACAAAAGGGAAAAGTCATGAGAAAGAAAAACGCAAAAAGTGAAAATACTTGCTTTGATCTACATTCAGATTCCATAATGTTTTCTCTGAATGTAGAAACAATACAAGGGACATTACCAGTCTCTTGGAATTGTCTCAGATCATTGTATTATTGGGAAGAGCTAATTAGATCATATCTGATCATCACAAAGTGTTACTATTACTCTGTACAATATTTTCCTGCTTCTGTTCACTTCACTCAGTGTCAGATCATGTAAATCCGGGCTTTTCTGAAATTTGCCTGCTCATCATTTCTTATAGCACAATAGCATTCCATTACATTTATAGACCACATCTTGTTCAGCCATTTCACAACTGATGGGCATCTTCTCAATTTCCAATTCCTTGACATATGCAAAAAGAGCTGCCATGAATATTTTTGTACATGTGGGTTTTTTTCTCTTTTTTATGATGGGAAAAAGATTCTAGCAGTTAGGCGATAAGAAAGAGTAGAGAAGGCCTCTCAAAGCAGGTTAGCATTTGAGCTGGATCTTAAAAAATTTAGAGGTTCTAAGAAATGATGGTGAGGAAAGAGAGTATTTTAGGCATCGGGCATAGGGTCTAGCCATGGCAAAAGCATGGAAATGAAGGGAAATGATGAGTCTGTCTTTGTACCAGCTGTCCTTCATACCTGAAATGTACCTTACTTCTGCCTCTTGGAATTCCTAGTTTGCCTTGACAGTCCCCTCAAATGCCAAATCCCATGTGACAATTTTTGCTGCTCTCCTTATCTGTTAATTAATTGTAACCTTGAAATTTTAACACCTTGAAAATTTAACAACTGGTTCTCACAAACAGATTTTAACTGTCTGCAATACACTCCTGGATAAGAAAAGCCTTTAAACCAACATTTTGCCCAACTGAAGAAAATACTTTATCATAATGAAAAGTAATAATCAGAGTGAGTTTTTGTATTCTCTACCTTTTCTGGTCAATTATGTGTTGGCAAAGATTTACTCTGCTATGAAATATAACTTTAGAGTGTCTGTCCCCTGCTATCAGTATTGAGAATATCTTTCATGTATATGTAAATTATACTCAAAAAAAGAAGGCATAGAAACTGGTACCTGTAAATATTCTCTGTCACCTTTTTTCTGTATTGATAGACTCCGAGATTTCTTCCACACTTTTGGTATTTTCCCCTCTTCCAGATATTTCGTGAATCAAAGACATAATGCTCTTGTGATTGGGTTACTCCCAACTGAATCTCCCCATTTCCATTCTGGCTGCTTTTCTCATTATAGATACTTTCAGGACCATTTTTCCATTCTCTTTAAGCATTTCTAGAATTCTGATATGTCAAAATTCAAATTGTGATGGCCTTAGTGTCCTTAATGATGAAAATAGTTTCTTATTTGTCCTTGAATGTATATATTTGTGTATAAACATGCTATTAAAACTTAAACGTACCCTAATACTTTTGGAATGCTACATATACACACACATACACACATATATTATCTCTCTCTCTCTCTCTCTCTCTCTCTTTCTCTCTTTCTCTCTTTCTACACACACACACACACACACACACACACACATTTTTTTCTACTCCCAGATTGATATCTTTGGGATGATAAATTGGATCCATATTTTGTCTCAGTTCTTACCCAGTCCTAGATCATTGAATGGTTGTAGCCTCAGATAATCAGACCTGAGAAAGATTAAAGTCACCCACAGCATCCTTGTCTATCAACCAGTCATTTTGACCTTTGTCTCCTTCCATTGGAGTCTGATGACTCTGGAAGAGAGAGTGAGATTTTTGACTTTGCATAGCTCTGCCTCACTCTAATATAATTCTCTGAGGATGAAGAATGAGCAATAACAAATATATGCAATACACGTGTACACACATGTATATTTTTTCCATTTTTCCCATTTTCCCCTATTTGTTAATGTTCTTTTTTTTTTTCTTTAAGGACCCTCAGGATAATTTTGCTTAATCATGGCACTGGGTTTTCTTTAAATTGGTTTTATTTTTCATTAACTCTCTCTGATTTACATTCACATTTCTCCAACATCAAAGCAAAATCCAATAGATTATCTCATTTGATGAATAACAGGAGAATATAGGTTATCACCTCTATTTAAAAAATTTGGGTGCAGGATTGATGGGAGGAAAGCTTAAAACCTGGGACACCAATTAGGGCATTATTATAAAAGATTACATGGGGAGTATTTAGGATTGGATTAGTGACATTAGTAGGCAGTTGATAGGATTAAATAACTGATTTTATATGGCAGGGGGCTGAAGAAGGAATCAAAAATTACTCTGAGATTTTAGGTATAACTAAAAGGATTAATATTAGGATAAATACAAAACTCAGGAAATATCCTCTTAGGAAAGCATCTGATCAATTCATCCACATTAAGGCCTAAATGACAGATAAGTCTCCTAGATATATTTGCTGAATATCAAAAGCCCCAAGCCAAGAAAATTAACTTCCACTTATGAAATTTTAGATACCAGCTTGAATGGATTTGTGGTAAAAGAGTTGGGAAAGAGAAAACCCTGAAATTATACAGCATAGACTAAGCAGCTAGAGTAAAAACTGAAGTGGATCCAGAATTGCAGAGTTTATAACTTGCACTTTTGGCATGGACAAATATCATAAAATTCTCTTGTTTGGAAGACCACAAAATATTCATGGAGCAAACATAAAATCTGCCAACCCCTTTTTTTTCTTCCAAAAAAATTCACTTGGAGTGGGAGAAAAGACCTTGTATCTCTGGAATCTATAATGAGGATAGGTTCTAGGGATTCTATCCCTCGAAGGGAAATAGAACTATGGCCATGTCCCCATGCATAAAAACCCTAGATACCCCTCTGGGATGCTGCAGAATACTGTTGGGAAAATTGCTGTTTGGGAGAGAAAGCAAAGTCCTAATCTATAGAAGTCCATCATTTTCCTGGCAAAAAGTACAGGAGTAATTTGTCATTTCCTTCTCCAGCTCATTTCCCAAATAAGAAAACTCAGGCAACTAGGGTTAAGTGACCTATCCAGGGTCACACAGCTAGTAAGAATTTGTGTTTTCCTGACTCCAGGTTTAGTAGTCTCTTCCCTGGACTATTCAGATGCTCCCTGTTATTTGGTAACTTGAACTATTTTTGCTAAGTAGATTTCTTTTCACTACTTGAGAAGATATGCTAATAGAAATCTCTAAATTTCAATGCTCTAGAATAAAATGCTATCCCCACTCCCGGTATAGCTCTCAAAGGGATTAGAGGTTCCCCTAGCTAAAATAGTTTTCTCCTTTATTGGGAATTCATGAAGATAAAAATCAATATCACTATCCCTAGCTAGGTGACATAGTAGATTAGAGGGCTGGATTTGGAGGTAAAAAGAACTGAGTTAAAATATAGCTTCAGACACTCATTAGCTGCATGACTTTAGTCAAGCTACTTGTCCTGTCTGCCTCAGTTTCCTTATCTGTAAAATGGTGATAATAAGCACCAGTTACTACCCAGAGTAATTGTAAAAATAAAATAAGCTAAGATTTGTAAAACACTAGACTCAGAGAGATAAGAACTTATAGGTACTAAAATGATCTTAGACATGAACCCAGGCTTTCTTGAAGGAATCTTCAATAATTATCCTTAGTATTTTGAATAAAATACAAATTCCCTCACCTTAAAAAGCCTTCTAACTTCTTGTTTCTGATGTACAATATACATATTATTGATAATTGATCTCATTTACATGATTTCATTCATATAGATTACATGATCTCATGCACACATTCTGATGTACATTTTTATACACTAGAAGACTAGATGATGCTAGAAATGGGAATTTCCCCTTCAACCAAACGAGTACCTGGGGGAATGTACCACCTCATTTTTTCTAATTTCAATAGTACTTGTCTTTTGCCAAGGTTTAATGAATAAACAGATAAAATGTGTTCAGTTTAATCGTCACTGTCTGTCAATCTTTACTTCTTTCCTGGAGCTGATCATATGCTCTCTGTCTTAAAATTACTTTGCATTGACTAATGAGTTATAATTTGTTTCTCTCTTGGTACAATGTAAATTCCTTGAGGGCAGAAACTTTCAAATTTGTCTAAAGACCCCAGTACAATGGATGAAAAAGTGAATTTGTGAAAGGATCTGGACACAAGCCACAGAGGATGGATGAGCAGGCAAGAGTGGATAGAGATCCACATCACTGGAAGGAATAACCACATTCAAGAGCTCCCAGATTTATTGAATAATTAGAGCATCCTAGGTGCATTGTATAATGATATATATATATATGTATATATATATATATATAGTTATCAATTCAACAAATATTTATGAAATGCCTGCTATGTACAATGCACTGTTAGGTATAGCAGAGACAAAAACCAAGCAGTCTCTGCTGCCAAAGAGATTACTTTCTCCTGGAGAAATATATGTGCACACACAAATAAATATGAGTTAATTTCAAGAGGGAAAGAGTGCTGAGAGATCATATTATTTAAAGCTAGCAGTGATTTTTTCCCCCTGAGACAATTAGAATTAAATGACTTGCCTAAGATCACACAACTAGGAAGTGTTAAGTTTCTGAGATCAGATTTGAATTCAGGTCCTCCTGATTTCAGGGCTGGTGCTCTATCCACTAGCAATGATGTTTGAGGTGATCTAATCCAACCTCCTCATCTAATAGATGAAGAACTATTGCATGTATTCAAACTCTGTATTTATTTCTCCAACCCACATGTAATATAACTATGGATTCATCTAGCAAAAAATGACCACCCTGTCCATTTATGGACAAATGTTTGTTCTATTACATCTCCAAGGGAGACCATGATTTCCATCTTTGTGTAAAATAGCAAGGAAGATCATTATTTGTGGTACCCCTAGTAGTCAATCAGGAGAAAAACAGGCAGAATACAGCACTACTATGGCCAGGTGATAAATTTCACCTTTATTTTCCTATCTGCAAGAGGGGTATCAGGTTAGAATTATATCTATCTACCAAACATCAAAATTTTGAAGTCTAGGGTATTAAATTCAAAGTACAAGTCAATTTCTTTTTGTTAAGGAAAGAAGAACACTTAGCTTACTTTCATCAGTTAGCTCCTTTCTATTAAAAGCTGATTACACCAAAAAATTTCATCTCAAATAGTTAGTAATGTCTTTATCCAAATATACAGTAAACAAAAATTGGAGTTGTATAAATTAGCATAGATAAAAATAAATTAGAGTCCACAAGAATAAATGAGCTCTTTAATAAAGAATGCAGGCAACATCTCACTTCACCAAAAAGAGAGGAACAATATCAACAGGGGAGTCTGTGTCTCTGGAGTTACAGACACTGCAAATCTAGTGATATGTTACATATGCTCATATGTCTGCACCTCCAGGTATACCCATTTATTTATTTATTATTCTCTTTGTCTTTCTTGAACACCTTTCTTTCTTAATCTGTAAAATTCTCTTCTCCATTCATGCAAGTATATAACATCACAAATTTTAAAAACCCTTAGCCAATCAGGAATCATTTCTCTCCTCCCACAGTGCAGCAATACCATGTAGCTGTCAGAAAATTAACTTTGGGGTGGAAGTTGGGTTACATAAATCTATATACTGATATGTAATATTAATATATCATATTTAACATAAATTCATATATTAACTTTTAAAACCAGTATCCTTAAGCTAGCCTAGGAAAATTGCATGCATAGGTCTAAGATGTCCCCACTTTATCTGGCACAGACTACAGCAACAGATAAACTACTGACAGGATCTTAAAAGATTTCCTGCTTTCTTTCAGTCCCATGGCTTCCTGTTCTTGTATTGCTCCTCCCAGATTCTTTCTGCTGTTCCTCATCCCTTTCCTCTCCCATTTCCTCTTTTCTGACCTCCTAATCTGTTAACTCATCCCTCCTCTCTCATTTTATTTATTCTTACCTTCTATCTCTGTACCTGTAACCCCTATCCACTACTTCCTATCTTTCTCATTACCCATTATTTATGAAAGTAACAGTGTTGCTGTGACAAGAAAACCAATTTGGGAATGAAGAGATTCCAAGTTGGAATTCTGCCTCAAGCATATAAAAATTCTGTGACCCTTTGAGAATCATCCATTCTCTCTGAATCTCCCATATAAAGTGGAACAATAATACTAACCTCATAGAGCTCTTCTGAGGATCAAATGGAAACAAGTAGATAAAATGGTTTGCAGTTCTTAAGATACCATATGGAAGTTTTTCCAAGTTTTTGGTTTTAGGATCCCTTTATATGCTTAAAATTTACCCAAGATCCCATGTAGTTTATATTTATTGATTTATAGTTACATTTACTGATATTTACCATATTAGAAACTAAAACCGATAATTTTAAAATGTTCATTCATTTAAAATAATAGTAAACCTCTCATATTTATATAAATAATATATTTTTATGAAAAATGATTATTTTGCAAAACAAAAAGGTAATGAGAAGAATATTTATTTAATTTTATGAATCTCTTTAGTGTTTAGCTTAATTGAAGACAACTGTCTTCTATCTGCTTCGGCATTCAACCTCTTCTGCTATTTTGTTTTGGGTGAAATATATGAAGAAAATCTGGCCTCACATAGATATACAATTGGAAAAAAAAAAGGACTATTTTAGCCACCTTAGAATAATTATGAAAATAGATTTGACCTCAACCTGCATGAGGCTACAGATTATTATACCAGGAGGACTGCTGTATTATATAAACATTAGTTTTTGTTATTAAATCAAACTCCAATTATAGTTAAATGCATGCAAAACAATTTCTTCCTGGCCTTTGAGTTTTTTCTGACTCTAAGCTTTGTGAGACCAGAGACCGCATATTTCATGTTCACTATAAACACCACCTTGCCAACTGCAGCTGTTTCAATCAATATTCTAAAATAACAACAACAATTATAAGCCTGGGAGACCAGTCTATTCTCTCAGTTGATAATTGACAAATTCCTCATTTAAATCACAAGCACACAAAGGGTTTATCATGTACTTTAGATGTTTTCAGTTCTCAGGAAGCAGGATACCTATTATCAGAATCCTAGAATCCTGGAATGATAAGTTACATTTGGCAAGAAGCTTAGAGCAATGATTGAGTTATGCTGCCTCAGTTTAATGAATTGGAATTCTTGTTCTTGTCACTCTTCTGATTACAGAAATGTACAGATTTACAATAGAGTGCTGCTTCCTCCAAACTGCCACCACTTTGATGCAGGCCCTTCTCACCTCACCCCTGTACTATTACCACAGTCTTCTGGTTGACTTCCCTGAGTCATTTCTCCCCAATGCAATTCTACCTTCACTCATCTGTAAAATTAATCTTCCGAAAGCACAGGTCTAATAATCCCTTACACTACAAACTCTTGTGAGTCCCTGGAGCCTACAGGGTCAAATATCAATTCTGTTTTGGCTCCCAGATTCTTTCATAAATTGGTCCATTTTATACCACAATCCCTTCCACTGGTGGAAGATAGATGATACACCGGTTAGGGCACTGGGCTTGAAATCAGAAAGAATTCATCTTCATGAATTCAAATCCAGCCTCAGGCATTTACTATCTGCGTGATCCTGGTTAAGTCACTTAACTGGGCTGCCTCAGTTTCCTTGTCTGTAAAATGAGCTGGAAAAGGAAATGGTAAACAACTCTGCCAAGAAAACCCCAAATGGTGTCAGGAAGAGCCAGATATGACTGAACAACAACAACCCCTCCACTAACCTCTTTGCTGTTCCTGGAATGAGACATCCCATTTCCTGCCTCCGGGCATTTTAACTGACCTGGAATTCTCTCCCTTTTTCATCTCAGCCTCTTGGCTTCCCTGGCTTCTTTCATATCTCAAATCCCATCTTTTGCAAAAAAGCTTTTCCCAGTTCCTATCAACACTATCAACCCTATCAACACAACCTTCCTTCTTAGATCATTTCTCATTTAGCCTATGTGTATCTAATTTGTCCATAGCTGTTTGCATGTCATCACTCCCATTAGACTGTGAACTTCTTTGAGAGCAGGAACTATTTCTGGCTTTGGTTTTTGCATTTCTTTTGCACAGCACAGAGCTTGAAATATAGTAAGCACTTAATGAATGCTTGTTGACTTGTTAATTTAAACTATTTGTCATTTGTACCCACCAACTAGCATTTATTTTTAGGACCATTTAGTAGAAGAGTACTATTTAAAAAGAAAGGTCCCTACAGGGACCACAAAAAAGTATACAAGGCTTCTGTCTACTGAGTTCTTTATATTAAAAGAATACTTTTGTTTAGAAATTGAGGATGAAGCATAGAGTAATGGAAAGTGCCCTAGGCTTCATACTGTCACAATAGAAACAATTTATTTTGGTGACTACAATATATAGAACACTGGACTTGGAGTCAGGATTCAATTCAAATCCAGCCTGAGATTCTAGCTCTGTGAACACAAAGAAGTAGTTTAATTTCTGCCTGGCTCATTTGTAAATAAATAATAATAGCACCTAATTTACAGGGTTGTTTCAAGGACTGAATGAGATAAAATATGTAAAATGATTTGTAAAGTGCTGTGTGTGTGTGCCATTCCAGAAAATAGCAGTCTATATTAATGCTGTTGCTGCTGCTGCTACTACTACTACTACTACTACTAGTTTTACTACTACTGCTTCTGCTACTATCACTACTACTTTGTAAAATGGGAATAATAATAATTTAAAAAGTACCTGTCTCCCAGGGTTGTTGTCAGGATCAAATGAGATATCATTTGAAAGACATTGCAAGCCTTACTCCATTATGTAAATGCTATTAGTATTATACATATTATACATATATCTTTTATGTTTGCAGGATTGTTTATACATATTATTTCATCTGAGTCTGGTGATATTATACAATTAACATATCCTGTTGAGTTTATTATCAACATTAAAAAAAAAAAATCTCTCCTGTGAGCTCCTGTGTAAAGGGACCTCCTGGTGAGAAAACTCTTTTTAAAGCTTGGGGCTTTGAGATATGACCTGATAGTATTATGTAAAAATTTCTTGGTTGAAAAGAGGTTTCAAGAAGAAAATGTTTAATTAACCTTGGACTGGATGATTTCTGGGCTTCTTTGTAACTCTAAAACTACGGTCCTATACATCTATGGTGATTCTTAGTCTCTTAGAATATAAAGTCAGTTCTGATTCCTTCCTACCCCTACTCCCCCTAACAAAAAACACCTCTTTCTCTGGGGCTAAGTCTCTCTGGAACGAAGTCTGTTTGGCCATTTAGTAGTACAAGTAATTGTATTAGTACATTATGTACAAAATGTACAATAGTACATTAGTAATTGTAATAGTAATAGTAATAGATATTAGTAATAGTTGTGGTAGTAAAAATAATAGATGTAGTAATAATAATAATAAAAGTTGTAATAATAGTAGTAATAGTAACAGAAGTAATTAATAGTAACAGTAATAGAAGTGGTAAGGCAGCTAGGTAGTAAAGTAGATAAAGTGCAAGGCCTGGATTTAGGAAGACTCATCTTCTTATATTCAAATCTGACCTCACATATTTCCTAGCTGGGCAAATCCTGGCAAATCATTTCACCTTGTGTGCCTCAGTTTCCTCATATATAAACTGAACTAGAGAAGGAAATGTTAGATCACTCCAGTATCTTTGCAAAGAAAACCCCAAATAGGGTAACAAAAAAATCTAGGCAAGTCACTTAACTGGTCTTTCCTCAGTTTCCTCATCTATAAAATGAGCTAAAGAAGGAAATGGAAACTACTCCATATCTTTGTACTGATATGGCTCTCTTCAACAATGAGAGGATTCAAACCAGTTCCAATTATCTAGTAATGAAGAGAATCATCTACACTCAGAGAAATAACTATGGGAAATGAGTGTGGACTACAACATAGCATTTTCCCTCTTTCTATTATTATTTGCTTGCATTTTTATTTTCCTTCTCAGATTTTTTTCTTTCTTTCTAGATTTGACTTTTTTTGTACAGAAAGATAACTGTATAAATATGTATACATATATTGGATTTAACATATACTTTAACATATTTAACATGTATTGGACTACCTGCCATCTAGGGGAGGGAGTGGGGAGAAGGAGGAGAAAATTTGGAACAGAAGTTTTGCAAGAGTCAACATTGAAAAATTACCCATGCATATATTTTATAAATAAAAAGCTATAATAAAAATAAATAAATATAAAAAAATATTTTTAAAAAAATCCCAAATGGGATCACAGTCAGACATGACTGAAAAGGCTGAATAACAACAATAAAAGGAGGAAGAGGAAAAGGAGGAGGAAGAAGAGGAGCAGGAGTGGTAGTAGTGGTAGTAGTAATTATACTAGTTATAGTACTGGTGGTGGTAGTAATGGCAGTAGTAGTTTAGTAGTTATAGTAGTAGTAGTAATAATAGTAGTAGTAGAATGCTGGTGGTGGTAGTAATGGTAACAGTAGTAATAGTAGGAGTAGTAGTAGTAGTAGTAGTAGTGATAATAGTAGTGGTAGTAACAGTAGAAATAGTAGTAGTAGTGGTAATAGTAGTAATAGTAACAATAGTAGTGGTAGGGTTAATAGTAGTAGGGGTGATAATAGTAGTGATAGTAGGAGTGATAGAGGAAGTAGTAGCAGTAGCAACAACATTCTTAATATAGACTGCTATTTTCTGGAATCGCATACATACACAGCACTTTACAAATCATTTCACATATTTTATCTCATTCAGTCCTTGAAACAACCCTATTAATTAGGTGCTATTATTATTATATGTACAGATGAAGAAACTGAAGTTGAGAGAATGAGTTGATCTTGCTATTAGCAAATATTCAGGGCAAGATTAAAACTCCGGTCTTCTTGACTCTACCACCTAGCAAATTACTTTTCCTGTTTGGGTTTTTTCCCTATCTGTAAAATGAGAGCGTTGGTCTAGATCGTAGGAGTCAAACATTTGTCACAAGTGGCCCACAACACTCTCAAATAAGGCCTGAATCAGATTAAAATATAATTGGGAAATAGTCAACAAAAACCAATAAAACATAGATATTGTTAATATGTTGAGGGGTTTTTCTGAGTCAATATGTGGTGTATAAGGATCTTTATGCATGTGTAGTAACTCCTATTTTATTTGACTTTGATACCACTGGTTTAGATGACTTCTAGATTTCTCTCCAGCTCTAATAGTCTATATGGATGGTCCTCTTCCAAAAATCCTATCATAATTCCATGGGATATTTTTATAATTCACATTTGTATGACCCTTTAAGATTTGCAAAACAATTTCTTCAAATGACTGGGAGGCAGATGGTACTAGCCTTATGCTCAGTTGACAGATGAGAAGCAGTGTGGTATAGTAGACAGAGAACTGAGCTTAGAACCAGAAAAATTTAGATTGAAATTCCATCTGGGATAGATATTGGGTTTAGTATCAAACTCTCAAGTATTCTAGGCAATACTCTGTGTCCATACCTTTCAAAGAAGCTGACAACTTGCAGTAGCAGTGGGACTTCCTCGTCATCTGTGAGTTCCTTATATCAATGAAATCAAAGGTCAAAATTCTATTCTCTTTTGTGGATGGGGAAACTGAGTTGGAAAGAGAATATCAAGTGCCTTTCTCAGTCATACAATATGAAGGGCTAGAACCAGAATTATGTGTGAGTGGGACCTTGAAGAACTTTTCTAAAACAAGGTAATCAGTGGGCAGTAATCCTTTCCAAATATAGGAGTAGGGGTGATCTTTCCCCCGTGGTGTGGAAAAGGCTCTTAATAGTCCTGTTTGATTCTATCCTCTGAAATTTCAGCCCTGGTATTTGAGCCAGGATCCCCTTCAGTTTCAAGGAAGAAGCAGAGCACATTCTTGTGTCTGGGTTGGTCAAACATTTGAAGAACCTTCAGGAAGGACAGTGCTTGATCATAGGTAAGGTTAGATCCTATATTGAGGATCGTCCGTTTCTTTGCTTACTGTAGCTGTCATGGATATTTCCTGGTGTTTATCCTGTTCTTTCCAACAGCCAAAGGAAAAAAATTTAAATCTGCCTTTTCCCTTGGGAGCTCTAAGAGAGAGTCTATGCACCAAATACAGGAAATCATGTGGAGAGGATTTCATATTTATTATAGTTCCCATATTACTTCCCCTCCCTCTGCTGCCACCCCCACCTCTCCTTTGGCCACTCATGCAGCCACACTGGTCTTTTAGCTTTTCCCTCCAGCAGGGAACACAGAGAAGGTAGCTCACCTCTCCCATCTCAGTGCTAGAAGTATTAAAAGATTTAAAGACAATTCCCAGGAGACTCCGCCTACCCATTCTGGACAACTGCCTGGGAAACAGTTAAGTTGTGTCCTAAAGTACATGTATACCTTGGAGGAGTATCGAGGGAACTTATCAACTGCAGCAGGGAGAGGTGGGTATTGCTGAATTGATTTTTGTTAGCTTGAGATGGAGGATTTATGTTCAGTGAGAAATATCTTTTTGATATGGATCTCTAGCTCTGTCTTTCTATCTGTATATACTGTGAATATATGGATTTATCTGTATGTCTGTCTGTCATCTATCTAGCTATTTACCTGTCTATGAATACTTCCATTCATTTAGTTTTCTACCTGTTTTTATTTTCTGTCCATCTGTCTTGTGTATGTCACAGAATTCTACAACTGCTTTGAAAGAAAACAAAGTTGAAAGGCGCTTGCTTTTGGCTGTCTGTCTATCTGTCTTTGAACAAAGAATGCCAAACAGTTTGTTCAGAGGCAATAAATATAAGTCTTATTTCACTAGAAATCACTAGAGGTAAGATTATTTGGATTTTAGAAAAGGTTTGAGTTTTGTTTGTTTGTTTGTTTCTCTTTCTGGGGATTAATTGCCTCAGGTCCATATCATGAGGTTTTTTTTTTGCTTTTGTTTTGCTTTGTTTTTTAGCTGCTTCTGTAAATTTTGCTTTCAGCTCAATAAGTGCTAAGGCTGTTTTCATTCAGAAAGTATAGCCCAGGAAATTTTCTAAATCAGGAATAATAAGTGGAAAGTAAAGTATGATAACATGAAGGTGGAGGCAGTCCTATGGATAAAGATCACAAAGATTTCTAAAGTCTTTTTCACAATATAGAAGTTGTCTGAAACCTCAGTGAAATTGAATGTCTAGTCTTTTGTATAGTCTCTTAATGGGGACCAGTGATTCTTTGTGGCAGGTAGATTGCTAAGAATACTGATTTGATTTACATTGATTTGTCCTTTGTTCTAATCTCCAAGGCTAGTACAGAACTTGTGCATATGTCTTGGGGAGTCTTTGGTTAAGTCAGTGTGATGGGCTGGAAATGGGTTTGGCTTTAGAATCAGAGAACTCCTTTAGTGGTTACTATTTGTGAGATTTTGGGCCACTCATTTAATCTCTACAATCTAGTAATGTGCTGAAGTCATCTCGATCCTATTAGGAAATCCAGGCTCTACAAATCAACCTTGATTTATTTTTGTTGACTTAAGAAAGTGATGGAGAAAATGTTAACATTACAGATTAAACTTTAAAGTGTGTTCTATATACATTTTTTGAGCTAGTTTTTAAACATTTGTCAGCATACTCCTTTCCCTAGCACTCTGTTTCCTTATTTATAAGATGACTTTCTAACATTTTCTCCAGCTTTAAATCCTATCATTCTTGATGAGGAGAGTATGAACTGAGAACAAGAGAATTTGAGTTTTAAAATAAAAGCATCCTGTCTTTGAGTGATCAGTCAGTAAACAGGTGCTCACTCACCATGTGCCAGGTTCATAGATGAAGAGGTGGAAAGAATCTTAGATGTTTTATATAGTCCAACACCTTCATTTTACAGATGAAGAAACAAAGGTCCAAAGAAGCTGGACTACCTTTGGTACTACCTTTGGTAAAAGGATTTAAACTTAAGTCCCATTCAATAATTTTTCTATCTCATTATGCTGTCTCCTTACTTTAGCAAAACTGTCTTACATAATTTATCTCATATTCATCCATAAGATAAGTAAAGAAGGTATTGTAATTCCCATTTTATAAAGCAACTGATCAACAGACAACTATTTATTGAGCACTTTCTCTACCTTTAGACAACCAGGTGAGGCAATAGTTGGAGTGCTGGGTCTGGAGTCAGGAAAACTCATCTTTGGGAGCTCAAATCTGACTTCAGACACTTAATGGCTGGGTGAACCTGGACAAGTCACTTTGCTTAAGTTTGACCATCTGTAAAATGGGCTGGAGAAGGAAATGGCAAACCACTAAAGTATCTTTGCCAAAAAAAAAAAAAAAATCCCAGTTAAGGTCATGGAGAATCATACACAACTAAAAATAACTGAGCAACAACATTCTATCCCATTGCTGTACCTGGTACTTCATGAATAATGTAGAGCAAGGATATCCAGAAAATAGCAAAATCTCAGAATTAGAAGGCACCTCAGAGACAATCTAGTTTAATCTGCACACCAGAAAGGGTACCCTTTATAAGATACCTGACAAACTGTTCATCAAATAGCTTGAAGATTTCTAATGAGGGAATTCATATCCTCCCAATTAGCCTGTTCAAATCTACCTATTGCATCATCATCATTTTACCCATATGTCTCTATCCTTTACATAAGAATCTGAAGGTAATCAATTTCAGTTTACTATGGTTCTATTAGGAAATTTCCCTTTATATCAAGCCTCAATTTATTTTTTTGCATCTTCCAATTCTACCTTTTATTGCTTTGGGGTCAACCAGAATAAATCTATTCTCCCTACCAAGCAACAGTCTTTCAAATACTTTGGGACAGTTATTATATTGCATATATATGTATATATTATAATATATATATACATATAATAAGTGTGTCATATATATATATATATAGTTTTTTTTTGTTTTTTTTTGTTTTGTTTGTTTGTTTGTTTTTTTTTTTTTTTTACCATTTTAGGGAGGAGGGAAAAGAAGGACGGATGGAAAAAATTTGGAACTCAAAATTTTATTTAAAAAATAAGTGTTAAAATTAGCTTTAATGTAACTGGAAAAAATTTTTAAAAAACTATTCAAAAGGAGAAAAAAAGATAGCTATCATATCTGCATCTAAGTTGAAGATTCTTGACCTAGAATCTGTGTTAGTTTTTGAAAGCTATTTTGATAACAATGTTTCAATTTAATTATTTTCTTTTGTAATCCTGTTTTGTTTTATACATTTAAAAACATATTTCTGAGAAGAGGTTCATAGGTTTCACCAGACTGCCAAAGGGGCCCATGAAGAAAAAAAACATATTTATTAAGCATTTACTTCCAAAATGTGACAACCAGAATGAAACACAACCTTTCAGATGGGGCTTGACTAGACCAGGATATAGTACAATACTACTATCATGTCCTTATTCCCAGATATTATACTTTTTAACATAGCCTAATAATGGATTATCTATTTTGATGGCCATATCACACCTCCAATCTAAACTAAGCAGGTAACCCTCTAAGTAGATGTTGTTTCAGATAAAATCTAGCCATACCTCCTTTGCTTTATATTGATGAAATTTATTATTTTTAACCCAAGTATGCAACTTTACATCTATTCCTTTTAAATTTCATCCTACCAGATTCAGACCAATATTTTTTTCCCCAGTGTTTTGCAGTTTGATCACCATGATGTACATTGGTTGTCTTATCTATGGGCAATACAAATTCTATAAGCTTTTTAACTATGGCTTTATCCAAGTCAGTGATAAAAATCGTGGGGACATTAGATCAAATGTAGATTTCAGGAGCAGCAATCCACTAGGGGGAAGTCTCCTTCCAAAATGACATCAAAGATATCATCAAATGCAAACTTCTTTAGTATGAGAACTATTTTATATGGGTACATATACAAAGAAAAAGCCAAAATCCCTACTCTCAAGAAACTTATATCCTATCACATGAGACTATAAATAAGAACTTTAAAAATATATGTGGTGTGTCCCCAAAGTCTTAACACAGTTTTAAGGTTTTAAATCTGTACTAATACTTTTGGAATTCTATGTATATATTAAATTGATTTTAATATTTTGGGGGGAGGTATGGGACACAAGCAATTAGGGTGATCTGGAGAGATTTCATGTATTAGGCATTGCTCCAGCAGAGTTTTGAAAAAAAACTGGTCATTTTAAGGGAAAGATATGTTGTAAGAACAAATTTTAGGCATGGGGAGAGCCAGGCTAAAGGTAAAGAGATGGGATATAGAAAGTCATGCATAAGAAATAATAAACTAGTCAATTTAGCTGGATTATATGGTGTAAGAAAGTGAATTATTCATAATCATGTTAGAAAGGTAGGTGGGGCCAGGTTGAGAAGGGCTTGAAAAAATTAAGCAAGACCTTATAATTGACTGGAAATGATAAGGAAGTACTGGAATTTATTGATTAAAGGAGTAGTATGGTCAGACTAGATGACACAGGATATAGAGTGCTGGTCCTGAAGTTAGGAAGACTCATTTTCTTGAATTCAAATCTAACCTCAGGCACTTTGTAGCTCTGTGAGATGAGTCATCTAACCCTATTTGCCTCGGTTTCCTTATCCAGAAAATGAACTGGAGAAGGAAATGGCAAACCATTCCAGTATTTTTTGGCAAGAAAACTTCAAATGAGATCACGAATAGTTAAACACAATTGAAATGACCAAGTAACAATAATTGCTTTTCAAGTAAAATGCTTTGGCAGCTATTTGTAGGATGGCTTGGAGAATCTGAGAAATCTTTGAAAAGGAGGTAAATTAGGAAGCCATTGACAAGCTAGGGGAGAAGTGATGAAGGACTGATCTAAGGTAGGAGCTGTATAAATAGAAAACAAAAATGAAAGAAATATTGTAGACAAAGAAAGAGTAGGATTTGGAAAATGAATGAATAATTGCAGTGAGAAAGAGTAAGAAGCTGAGGTTGACCAAGATTACAAAACTGGATGACTGGAAGGATATCTATGGCCTTCTCCAAAGTTTGCCAGATTTCTAAAGGAAAAGAGGGAAGAGAAAGGAATCTCTAAACTAGAAATAATGTATTCTATCCCTCTTCTGCTAATGTACTTAGAATTCTAAAACATTAAATGTCTATAAGATCTTAGTAGTTTTATATATAAGAAAGCCAAGGCCCAAAGAAATGAAAGCATTTGCCCAGGGTCTTTTCAAAATTCCAGTATTACTCCCATGTGTATAAACACATGCATTATGTATCAAGGGAGATACTGTATGTAAAGCACTTTGCAAACCTTAATGTTCCATAGAAATGTAATTTATTATTAATATTATTATTCCTCATGAACTTCACATGAATTATGAACGCAAAGATTCAGAGAAATGAAAAGTAATAAGGCTGAAAACCCCCAAGCAAAAATATTGAACATTTTATAGACTTTGGTAAAAAGCAGTAGACTCCAGAAGTAAAAAAAAAAAATGTGAACTGTATTATCTCCATGATCTACCATAAGAAAAAAACAGCAGTAATGAGCTCACTATCCAAAAATCTTTTGTAATTGTTTGTCGTGCTTCTTCCCATCTTTTCTTTCTTCTAATTTAGTTGGTTTTGACATTGCATGTACAAATTCTGATATGACAATGCACAGACATACAATTCACAAATGATGTTCAAATCAGTAATTTGCTTAATATCTTACATCTGCCTAATCCCTTATAGTTTACAAAGTACTTTTGAAGGCACAGCATTGCTACAGTGGCAATAAGGAAGAACATGAGATTTGGGGATTCAAGCAGATGTTTCAAGTCAGAGAATCTATACTTGAATCCTGGTTTTGTTACTTCACTACCAGTGTGATGCTGGACAAGTCTCTTTTCCTTTCTGGGAAGGAAGGATTTCAATTCAGTTTCCTACTCTATCCTCCTCTAAAAAATGAAAGGGGTAGGCATGATTATCTCTAAAATCTCTTATAGTTTGAAATTCCATTATCTTCTTTAAAAATATTATTTCATTTGATTTGCACCTCTCTTATGAAGTCAATGGCAGAAAGATCATTACTCCTTTTTTACAAATGAGGAAATTGAAGAGCACAAAGTTGTGAAATGCCTGAGGATACAAAAACAATAACAGGTATTACAGTTATCCCTTTAATATCATGACTTCCTACATATTGCAGATCAGTATAAGAAGTTACTGTTAAGTGGGATTTTTTGGAGAAGAAGTTTTGTGGAAGCTATAGACAACATTCTACAGACAGCAGATGACACAGAAAAAAGTTTAGAAACTCAAAAATGCTTAAGCCAAATTTTACAATAAGATACTGTAAAAAAAAAAACAGAAAAGAAAGGAAGGAAGGAAGGAAAGAAGGAAGGAAGGAAGGAAGGAGGGAGGGAGGGAGAGAAGAGAAAGGGAAGGAAGGAAGGAAAAAAACAGAAGAGGGAGAGAGGGAGAGAAGGAAGGAAGGAAGGAAGGAAGGAAGGAAGGAAGGAAGGAAGGAAGGAAGGAAGGAAGGAAGGAAGGTAAAACATTTAGACTTCCCAATTGATAAATGGTCAAAGGATGTGTGAACAGACAATTTTCAGATGACAAAATTAAAGCCATCTATAGTCATATGAAAAAATGCTCTAAATTACTATTGATTACAGAAATGCAAATTAAAACATCTCTGAGGTTTGCTATACCTCACACCTCTCAGATTGGCTAAATTGACAGGAAAAGATAATGATAAATGTTGGAGAGGATGTGGGAAAACTAGGACACTAAGACATTGTTGGTGGAGTTTGTGAAATGATCCAACCATTCTGGAGAGCAATTTAAAACTATGCCCAAAGAGCTATAAAACTGTGCTTACCTTTTGACCCAGAAATGCCATTACTGGGTCTGTATCCCAAGGAAATCATAAAGGATAGTAAAGGTAAAGTAAAGGATTCATTCATGCAAAAAAGTTTGTATTAATTTTTTTTTTTGCGGTAGCAAAGAAAAGGAAAATGAATAGATGTCCATCAGTTGGGACATGGCTGAACAAGTTGTGGTATATGAAGATAATAGGATATTATTATTCTATAATAAGGTGATTTTAGAAAGGCCTGGAAAGATTTACATGAACTGAGGCTGAATGAAATAAGCAGAACCAGGAATGCATTGTATGCAATAACAACAAGAATGCATGGTGATCAACTATGAAAGACTTAGTTCTTCTCAGTGGTTCAGTGATTCAAAGAAATCTTAATATACTATATTAAATTAATATATTAATATCTCTTTTATGATATAAGATCTATTGATTATCCACTAATATCCACTGAGATAAATTCTAGAATTTGAAATCAGGAAGACTTGAGTTCAAATCTAGCTTCAGAAACTTACTTGCTATGATGGATAAGTCCCTTAACCTCTGTCTGTCTCAGTTTTTTCCTCTGTAAAATGAGGATGGTAATAGTAACTATCTCACAGGATTATTGAGATCTGAGAGAATAACATATTTATAGTACTTTGTCAATCTTAAAGTGTTTTTTACAAATGCTAGCTATTACTTAATTAGAATATGTAAATGTATCTTATTGTTGGATAATATAAATACATAACGTTCTTAACATTAGGTCTATATTATACCCCAGAAAGAAAGGAAGAGAAAAGCTATAGGGGAAAAAGGTCAGTTTAAACAGACTTCTAGGGTTACTCTTTAACTAGATTATTAATTGCCCCTTATGCTCCAAACACATTCCTACTCACTGGATTTGCTGCTCAGCAAAAGTTCACTTCCTCATTCAGAGGCCATTATAGGGGCACTGGAAGCAAGGAATTCAACAGAGTTTAGAGTTCTTGAAGTCTCTGACATTTCCAGGCCCTCTTTTTCCTTCCCGTGCTGCCTAACTTGGTGGGGAAAAGAGGGGATAGAGTTGGAGTTAGGGAGAAAGGCATACATTTCTCCACTATTTTTTTCTTCAAAATGAGGATAATCCTATAGGAATTTTATCATATCCTGTATACTCTTATGTCTTAGACCTATTCCTCCAGCAACTAAATTCAGATAGGTTTCCTTTCCCACTTGTTGGTTGGATAATAACTAAATGGCACTTTGCAATGTGGGGCTACTTGAGTGCTGTTGAGACCTGTGGGGAGAAAAGAAATGAGCTGGAATGAAGGGGAAACCTTTTTGCCATCAACTCATTCTTTTTTTCTACTTCCCATTTCATTACGCCCTAACAGCAGACCACAGGCTCTAAAATCATATAACCTCTCCACTGAGTATCTGATCCACTGCATAGGGTTCCCTCTTTCTAATTTAGCTAAGTTAATGGAAGTACATTTTGGGGGTAGTAATTTGTACATCTTATTTCTGTGTAAAGGACAATGTTTTCTGATAGTCTTAAAGGTATTGGGAACACTGAGTATTACTTGCAAATTAGAAAGGTCAATTCAACAGGTATTTATTAAATGCTTAATATATGTCAGGTACTGTGCTAAACTCGGGGATTATCAAGAAAAGCAAAAATTGGTCCCTACTTAAAAAAATTCAGAGTCTAATGTGGGAGACAACATAAAAAATTATGCATAAAGTCTAAGAAGGATGGAGAAGTTATCAACTAGATTTTTGGGTTCTATCCATCTCTGGCTATAGGAGTCTTCCTAGGGGCAACTGAACCATCAGATCAACTCTTATTCATTGAAACTGTGCTTGGAGACCCCCGGTGCAAAGTAGCTATAATTCCCAAGGCTTTTGATTGAGGATCCTGAAGATGACAGATGAGCAGAAAGTGCTACAGTAAGAAATGTAAAACCAAGCCCTTTCACTTTGGTTAAATGCCAGTGGGGAGTCTGAAGAGTTAGATGTTAGTTCTGCCTCTGGGAAGAAAATGCTGTGTTACCTGTGATACAAAGACTCCTCTCCCGGCTTCAATAAGTGAGAGCCTAGACCAGATGTTCTCTAAGGCATATTCTAATATTCTGAGTCCATGATGGTTTTTCCCCTTTTGGTTTTACCTCCACATTTTTTAAACTACAAATTGCCTTGAAACTTAATTGGGCATACAAGGTGGAAAACATAAAAATCGGTTTATTTTTAGACATTCATAAGCCAACCAAAAATCTAAAAGCCACTGTCGAATGTCCGAACTGCAACCCTGAGAATTTCCTTCAACAATGTCTAGTTTCCTCTCATTGTTAAAATACAAAGGACATGCTGAAACACACTGGAGATCCCAGATTAACCCCTCCCACCTTGAAATCTAGGACTTGCCACTGGACTGGTATACACACAGGCTCAAGGTGGTAAGGGTCAATTTGTGGATGACCTGGGATGGCCCTGGTCAGCAGCAAATGGTTGTCTACTTCATCTAAAAATATGCTGAAAGCTAATGAAGAAATTTCAGAAGTAAAGGCTTGACTATTTTCTGCAGTTAAGCATCTGACCTTCACCCTTTGCTATATGAGCAACTTCCTACATAACACGGGAACAGGTCCATCCTAAATGATTCTCAAATGAGAAATTTAGTCTGTTTCCCAAGAATAAAAAATTGTAGAGATTCAGTATCATTAATAGGAAAACACAGATCCATATGCACAGATACACACACACACACACACACACACACACACACACACACACACACTCACTGACCAGGCATCAAGAAACGATTGCTGAGAAAAGATTGTTGCTATTTGTCCTTATTCTAAAAGAGGACCAATCAAATCAGGAAGGTGATGTCTTGGCTTACAAATGAATTGGATTTAAGTGAGGTAAATCTGTGCAAAGACATTAACCTCAATTTTTCCTCTGGAGCCATCTAGGTCCAGTGGCAAGATATAGATCAGGAGAACTGGAGGTGGTCCCCAGATGCAGTGGAGACCTTGCTCTTTTTAAGCTAAGATTTTTCCAAGATTTCAGTTTGTCTGATACAACACACATTCAGTTATTAGGACTAGGTAAGAAATGAGCCAAAAATGACTTCTTTTATCTAACCCCCCTCTTCCCCCAAATCAATCTGGGAGGGGAAAACCCTCAGGATTTCTGGTTAAAACAGAAACAATTGCTATTTACACTCACTTGGAGCCACCAAAACCCAAACAATGACCAATAGAAACTCCGTCTGGGGCATATTGGCCAACAATCCTTGTGCAATGAAAAAACATGATATTTGGAGGCAAAAGACTTGAATTAATTTCCCAGTTATATTATCTGTAAACTTTGTTGATATTCAGTTTTTTAAAGTCACTTTTAACTCTCCATGATCCCATTTAAGATTTTCTTAGAAGGATACTGGAGTAGTTTGCCCTGTCCTTCTCCAGTTCATTTTACAGATGAGGAAACTAAAGCAAACAGAGTTAAGTGACTTACCCAAGGTCCCATAACTAGGAAGTGTCTGAGGTCAGATTTAAACTCAGGAAGATGAATCTTCCTGACTCAAGACCACACTCTGTCCATCACACCACCTAAATGCCCTAGCTTTGACTTTAGGTCAATCATTTAGTCTCTCCAAGCTTTAATTTCTTCATCTGTACAATTAAATCATTAACCTGGATAACCTCTAAGTATCCATCTACTTCTGTCTTTGATGCTATAAAATATGATTTGCATAAAATATTGGAAAATGAGGGAATGCCTATTAATTATATGGATGGTTAAACAAATTGTGGTATATGATTATGATGGAATACTATTGTGCTATACGAAATGACAAAAGGATTATTTAAAAAAAAAACAACTCATATGAACTGATGCAAAGTGAAACAGAAATCAGAAAGCACTGTTCACAGTAACAGTAATATAGTAACAATGATCAACTGAGAAAAACTTGATTACTCTGATCAATACAGTGATCCAAGATTATTCCAAAAGACTCATGGTGAAAAATGCTATTTACCTCCAGAAAGAGAAATGATGACTTCTAAATGCAAATTGAGTAATTTTTTCTCATCTTTATTTTTCTTGCTTTTTGTTTTTTTTTGTTGTTTTTGAAATGTGGCTAATGCAGAAATGTGTTTTACTTGACTCAATAAGTATAATGAATATTGATGAAGTGTGAGAAAGTTGCAAGGCCTAAGAAACCCTAAGGCTATCTGGCCTAGGGAATGTCACAATCAATGCT
Source organism: Antechinus flavipes (assembly GCF_016432865.1). Classification (NCBI taxonomy): domain Eukaryota; kingdom Metazoa; phylum Chordata; class Mammalia; order Dasyuromorphia; family Dasyuridae; genus Antechinus; species Antechinus flavipes. Next base: position 211,077,652 of record NC_067401.1, on the reverse strand, counting down.
GGCCAATAATACTAATTTAATACCGATTCTATTGGTCTGTAAGCTATAGGACTCAATGATGGGAACTACCCCATCCTATATGTTTCTAGCTCTTTGCTAAATTCCCTTGGAATTTTAGCTCACTTCAAGTGCTGTCACAATTATTTCCTTGATTGATTCTGTGCTAAATTCCACTGGAATTAGAACATGTCAAGCAGCATAATAAATCTTTGCTCCTTAACTTGGAGACTGAGTGTGCAGATTCTTTCACCAAACTCACCAACCAGGGGACCTTGATCTTGTTGATAATCAGCATTGTCATATTTCTTGCCTTCTCAATGGGTCAAGGAAGAAGTAGAGGGAGACAAAGTATTTGAAACTAAAAATAAAAATTTTATTGTCTTACACATAGGAGGTACTTAATGAATGCTCTCATTCTATAAAACAAGCATTACATGCATCTCCACTGTCTAGTCTTAGGCTCCTGGAAGGAAAGAGAGATTGAACAGTTAAGTACTTTGACCACATAATCATATTGCCAGCACAGACACAGGATTCAAACTAAGACTTTCCTGATTTCAAAACTTGTTCTCATCTCTCTCAAATGACTAGTCCATTTTTCATCTCTCTCCAATGACTATTAGAACACAGGAGCCACAATTGTAATTTGTGCCAGGAGGCATGAGCTGTCTTGGTAAATAGAATAATTTCATACACATATGGATAGCTCTATCTATCTATCTACATATGTACATATATATATACATATCTATTTGTGTCTTTTTTTTATAGTTTTTTATTTATAAGTTATATGTATGGGTAATTTTACAGCATTGACAATTGCCAAGCCTTTTGTTCCAATTTTTCCCCTCCATCCCTCCTCCTCCCTCCCCTAGATGGCAGGATGACCAGTAGATGTTAAATATATTAAAGTATAAATTAGATACACAATAAGTATACATGACCAAACCATTATTTTGCTGTACAAAAAGACTATTTGTGTCTAATAGTAGCCATCTCTAGGGTAGAGGAGGGAAGAAAAAAAAGAAATTTACATGACAACTTTATTATATATTTTTAAAAATTAGCAGGTTATACATAACAGATTTGCAGTTTCATGTGTAATCATCTTTTTATTATGTTATGGAAATGCTTATTTTATTTCATAAGTTAAAAATATAAAAATAAAAGAGGGAGCATACTAGAATAGATAGAATCAAGCTAGGAATCAGGAAGACTGGTTCAAAGTTTGCTTCTTGTAAGTACTGTTCATGTGACTTTGGATAAGCTGCTACATTTTTAGGTGACACAGTCTCCAAGAGAGAAATGTTACTCTTTCCTTCCATCCCATCCCACCTTTCCCATTTCCTTAAAACATTAACTCTCACTATGCAGTAAATGCAGCAATAAGCAGCAAAAAAAATTAAAAAATAAAAGAACATTGAACTTAGACATTCATAGACCTACCTGAGTTGGTTCTTAGTTATGATGCTTACTAGATGGAGTGTCCACAAGCAGCAAATCACTCAATTTCTCCAAGTCTCATTTTCCTCATCTATAAAATGGGAATGGTAATACTTGACTGACCTATCTCACAGGATTCCTATGAGAAAATTCTTTGTATCTTTTAAAGTACCCTATAAATGTGAATCATTGATATCTGCGTTCCCTTAACATAGCAGGTTGCCTCATAATTCCAGAGAAAGCCAGTTGATATGATTACCTCCAGGAGAGTATACTGACCTGCCTGGGATGATAAAATAAGTCATGGCAAAAGCAATGATTAGAACTTATGAGTAATTATATTGGGTAGATACAGATACAGCTGACTTGCAGATGAAAAAATAGCTCAAGAGAGGCAAAATGTTATTGGAGACAAAACAGATTTTGGTGCTAAAAGGTATCTTAGAGATAGTCTAGTCAGTCAATCGTTTGTTTTGTAGATGAAGAATCTGAGGTCCACAGTGTTTAAATGTCTTGCCCAAAGTGACATAGGTCATAAACCACAGATATAGAATCTAAATCCAAGAGGCTGACTATAAATTCAACACAATCACTCCATGACATTGACAAAATCATATAGGATTTAAAACTAAGTCTAATTTTCCAGGCAGCTAAGTGGCACAGACCTGGAGTCAGAATGACTCATCTTCAAGAGTTCAAATCTAGTCTCAAACACTTATTGGATGGGATCCTGGGCAAGTTACTTAATCCTTTTAACCTCAGTTTCCTCATCTCTAAAATAAACGGGAGAAGGAAATGGCAAACTATTACAGTATTTCTGTGAAAAAAAAAAAAAAAACAAAACTCACTATGTGATCATGAATAGTTGGACACAACTGAAAAACAAGTTAACAACAAACTGCTGTCTCCAAACCCAATACTCTGTTCACACTTCAATCAATCATGCAAATACCTGGTAATTCTCAGGATGGTGAATCCCATTTGCACATAGTTCCTTCCTTAGTCTTATGGGGAGGGGGTGGCAAAGGTTAGGAGTGAAATCAAAACTAAAATGGGCAGCATGAATGGATAAGAGGAAAATTTCTTTTTAACCAAAAGAGGATCTCAGGGTCCCTTTCACATTAATTAATGAAGGAAAACTAGTTCTGGTGAAAATGAAATCATAATCTTAAATGGGTGTTGGGGGAGGAGGGCGTCTTTATTGATTGTTTTGTTTTCCAGTGTTTATTATCAAACACCCCACAGGAGTTCACAGGGCACTTTTCTAATGTCCAAAGTCGGGTTCTGGGAATTTCCTTCCACAAAGGCAGAGCTTCCTCTCTTTGTTACCAGTCAAAGGACAAAACTGAAGCTTTACTAGAGATCCTTAACCCTTTATCCCATTCCTGCCACCACCATCCTCAAGTCCCTGGTTGCATCTGAGATGAGAAAATTGTTTCTCAGATTTCAAGACTCTTGTAACTGAATAGAAAGGGGCATTTCTACTAACAAACATGCCTACAAAGTGTCACATTCCATTTTGAGAATAGTCTCTGGCTTTTCTAGGACAGGAAATGAATTTGCTCATATCATACAGGTGAGAGAGAACATTTATAATTTTAGCCACACTATTCAAGACTGTATCCCGATTTAGCAACAGTAGCATTCCCTCCACTCCCAACTCCTAGACCTAATTCCTCAGGGAGATGGTATGATGTGTCCTTCCCAACTCCCAAACACACTCCACTCCTCTACATTGTATCATTGCTGGAGGAGGCTGATGAAGGAATTGAGATATCAACATAACAAATTAAAAAGATTTATTAAATACAAAAGAACAGTGAGGAATAATGGAAATAGCATGGGGGGGGAGGGCAGGCTGGAGCATGATTTTCATTGTGACTACAATAATATAAAGGAAGACCAGGTAAGTTTAAGGCCTTCAGAACTCAGATTTTTGCAATTATTGGTCAATAGTAACTTTGTTAAACTGCTGGTAAGGCATGCTTTCTACTGTCAACAGGGAGGAAAGGTTGTAGGTCCAAAATAAGAAGTTTTCTCTCTGCTACCTATATTCCAATCACCATTCACAGCTCCCCCGCATCAAAAACTTGGACTCTGTCCCTGACTCTCAGAGCAGAGCATTGACCTTATCTTGCCAAGAAAAAATTGTCCAAAATGCTTCCTAGCTATCCCGATCCCTATGCAGGGCCCATCTATCCTCTTCTTCTAGTTATCTTTTATGTGTTATCTTGGGGGTAGCTAGGTGGCATGCTGGATCTGAAGGCAGGAAGACCTAAATTCATAATTCTGGCCTCAGACACTAACTGTGTGACCCTATACAAGCCACTTAACCCTATTTGCCTCAGTTTCCTCATCTGTAAAATAAGCTGGAGAAAGAAATAACAGAGCACTCCAATGGCTTTGCCAAAAAATTTTTAAATGGGGTCATGAAGATGACTCATCATTAAAAATGTATTATCTTCCCTCATTAAAATATAAACTCCTTGAGGGCAAAGATTGACTTAAACCATCAGGATCATAGCAAGCACTTAATAAATGCTCACCCATTTGCTCTTTCTCCAGCTCTCTATCTTGGTTTCCTCATTTATCAGAAAGGGCTAATAGTCACACCAACTTCACCAGGCCATAGTGAAGCTCAAATGAGAGGAGAAATTCAAAGTTCTTTGAAAACCCTTAAATGCTCTATAACTGTTTGCTATTGAATGCTATGACTGATGCATTGATTTATTTGTTCAGCTTTATTTCTTTGTTGCAAAGAAAGCTCTACTGCAGCCAGGAGGAAGATTCATTGGGAACTGACAGGGATTTTTTTTTTCAAAATAAAAAATACCAACAAAACATTTACTTAATGCTTTATTTTTTTTTCCTTTCTAAAATAAATACAAGGTAATTTTGGCAGCTAGATATATTTATTTTCTATTTTGTTGTTGTGTGCACTTATATGTCAGAATCATGTTTCTCTCAAGAAAATGTAAGAGATTTGAAGATAGAGTCTGTTTTATTTTTGTCTTTATATAACAAGTGATTGGCATACAGTAGAAACTTAATAAATGGTTGTTAACTGGTTGATTGAGGGAATAAAGCATATGAAAAATTATTAGGGCAGAAAGGCATGTCACATTGGATCTGAAGGTTTGTATAGCAAAGGACAGTTAAGTCTGGGTAGGTGTTAATTGTATTTTTAACTGCTGTAAAGTAAAAAAGTGTGAGGATAGATGGAGAAGTTACTTTAAGAGAATTAATTTCTTAACTCACAAAAAGGATTTAATATATTCAAAGAATTGAAAGAATAGAAGTTATCCTTCTTACCTTAGTCTCTAGTTAATGTCTTATAAACTGATGCATGGGGATGCACTTCAGAGACTCTGAAGCATGTTAAGAAGAAGAAAAAATCTAGTGAATAGAGAGCCAGCTTGAGCTAGGAAGAAATGAGCTGAAATTCAACTCTTGACACATACTGCCTGAGTGACTCTAGGAAAGTCACCTTATTTCTTAGTGTTCCAGGCAATTCCAAGACTGTAAGTTGCAGAAGAGTTGCTGATTTGCCTTGGTAAAGGGGGTTTCCTCATTAGGAGTTACCCCAGACTGAGGAAATCTAATCTAAAAATATAAACCACCATTCCTGTCCTCAATCCTTTCCAGGAATGTGGCACTGTGGTAGAGCACTATTGGTTTCTATTGTCTTTTAGCTAAAACAAATAATTTTCCACGTGTTAGGAAGTTAAGAAGTATTATAGACAGAGTAACAGATATGTTGACAGATAAACAAACATCAAGAGACAGACTTATAGACAGTAATAGACAGATTGACAGACTGACAGACAGATAGGCAAGATTAATAGACAAACATTGACAGAATGACAGATTAATAGAGTAACAGACTCTGACAGATTGATGAACAGACTGACTGATGTAGATCCATACCTTTATCTCATATGGATCTATATAGAAATTTATTGTATATGCATGTATATGTATGTATATGTATGCATATATATGTGTGTATGTATGAATATATATTTGTGCATATATACATATACATATGGGACTATAACTTGGAAATAATGCATCAATTTCTAGTTTTAAAAATTTAGAATATTTTGGCTCTTTTTATAGGTTGATTGCCACTTATTTATAACCATCCACTTTATCACAGGGTCATAAATTTAGAATTACACTAGACCTCTGAGGCCTCTAGTCCAAACTTCCTCATTTTTCGAATTCTTATTGTTTTTGCATTTGTATCTGGGAGCATTTCATACGTGGTGCTCTGAATAGAGCACCCCTGGAGTGAGGAAGACCTGACTTCAAATCCAGCCTCAGATATTTTCTAGCTGTGTGACTCTAAGCAAGTCACTTAACCATGTTTGCCTCAGTTTCCTCATTTATAAAATCAGCTGGAGAAGAAAATGACAAATCACTCCAGTATCTTTGCCAAGAAAAACTCAAATGAGGTCACAGGAGAGATGAACACAACTGAAATGACCAACTAACCTCTGATTCCAGATTCATGGGTTTTCCATTGTACCACATTCTATCTACTATTTGTAAAGCATTGTGTATAAAAATGGCACTTCAAAGATTAAAGCATAACCTATCCCTTAATTTCAGAGGGAGAACACAACAGCTACACAAATAAATAAATATGATATAAGGACATGATGTAGCAAAGGAGCAGCTGAAACAAAATGCACTTAAAAATTAAGGAGAGAAAATTTGCTTTTAGCTGGGAAGATTAGGAAAGGTTTTTTGTAGGAGGTGATACTTGACTTGGACCCTGAAGAAAGGAAAGGAGACCATTAGGCCAATATGTTGTACTGTATTCAAATGAATGGAGATGAGAAAATACAAGGCACATTTAAAGCATGACTAGTTCCATTTTGACTGGATGCTACAAACAATTTGATGAATATGTAAAAAAGTAGAATATTTTAGAATGTAGGTTGGGGTCCAATTGTGGGATGCCTTAAGTGCCAATCTAAAAAAAAAAAATACCTATTTTGTATCATTGAATTCATTGTTGTTGTTCAGTCATTTTTCAGTTGTGCCTGACTCTTCATGACCTCATTTAGGGCTCTCTTGGCAAAGATACTGGAGTAGTTTTCAGTTTCCTTCACCATCTCATTTTATAGCTGAGGAAACTGAGGCAATCAAGGTTAAGTGACTTGCCCAGACTCTCACAATTAGTATCTGAGGTCACATTTGAATCCATGAAGAAGAATCTTCCTGATTTCAGGTTCAGCATTCTATCTACTGTGCCACCTACCTGTCATTTTGGCCTATTGAGATTCATGGAATATTTTTGAACAAAGGAGTAGCAACATGGTCAGTCCTGTACATTAGGAAGATTATTTGGTTATCTATACAAAGAATGGATTACAGATGGGTAAAGATTTGGATTTTTTGTTTGTTTTTTTACCCTTTCTCCAAACCAAAATGGATATAACATACAGTGCCCAAAATTTCCTGATTTTAAAGTCAAAGTCAGAGCATGATGACTATAAAACCAAATTGAACTTTAGATTCATGACTGTATTTAAATCTTTTTATCTTAGAGATTAACATGTAAGAAGCAATTCTTAGATTTTTTGCCAAAATCAGGTTTTCTTTTTTTCTTCTGAAAAATGTGGTTGCTAGGTGTAACAGAACTAATATTTTAGCAAGGAAACCACTTCACCATAGGGAACAGGGTCATAGAAATTGTGCACTGCTTCACCCACAGAACTCGCTCAAACCCTTTTTGATGCTACTCTCATCAATCTGCTAAACTCTCAGGAGAGTTTACAAACCAACCACTAAAAGAACGGATCTAAATCCTTGGGCCAGTTTTAGAATGCCTTCTGTCTCAGTTTCCTCACCTGTAAAATGGGGATAATAATAATAATAACACCAACTCCCAGTTTTATTGGAAGGATAAAATGAGCTGATGTATGTAAAGGCCTTTGCATACCTTAAAGTGGTATTCAAATGCTCGCTATCATTATCATCATCATCATCATTAATAATCTTCTAGAATCTGGAAAAGTAAAGTTGGATTCAACATGATTTAGGCCCTCTTTCCATTTTACCTCTGCCCATCTTATTCTTTTTTCTACTTTCTATTGCTTTGTGGCTCTTTGATAAGAGTATCTTATGCTAGCAAGATATTGGTTCACCCAAAGGTTGAGTAATGCCCTTTCCTTTCTAATTTTTTTTTTCCTGAGGTAATTGGGGTTAAGTGATTTTCCCAGGATGACACAGCTAAGAAGTGTTAAGCGTCTGAGACCACGTTTGAACTTAGGTCCTCCTGACTTCAGGGCTGGTGCTCTATGCACTGTGCCACCCAGCTGCTCCTCTTTCTTTCCTATTTAAAACAGAATATCTTTAAACTCTGTAGTAAAACTAGGAGAACATTATATACAATGACAATAAAACTATAAATTAAAACAATCAACAAACATTTATTAACAAACTTAACTGTATATGTCCAGCACTATTCTAAACACAGGAAAGACAAAGAGAAGGCAAAACTAACTGCTTGCTTGAATTCTAATGTGTGAGACGACATGTACATTTACAGTTATGGACAAGATATAAAATAGAAACAAGTAATTTCGGAGAAAAAGGCACTAGCAGTTGAGAAAACTAAGAAAATCCTTCCTATAGAAAGTGGCATTTGAATTAAGGTTTAAAAAAAGCCAGAGATCCTAAGAGGCAAAGGTGAGGAGAGAAAATATTCTCGAGATAGTGGATAACCAGTAGAAAGACATAAATATGGTATATTCCATATGGAACAGCAAGTAGACCTGTAGTGCATAGAGATGAATAATTTCAGAAGACTGGAAAAATAAGAATGGGCCAAACTGTGAGGAGCCTTGAATACCAAACATAGAAATTCAATATTTGATCTTTGAGGTAATAGGAAGCTACTAGAGTTATAGAGTTGGGAGAATGGCATCTAAAAGAAATCAGAAATTAAATTAAAGTGCAATGACCAATATTGGTTTCAGAAAACCCTCAATAAAACAATGGACTTTTCTAGATAGACAAGTGGGGATGGAAGAGAATGAAGAAAGAAGCAGCATAATATCACACATAATAATAAATAAGTCAGTTTTAGTTAACTGTTTTTCTTTGCTAATCAGGAAAAGTTGTGATGGGGACGAGGGGAGTGAGAAATAATCATTGTGTAAAAAAAAAAAAACATACTCAGAAACATCATTAAAACTTGAAAAAAAAAATTCAGCTCTATCATCAGATGGATGCATCGCATCCAATGCAATTATACTGTTCATTAGTAACTACCTAGGATTTCATTTTTGTTTTATTCAGCACATTAGGGGTACTCCATTAAGCAGCTAGAATACAAAATATTAGCTCATTCACTTCATAACCATAATATATATGTGTATACATATATACATACACTACCTTTTGTTCTCAAAGAGGACCATGACATGGGGAAGCTAAGTGGCACAGTGGATAGAGCACCACCCCTGAAGTCAAGAGGACCTGAGTTCAAATGTGCCCTCAGATGCTTAACACTTCCTAGCTGTGTGACCCTGGGCAAGTCACTTAACCCCAATTGTCTCAGAAAAAAAAAATCATGACATCAGGGAGGTGATGCCATGACATGCAAGTGAATTGGATTTAAGTGAGGAAGGAATGGGCAAGGTCACCTGACTTACTTTCTCCTCCAGGGCCATCTGGGTCCAGTGACCAGATATACAATACCACTGGAGATAACCCTGGATGAAATGGAAGAACATAGCCTTTTTAAGTTAAGGTCCATTGAGGCTGCATCCATTCAGTGATTAAGGCTAAGTATCAATTGAGGCAAGAATGAATCTAAGAAGGAAAGACCTTCAGGGTTTCTGACCAAAGCAGAAAAAAAAAAAAAAAACTGCTATTTACATTTAATCTCAATCAATGAAGACCCAAGCAATGACCCGATGCAGCTTGGCTCTCCTATTGCTAGCCAATTAAAATCAGATTGGTTTGAGTTTAAGTCCTGATCCTTAAGGAAAAAAATCTAGCCAATCAACCCCAAGACATCTTGGGAAGGTTCAGAGGTGCAAAAGATAAAAAAATTGCTTTTACGAATATCTTTAACTAATACCTTATGTGGACAGAAGAAGGAAAAGAGGGAAGGAGGAAAAAAGCAAAGGAGGGAAAGAGGGAAGGAAGGGGGGAAAATCTTTAACCATCTCTAGTCATCCCACCTTTTGTCCTGCTCTTGGATTTTGTTGACTCTGGAAGAGAAAGTCTGATGAATTCATGCTACTCTGATTTATGTAAATTCAATTCACTCTCAAGTCAATCATGATGTCATTGATTTTTTTTTTTTTTTTGAAAACTAAGGATGAACAAGACATACAGTGAGGGAGAGTAAGAAGTCTAAGATGACAATGAGGTTGCAAATCTGTGTGACTAGTAGGACAATCCTATCTTAAAGAGTAATAGAAAAGCTTGGAAAAGGAGTGAGTTTCCTTGAGTGGAACTGACCATTTGGATCTTCAGTGGGGCAGCTGCTATTAGTCACAAATTATTGTTGTCCTTCATTCCCAAAGAGGACCATGACATCAAGAAAGTAATGCCATGACTTGCAAGTGAATTATATGGAAGTGAAAGAGTGAAAGTCCACCAACCTCAATCTGTCATCTGGAATCATCTGGGTTCAGTGCCCAGATATAGATCAGGACAATAGGCAGATGATGGGAAAGAGGTTGTAAAGGGAGAAATAACAAAAAGCTGTAGTATGCACCATGACCATACTTTGATAGCACCATCTTGGCAGGTGGACTAAATGGCTTTGCGGGTAACTGACAAGCCTCAAACCAGTTGATAAATTAGGGTAATGTCTACAGCAAGCATCCAAAGAGGGGGTAAATGAGAATATTCTTTTTTTCTCAGTGGCCATGAAGGTAGAAGAAACTAGTGCCATGGAGCACTTAGAGTTTGGTCAGGCACAGAAGACACCAAGTTCATCTCTGCATCTTTAACCATCTCTAGTCATCCCACCTTTTGTCCTGCTCTTGGATTTTGCTGACTCTGGAAGAGAAAGTCTGATGAACTCATGTTACTCTGATTTATGTAAATTCAATTCACTCTCAAGTCAATCATGATGTCATTTTTTTTTTTTTTGAAAACTAAGGATGAACAAGACATACAGTGAGGGAGAGTAAGAAGTCTAAGATGACAATGAGGTTGCAAATCTGTGTGACTAGTGGGACAATCCTATTTTAAAGAGTAATAGAAAAGCTTGGAAAAGGAGTGAGTTTTGAGGGAAAGATAATGTAATGAGATCTGTTATGTAGATTTCAACTCATCAATGTCTGTTCATTCCATACTATGTACTCTGTTGTACTCAAAGTAAAAACAGAGAAGTAACTCTTGCTTAATGCAACCATGATGTTTCATATGCAGGAGGGGGATTTTCTTAGAGGCACCTACACAGTTACCATTATGAGTAACTGGTAGATAAGATTAGGTTCTAACTGCCCTGAGGGAGTCTTATATAAGAGAAATGAAACAGGAATAAAGAGAGAAGGAAGAAGGGTAGATGTATTTGTATTGGAGATAAGTTTCATAATTGGTTATTATGGGTGGTATAGAATATAATCTACATAAACTTTTACCCCAGATTAGTTGATCAAATTCTTTTTAGGGTCATATCAATGACCCCCAGAGAAGCACAAAGATTTCAGAACACCAAAGTGATCTCTTAGTTAGAAACTACTGCTTTAGGGATAAGGGATAGAGTTGATTGGTCAGCATATATAACAATGAAATACTTTATACATTCAGAAAAAGTTTTAAACAATTAAATTATGTCTAGAGTTTTAATTTTTGAATTTTAAGAAAATTTAGCAAAATTGTTTCCAGTTTTCCAATTTCAATTCATTTTAGGTTTCAAATGCTCTGATTTGACAGATTCTAGAAAGTTCTTTAATCAGCGCTTTTAAACTCTTACAGTTATTGTTTGTAAAGCAGGAAATCATGTTATCCACAGCACACACACTTGACCAGTCAAGGGCTCCTTCCCTGTGGGTACTTCAGGTGGGAATTCTTAACTCATTAGATCTTACTTCTCTTTTGAAATGAACCAGGAATCTGGAAACACAAGGCTTATGCCCCTTTCTACACAAATATAGTCAAATTGATAAACTAAAACATACTCAGAACTTGAACACTTTTAAAAAAATTATATGAGGGAGAAAATTCACACAGCATAATATGCAAGACAAGATTAGAGAAATAGAAATGCCTTAAAGATGATGTCTAATACTATGTCTCTGCTTTTTTGTAAAACCCAATAATCATCCTTCTATTTTTCATCTGACTCTTAACTCTATCTTTCACACTAAAATTACATACATATAAACCTGCCATTGAAATTGGCCTATAGTTTTTTTTTTTTTTTTTAAACAGATAACTTAGCCCAGGGATATAAGGTCATGCCTCAGTTAATCAGAAATCTAAGAAATAGAACCTTCAAATGACTGCAATTCTTTATAATATACCATTTTTGGAAAAATAAGATATATCTTGAAGAAACATGGTCCTATGTAGAATTGTTTTAAAATTCACCGATATGAATTTCTAATTTAGTACTAGCTCCTACGTCTTCTCCTTTGACATGCAATTACACAAAGAAACAGTATTACTTGGTTTGGCAGAATAAGGGCTACTTCAAATATATTTTGATGACACTAAATTAGACAAAAACAAGGAGATGTTTTGTTTCTGCCTAACTAGATTATCATGAAATTCCCTCAGTTCAGAATTGTTGTTGTTGTTGTTTTCTGGATATTCAGGTCCATGTTCAGTCCATCTGCAAATTGACAGATAGATTCTATCCATGGATTAAGGAATGCAATATTTAAAAGTCAATAAAATTCAGCAAGTATTCATTAAGTATCTTCTGGTATCAAATATGATGCCAAAATGAAAAACCAAAAATAAAACTGTCCCTGCCCTCAAGGAACTTGCCTTCTAATCAGGCAAACAAAATGGATATAGAGAAGTAAATATAAAGCATATGGAAAAATGTTTGGGGGAATATAGAAAAATGACAGTTTTAGGAATGATGAAAATCCAAAAGGATAAAGATTTTGGTGCATTGCGAGCTCAATATGAGTCAATAGAGTGATGTCACAACCAAGGGAGTTCATTTCATGTTGGGCTTCTTTAGGAAAGAAATATCTTCCAGTAAAAAGAAAGTAATGATCCTATTGTAGAATGAACTGATTAGACTACTCCTATTACTACTAATTCGACTACTACTACTGCTACTATTACTACTAGTAGTTTCTTCTTTTTCTTCTTCTTCTTCTTTTTCTTCTTCTTCTTCTTCTTCTTCTTCTTCTTCTTCTTCTTCTTCTTCTTCTTCTTCTTCTTCTTCTACTACTACTACTACTACTACTACTACTACTACTACTACTACTACCAATAATACTACTACTTGTTCAATTGTATCAGTCATAGCCATTTCTTCATGACCCCATTTGGGGTTTTCTTGACAAAGATACTGCAGTGATTTGTCATTTCCTTCTTCAACTCATTTTATAGATGAAGAAACTGAGGCAAGCAGGATTAAATGTCACACAATTTGTTTTTATTTTATTACTATTACTAAATAAAAACGAAACTATAAGGAAAAATGTATTAGATTCCTGAATTCATATTGTGTCCTAATAACTCATTATGGTTTCAAATGACTTTTGTGAACTGATATCACTCTAGTTTCAGCTAGAATAACCTCAGCCCTGCCTCAACTTATTATTCTTTTCAAGTGCCTTGACATTGGACAGACCCTCTTTGTTTAAAAGAAGTCTGGTGTCTCTTTCAGTTCCTCGGTGAAGGTTCTTGTAGGGATGCTAGCCAATTCCTGGAGTCAAAAAGGCCTAAATTCAAATGTGACTTTAGATACTAGCTGTGTAATCCTGGGCAAGTTCCTTAACCTCTGTTTACTTCTCTATAGAATATTGATAATAATAATACCTAGCTCACAGGGTTAATATGAGGATCAAATAAGATTATATTTGTGACACATTTAGCCGGGGGGCCTGGCACATAGTAGATGCTTAATAAATACTTATTCCCTCTTTCTTCTTGGGAATGTTATAGAGGAAATTTTTGTTCAGGTCTAGATTGGAATTAGTCTTTGAGATACCTTCCAACTTGAACATTCTGCAATTCAAAAGTATTGAGAGAGACAGACAGAGACAGAGAAACAGAAACAAAGAGAGAAACAGAGACAGAGAGATTGACAAAAAAGAGAGGGGGAGAAAAAGGAAGAGAGACAAATACACAGAGACAGAGGAGATGCAGAGACAGACAGAAACAGAGAGACAGTGGCAAAGGAAAAAGAAGAAAGAAAATTGGAAGAGCAAAGAAAAAGAGAAAGCTTTGGAGAGAAAGATATTATACTAGGCATTTTGCTGGATATAAGATCATAGCTTTGGTCCTCATCAATAAGACAGATAACCAATATTTTCCAGTTTAAAGTATTTAGAAAGCACTTTGAGGTTCTTAAATGCAAGGCATCATATATGCAAATCCCAGTGTGTTTATTAAATTTGTGGATACTATGGGTTTGAGAAGGAAAATCCATGAAGAAAATAGAAACTACAATCAGTGGAGGGAGAAGAAAAAGTAAATGTAGAAATGAAGAAAAAAAGAATATTGACTTTAGAGTCAGGAAATCTGTGTAAAAATCTTGGCTCTGACCCTTGTATAGTTGTTTTTCTGTCATATCAACTCTTTATGACTATTTGAGTTTTCTTGGCAAAGATACTGGTATAATTTTCCATTTCCTCTTTTAACTTATTTTACAGGGAAGAAAACTGAGGCCAATAGGGTTAAATGACTTGCACAGAGTCACACAGCTAGTGTTTGAAGCCAGATTTGAAGTCTAAAAGATGAGTTTTCCTAATTTCCTGCCTAGTGCTCTATCCACTACACCATTTAGCTGCCCCTCAAGATTCTGCCAGAAGTTATATAATCTTATATGAATAGGTTAATCTATCTGGACTTCAGTTTCTTCATTTATATAATAAAAATAGTGTAGATGATCTCTAAATTCCCTTCATCTTTAGTTCTTTAGTTAAGATAATGCTGGATTTGGAATTAGAGAGACATGAATTCAAATATTATGACCTTAGACATTAATTGAATGACTGAACAAAATACAATTTCTATCTACTTTAGTTTTCCTCATCTGTAAAATGAAGGTAATACTAGTGCCCACTTCCCAGGATTGTATTGAGTGTAAAATAAATGAATCTATATGAAGTACTGTTGCAAGCTTTAAAATTCTATATAAATATTATTCTTTTATTATTGTCCTATAATTCTAAGCAAGGAATATATTGAATTCTGCCAATTTCCTGGCAAAGAAATGAGATATAGTGTGCCCCAGTTTGTCTTTAGGTTCTCCAGGAACTAAAGAAAGTACATTCTAGCCACCAAACACACTTATAATGCAAACTGATTATTGCTCATTTGTGTAAATACATATAATTTATAAAATTATGTATTGAATTAGTTTTTAAACAATACTCTATAAATTACTATGGTTTTAAACACAACCAAATGATGAAGACTTTAATAGGTCTTTCCCTCTCTCCTCTATTTGTCTCTCTATTATTTTCTCTCTGTCTATTGTCTCTCTTGTCTTTTTGTCTTTGTCTCTCTCTTCTGTCTTTCCTCTCATCTCCTCCTCCACATCATCCTCTTCCTTCTTTTTCTCCTCCTCTTTCCTGTCTCTGTCTCTTTTCTCTCTGTCTCTGTCTTTCTATCTCTGTCTCTGTCTATCTCTCTCTGTCTGTTTCTCTCCCTCCTTCTCTCTCTCTGTCTGTTTCTCTGTCTTTGTCTCTCTGTATCTCTCTGTGTCTCTCTGTCTATCTCTTTGTCTCTCTCCCTCCCTTTCTCTTTCTGTCTCTCTGTCCCTGTGTCTCTGTTTCTCTGTCTCTGTCTCTGTCTCTCTCTGTTTCTCTCTCTCTCTGTGTCTGTCTTTCCTCTCTATTCTTCTTTCTTCTCCCTTTCCTCCCTCTCCCCCTCATCTTTCCCTTCCCTTTTCCTCTCCTTCCTTCCTTCCAACAGTATGATGTAGTGGACAGACAGACAGATCTGGAGTTAAGTGGCCTTCATTCAGATCCCCAACTCCCTTAAGAAATTAATTGAATAGCCTTAGACAAAGCATTTAACTTTCCTATATCTGTTTCCTCTTATGTAAAATGAGATGAATGGACTAGATGATCTCTTATGTCTTTCCTTAGCTGTCTATATTCAAAGGCTGGAAGAATTTGAAGACTAAAGATTCTACCTGTGCTGCTAAGCACAAGGGTCATCTCAACCACATAAGGAGACTATGCTGATCTATGGTTCTTTTTTGTGAAGCAGTAAATCCTTCTATTTTGTTTATGGTGAAAGTGGGATGAGAGGCATCTTAGGGCAACACACAAACTCAGTTACGTTCAAGCAGTCAAACCAAACAATTAAAAGTAGGTTAAATATACATTCCCAGACTATAATCCTCTTCCTTCCATACTACTCTTAGGCAGTCAGTATAGGGTGGGAGCCTGACATAGAACATTCCTCTAAAAGAAAGATCTAATGGATGCTGGGATAGGGATAGAATTTGATAATATGCCCAATAAGACCAATGAAACTAAACAAGATTTCCCAATGATTTGAAGTTTATATTCTTTTTTTTTCCAATAATATTTTATTTTTCCAAATACATGTAAAGATAGTTTTCAACATTCATTTTTGTAAAACTTTGTGTTTCAAATTTTTCTTCCTTCTACTCCTTTCACCAAGACAGCAGACAATTCAATACAGGTTAAACTGATAAAATTCTTTTAAAAATATTTCCATATTTGTCATATTACACAAGAAAAATTAGACCCAAAGGGGAAAAAATCATGAGAAAGAAAAACAAACAAAAGGTGAAAATACTATACTTCAATCCATATTCAGTCAGCATAGTTCTCTCGCCGGATGTGGATACATTTTCTATCCCAAGAATTAGAATTGTCTTGATTCATCACATTGTTGAGAAGAGCCAAGTCCATCACAGTTGCTCATTACCTAATGTTGTTACTGTATACAATGTTCTTTTGGTTGTGCTTAGTTCACTCAGCATTAGTTCATGTAAGTCTTCCCAGGCTTTTCTGAAATCAGCCTGCTCATTATTTCTTAAGAATAATAATATTCCATTACATTCACACACTCTAGCTTATTCAGCCAATTCACAGAGAGACATGCAGGCATCCACTCAATTTCCAGTTCCTTGCCACTACAAAGAAGCTGCTACAAATATTTTTGCACATATGGGTTCTTTCTCCTCTTTTATAATCTCTTTGAGATACAGATCCATAGTGACACACTATGTTATGTACAGTTTTATAGTCCTCTGGGCATATGGACTCCATATTCTTAAAATGCCATCTACTTCATGAAACTTTCTTTTGTTCTCATTCACTAGCCAAAAGTGATTCCCCCTTCTCACTTTGATAAAGAAACAGCATGGTTTAAGGAATTATATCAGAGACACTGAGAGATTCAAATTAATTAATTGATATAAAGCTTTGCAAAACTTAAAGTGCTATATAAATAGCAATGAGGTGGTGATAATGATGATGATGTACTGCATAGTCACTAGGCCTCCTTGTAACTTCTTTCCCTGAGCCTTTTATAACACTCCTGCTGAATTCAAGCCAAATTTACAGAGGCTTATGGAGTGGCCAGAAAAAAAATGCATGTGCGCACATCTTTATAGTTTAATTTGGATTATTTATACTTTCTTAAATTGAGACAATTGGCAAAATAAAAAATGAAGTCCTGATTTGAAGCAACAGAATGAAGTTCTGAGATGGGTAGACTCACACTGAAAATTTTATAGTGAGTTGTCCCAACTCAGGCACAGTTGATTCCAAAATAGGTTTGGATTAGCTTGAAGTCAAGAAGAACTGAGTTCATATTTCAGAACTCAGTTTCCTCTTCTGTAAAATGGAAATAAAAATAGTTTCTGTCTTGCAGAGAAAATTCACAACAAAACAACCCTTTTAAAACTCTTTGTGTATCTTAAAATATCATACAAATGAAAGCTTTTATTCTTTGACTTCCAAAGTACTTTGAATCTCTTGTGTACCATTCTATCTTTTATTATATTTATTTGTGTGTGCAAATTTAAAGTGCAAATACAGTAAATGTTCAATGAATATTTCATGAATAAATTAAATGACATTAATGTCTCTCTTCTCAGTATTATTAATAACCAATGATTTGGGAAGATACAGAGCTCTCCATTTTTCTGAAGTCTTATTTCAAAAGTTCAGTCTCAGAAGAATCTTGAAGGTAATGAGATTGGATTAACTTTGTAAACAATCTTGTTCAGACCCTACTGAGGTGGAGAAGTCCATTGTGCTCTGCTCAGGTTTGGGTGGAGACAAATTATTTAATTAGATTATCAAAATAATTTGTGTTACAAATGTTTCTCCCTCTTCCCTTCCTCCCCCACCAACCAGCAAGCAATCCAATATAGGTTAAACATATGCAATCCTTTTGAATATGTTTACATATTTGTTATGTTGTGCAAGAAAAATTAGACCCCAAATGAGGAAGGGGAAACATGAGAAAGAAAAACAGACAAACAAAAGGTGAATATACTATGCTTCAATCCACTTCAGTCTCCATAGTTCTCTCTCTGGATGTGGATGAATTTTCTATCCCAAGTCTATTGGAATTGCCTTGGGTATTGTCTGGGAGTAATTCAGAAAGAAATGACATAATCAAAGGTCATTACATTAGCTCATATAATATTCATTCATCATTGATTGTTAACCAATCAGAGTTGATTGCTACCCCTCTTTCAAGTGCATATAATCATCCCACCATAAAGGTCTTTGACGTTTGAGAATGCCACTGACTTCTTTAATTAATAATATGCTAGTTTTACTAATAAAATGATTAAATTACCAGAAATTATATTTATTGAACTTTTTAAACATAATATTTTGTACAGTGCTTTGTACTTTGTAACTGTTTGTTGATAAATTAACTGAAAGAAAAAAAATCCTATGAGAACCCAACAGAAAGACCCCTGATTTCTTCAGGAAGTTATTCCCTTTGTGCTCCCCTCTACATAGAGGTTCTATTTGCAAAACACCTTGTTCCCATTCTGGGATCCTTTTCATACAACTCTCTAACCAAGAAGTAGACCAACAGGTGTTGTCAAAAAACCAATCCCAGACTGCAGCTTCCCCCTGTTGAGGCATTTCCTGCTTCCTTCCTTCAAGGCTGAGTGTAGTCAAGGCACGTTTCCCTTCTGACCTAGGGTCAACCCACCATACTACATGCTCATTATAAGGAACAGAGGACTCATGGGCTCTAAAATATGCTGAAGGAAAAGAACTTGCTTTTCACCTTGAAGAGTTCTTCCTTTGTTGGGGACTGAGAGGTGTGCCCAGATGCTGAAGACAAAAGTGCACGTGGGGAAGTTGGGGGAGGAGGAGACAGACTTTAGTTTTCTGTGTTTTTTAATAGTATTTTATTTTTCCAAATACTTGCAAAGATACTTAAATTAACATTCATTTTTGCAAAACTTTGTGTTCCAAATATTTTCCCCTCTCTCTCCAAGACAGTAAGCATGTTAAACATGCATAATTCTTCTAGACATCTACATTTCGCATGTTGTGCAAGAAAAATCAGATCAAAAGGGAAAAAAAATGAGAAAGAAAAAACTAACAAGCAAACAAACAACAACAATAAAAAAGGTAACAGTCCTTTGCATTAATCTGCATTCAGTCTCCATAGTTCTCTCTGGATGCAGATGGTACTTTCCATCACAAGTCTATTAGAATTCAAGCATTATTTGTCTCTAAAGAAAATGAAGATTGAGTCAATGATTTTTATATTTAATAAAATGAATTTGACTCCTATTCCTTAGATTTTTTTCTCTTTTCATTCCAAAGAAATGCCCACCTTCCTGAGGATTTTTCTCTATCTAGAATTACACTAAATAGGAAATGGCCACTTCAGTGAGATCAAAAAATAGATCCATGTCAATTGAGGAACTTCCTAGGAAAATGATATACAGGAATTTGAGCTTTTGCTAAACAGATATGTGTATGTGGGTTTATGAGACATTTATGGCATATTAAGTGTGATTCTAGATGAGAAAAATCCTCTAGAAGGTGCACGTCTTGCCCCAAGAAAACATGATAGTAACATCCTAAACAACGCTACAATGTAGTCTCAGAGTAGGGCTTCTTAATGTTAGTCAAATCTATAAATTTAATGGACCATCCTATTGATCACAAAGAACACTACACATAGTCAGATTTTTTTCAATATATTAATTTGTTTTTGCCAATTTTTTTTTTTTCTGTTTTTCTTGTTGAAATAGCTCAAGGAGCTTTCTGGGAGCTTTCTGGGAGAAAGAAGAATACATGAGGAAATGTAGGCAATGTTAAAACAAATGATATTGCTTTCCTTTTTCCCTTCCCCTTATCAATAATTTTGTTTCAATTTTTTTTAAAAAAGTGAGTCACCTTGCAATATTTGTCATGGACCATATAGATATAATTGGGCAGTCAGGTAGTACAGTGGGTAGAATACTGATTTGGAGTCAGGAAAGCTCATCTTCCTGAGTTCAAAACTAGCCTCAGACACTTACTAGCTCTGTGATGCTGGACAAGTCTCTTCACCCTGTTTTCCTCAGTTCCCTTCTATGTAAAATGAGCTGTAGAAGAAAATGACAAATCACTCCAGCATCTTGGCCAAGAAAACTCCAAGTGGAGTCATAGAGAGTTTGGTAGAACTGAAACACTTGAATAATAATATAGAAAATATCTGAGTTTGAAATCTCTCACTAGTTAATACAAAAAGCATCAAAAACACATTCCCTCCTTTCTTTGTCCATTGCCACCACTATTGTACAGGATCTGATCACCACATTTCTTGGACTGTCTAAGCCTTGTAGAGTCTCTGGAGTAATTTTCCTTATGCATAGGTCTAATCCGGGCACTTCTTGGCTCCAAAAACCTGTGATTTCAGGGAGAGTGTTAATCTGTTAATTACCTTTTAATTAATTTTAATTAGTCAGTGAACAAAAATATGTTAAATATCTATTATGCACAAGGGGAAGGTTAGTTGGTACATGCACAGAGTGCTAGGTCTGAGATCAGGAAGCCTCATCTTAATGAGTTCAAATCTGGCTTCAGACATTTATTAATTGTGTGACCCTGAGTAAGTCAGTTAATCCTGTTTGTCTAAATTTCTTCATCTGTCAATGCTGGAGAAGGAAATGGCAAACATCTCCAGTATCTTTGCCAAGAAAACCTTAAATGGGGTCATGAAGATTTGAATGTAACTTAAATGACTCAACAACAATAACAACACAGCTTCCAAAAAAAATTTACTGAGAAGTGCCCATGGTGGCAATAACTTCACTTTCTAAAGGTTCAAATAAAGAGTCCCAGGTAGAGGGATGTCTAGAGACAGATTATATGCCCACTGTATTTGCCTCCCCCAATTAAAATGTGACCAAAGTCTGTTTCCCTTTTCTGTTTGTATCTTCAGTACAAGCTTAGCAAGTAGTAAGAAATTAATAAATGCTTTTTCCATTTCATTCCATTTCTATTTTATGTACTTTCTTAGGATGTGAAGACTTGCTAATTGTAATTCTGGGCAATTTCTTAATCCATCTGTACCTCAGTTTCCACATCTATGAAGTGGAATAATATCACCTCTCTCAGTCTTATAATAAGGATTAAAATGAGATAATGTTTTTAATTGTTTTGCAAATCATACTACTCTACCTGTAGCTATTATTATTATAATATCTCTTATCACTAATAAAATGCAAAAAGAGGGAAATAAATACACAGATCACTCACCTGGTACGTGCCATCCATTACTAATACTGTCTCCAGATTGGTTGGACAACCAATGGAAATAATAGATCTAGATTTATTGATCCAGAATAATGAAAATAATAGATCAATCATCAATATTGAAATAAACTATTAACATGGATTATTAACATTATTAATAAATAGTAATTTCTATAACAATTCAAGGTGCCTTCCACTTGTGGTATCAAACTCCAACAAAAATGGAGGTGGCTGATCCACATATAAGGGATAGAGCACCAAGCTTAGTATCCAGAAGACTTGAGTTCAAATCTGAACTCAGACACTTGCTGACTTTGGGCAAGTCACTTAACCCTGTTTGCCTCAGTTTCCACATGTGTAAAATGAGTTAGAGAAGAAAATGGAAACCTACTCTAGTATCTTTGCTAAGAACCAAATGAGGTCACAGAGAGCCAGATGTGACTAAAGTGACTGAAAAACAGATCCATATATAAGGATATCTGTAGCCTCATAATAACAGCTTTCAAAAAATATTATCTATGTTTCTATTATTTTTATTTTATTATATAAATATGTATTTTGTTATTTATAACATATATATTTATATGTATTTTTATTTTGTTAATATCTTACAATTACATTTTAATCTGGTTCAGACTGAATGGGAGTATTTTAATCCTAACAACAACTCTGGGAGGTAACTGCTAGAGTTATTACAATCCTCATTTTACAGCTAAAACTGAGGGAGATTAACAAGGAAGAAAAATTGAATATAGGATATGAAACCATCTTTTTGATCTGATTCTAACACACTAACTTCTATATTAAACTAGATGTAGATTGAATAATGGCATATGTGAGAGAACTATACAGTAGCATAGAACTGTTCTGAGAAGTCTTCTATTCAGTGAAAAATCAACCAATCAACCAACAAGAATTTATTAAATCTATATTATATGCCAAGGCAATATGCTAGGCTTTGGGCATGCAAAATGATTCCTAATCAAGGGTGGGATAACTGAATGAAACAATGAAGGATTTTTTTTTTTCAGTATTGAAAGGAACAGTTAGTGCTTTGGGGGTAAAATCCCAGGATTGTAGTTCTAGAAAGAACTTTAAAGGCCTCTGATCCAACCCCATCATTTTATAGATGAGACACATAAAGAGGAAATATCTTGCCTGAGGTTACACATTTGATATGAAGTGCTTTCCTTTGGGATAATAAAATAATGTCTCTAAAACACATCATTGGCCAGCAGTAAGAGTTCAATGCTGTTTATCTAAAAGGGATATGGGGGTTCTGCCTCAGCAATATTGATTTCCTTTTTTAAAAAATTCTGACTGCTTTTTTAAAATAGTATTTTGTTTTTCCAAATGCATGCAAAAATAGTTTTCAACATTTACCTTTGTAAAACCTTGTGTTCCAAATTTTTCTCCCTTTACTCCTCTTCTCTCTCCCCAAGACAGCAAGCAATCTGATGTAGATTAAACATATGCAGTTCTTCTAAACATATTTCCATATTCACCAACACAGAATTCATTAAAAGCTCATGTATATTCATGTATTTTCTCAGGATGAATCTTTGTCTCTCTGTGCTACTAAAGGCATTTTCACTCTTCCTTTCCTACAAGTTGAATTTTAGGGTTTTTGATTAATTTTCATTTGTGTTGTGATTTTCCCCTCATCTCAACCACTCCTCATTTTACAATGTGCTCATAAATCTTATATTGAATCCTCTGAGTACTGGTTTCATCTCATAGTGCACTTTCAAAGGCTTTGTTCCTCCATAGTGATGTGAGCATCATCAAGTTGGTCATTAACTTCATCCTGAAGCAAAGATTATCCTTGTCCCTGAATACTATGTACTCTTGAAAGGTCATGTTTTTTCTACAATTCCTCAATCCATAATAAAGAGGCATGTGTGTGTTTGTGTGAGTGGGTGGTTGTAAGTGTGGGTAGGTATCTGTGTATGTCTATGTTCTCTGTGTTCCACATATATGTATTTGACATGCAAAAAAGTCATCCTGAATGAGAATCTGGCTGGTAGTTGGAAGAATTGAAGAATAAATGAAAATGAATTTAAAAATTACTAAAATTTGACTTCTATAAAGAAAGAAGTAGGAAACTTTTTCAATAACTTTCAAATAGAAAAAGAGATTTGTTATGAGAAAATATTACAAGTACTTAATCCAAGAACTTTTGGAAAATGAAATATTGAACCAGTTGCTACTTTGTCTTCTCCTGCTCTAGATGCTGATCCTAATAATTTACACTGTATAAATACAAGAATTTATGAATGGGTATGTGGAGGGGAGTGGGGGGGTGTATTGATGATGATGATGATGATATGATACCAATAGATCACTGGACTAGAAATTGTTTTAGGTATGAGGAAATCTGAACCTAATCCTTCAGGTCTACCATTAACCTGTAAATAGCAGAAACTGTATTCTCATCTAGAACCTCTGACTGCATGTTCTTCACTATGCCACAAATATATTACTAATAAGAAATTTGAAGTAATGAGACCATCTTTCAAGGGATATCAGAAGCCATCTCATTTACCTTCTCATTATTCAGTGAAAACATTAAGGCCCAAGGAGATTAAATGATTTGTCACAAGTCAAATGGATAATGACTATCAGAGGAAGAACTTGAACTCAGTGCCTTTGATTCAGAGCCAATACTCTTTGTCCTGCATTATGCACCAGAGGAAGCTAGATGACATCGTGAATAGAGCACCAAGTCTGAAAATAATGAAGACTCATCTTTCTGAATTCAAATCTGACCTCAAACACTTAGTGGTATATGACCCTGAATAAGTCACTTAACCTGCTTGCCTCAATTTCCTCATCTGTAAAATGAGCTGAAGAAGGAAATGGCAAACCGCTCTAGTGTCTTTGCCAAAGAAACCAAAATTGGTATTATGAAGAGTCAGACTTAATTGAACAACAACATACTCCCAAGAACTGGAAGTCAAGTTCTATTGCCTCTTGTCTGGGGGACATTGGACAAATCATTTCATTTCTCTAGTTTTTAGTTTCATCATCTGGTAAATGATAACATAACCTCCTAGAGTCTTTCCTGTTCTAGTTCTAGGGTTCTATGGAAGCCAAAGGGAAAAGGGTCAAAGAGTAAACAAATACTGATGAAATGAAACCAAAGAGCACAGACTTTTTTTCTAGAAGTTTGATGAAGGAAAGGATAGCTAAAGGTCATTAGTTTGAGAGGATGTCAGTGAAAGGTTCTTCTTTTTGTTTTTTAATTATATGGAGAAGCTTAGCAGAAGCACTCTGTGGTAAGGAGTAAGTTGAAGATTCATAGAGACAGAAAAATATCATTAAAGCAAGATTTAAGAGTTCTGCAGGAATCCTTAACCCTGAATCCAAAGCTTAGTCCTAGTCTCCTACCCAGTTCCTTCCTACTCTCGCTTGCCCTACCCCCCATTCTTCAGCTCCAGCATCACCTCATGTCCTGGTTTCTGTTTGTTCCTATGGCTAACTGAGGTTTTTCCCATCATAGCTCATGATGCTATTTCATCTGGTAGAGTAGGAAACACACACCAAAGAGGGGCGGGGAGAGGAAGGAGAAGGAGGGGGAAGGAGGGTTTGCTCCTTGAACATGTAGCTATGATGGGAATGCTCGTTGTTTGTTGACATGTTGAGAGGGAGCAATGACTAAAGTTTGTTTATGGGTGTAGGCTATTGAAAAGGAAGCTACAATCCACCACCACCCATCATGGGGCTCTGCTGACCTAAGGATTCCATACAAGTCCATCCCAGTGGAGGGGTGGTGTCTTTAACCTAGAGCTTGCTGAAAAGAACTCTGTATTCCTTACAAGAAGAGACAGCATTCAGGGAAACAAATATTGATTTGCCACCGACTTAGATTATTGACTAGATATAGATATAGACTTAGATCCTTGACTCTTAAAAAAAATTTTGGAGGCAATTAGATGTTAAGTGATAAATAAAGGTTAAGTTGGTCCTCTTTGAAAATGAAGGATAAACACAACAATTCTGTACAAGTATCTTTATCCTCATTTTATAGATAAGGAAAATGAATCTTAGAAATCATAAGCTAAGCTCATTTATTTGAAGTTCAAAAGGGTTCATTAAGGATTCTATCTACCACCAATGCCTAGTAATTATCAGAAATAGGACTCATATGTAAATGAAGGGGTTCAACTAGATGATTCAGAAGGTCTCTTCTAGCTTCTGAATCTCTAAGGTTTTCTAGAAAATCTTATGAAAGGCCTTTATGTTAAATTTTCCTCACCTTCCTCTTCCCTGACCCATAAACCACTCCAATGTTTTAAATCTTTTAAGTCAAGTTCTTCCTTTCATCCTGTGGGACTCAGAAATCAGGCCTTTTCCCATTATATCCTGTTTCCTCAATAAAACAACGAGGTTAAAGTTGACATATATTTGAATAATATTATTCTCAGTTTAGACATAAGTTTTATGAGGGCTCAGAATTTGGTTTTGAATCTTCAACCAAGTCATCAAATATCTTTTTACCTCAACCTTCTCATTTATTAAATGGGGATAATAATGCTTATGCTATGCATTACACAATTGCCATGAGGCTCAAAATGCTGTGAGCTTGGATTTAGCAATATCAGGGTTCAAGGGGCAATTAGATGGTTCAGTAACTATCTGACCAGAACAGACCAGAGTCAGAAAGACTCATAAAAAAAAATCTAACCTCAGATCCTTATTAGCTATGTAACCCTGGAAAAGTCACTTAAACCTGTTTACCTCAGTTTCCTCATCTATAAAATGAGCTGGAGAAGGAAATGGCAAACCACTCTGATATCTTTGCCAATAAAACCCCAAATGGGTCATAAAGAATTAGACATGACTCAACAACAACAAAGCTGAAATCCCATCTCAGCCACTTACTGATTGTGTAACCTTAGGCAAGTCACTAAATTTTCTCAGTCTCATTTTTTTTCATCAGTAAGTGAGGATAAAAATAGTACCTACATCACAGGGTTATTGTGAGATTCCAATGATATAATATCTGTAAATATCTTTGTAAATCTTAAAGTATTATTTAAATGTTAGTAATTGTTATTAATGAATGTGGAGTCCATGAATTTAAATAAAAATTCATTCATATTCAAAAAATAGAATATTTCTATTCTTCTGACTAGTCTGTTAGAAAGTGAACCATATTTCCCTACCAGAAGTTAGGGAGGAAATATGATATAAACATAGACTTATGTAACAGTGGATCCAGGAATACCCTAACACTGATTACTCCACCATCTTGGTTCCCAAAATTGAAAGTATTGTTGTTAAGTCATTTCAGTCAGTTCTTCTTCCAGTTCATTTTAAAGATGAGGAAGCTGAGTCAGACAGGAGTAAGTGTCTTGCCAGGGTTACACAGCTAGTAAGTGTCTGAGGTCAGATTTGACGAGTTAGTCTGACTTCAGACTTAACAGTATCCATTGCACCATCAAGCTGCCCATTTCTTCTCACTGAAGATCTTCAAGTAGAATCTGTATGACCAATTGTTAGGTATATTGTAGTGAGAAATTCATTTTCTCATCTGGTTTGATTAAATGGCTGTTAGCACTTCTTTCTCACTCTAAAATTCTGTAATTTTAGGTTTCACTGATCCTAACAAAAGCAAGATTCAAACCTTTGAGATCCAGAGATCCTTAGAATGAAATTGAAGGTTTCCATCTTTTCAGATATTCTTTCCCACTTGACAAAGATTAAAAGGAAGAATGAGAAACATGATCTGATCATCAATGCTGATGCCGGCATCTCTATATACTCTAAGAAAAATCTATATAAACAACACACCACTAGATAGGGGACATCAATAACATCTTGATGATTAATGGATAGATTGACTAACCCATGCCCAGTTCCTAGTTATGAGTAACTAGAGTGTTCCTCATTGACTATTTGTAGTTCTGAGATGAATAAGATGAATAATAATTTAGACCTGAGCATTTTTCAGCCACAGATCAGGTGGAAGCAGCATTTCAAAAGTAAAGTTTCAAATTAGCCCCATTTTCCTGGTGTGCCCTATAAGCTGGAGGAAGTTTTAGAATTCACTAGCAACAACTCCACATGGTAGGAGGTAGCCATGGTAGCTAACATTAGGTAGAATCCTTATTGATTGGTTTCATCTATAGGAAGACATAATTCAAATTGATGTAATCTCTTCTGTAGCCCTTTCTTTTTCCATAATAATAGGATATAGAATTAGAATCATTCTAGAACCTTAAGGAATTATCTAGTTCAATTTTTACCTAGTTCAGTTCATTTCAAATAAGTTCACTTCATTTTATAGAGAGACGATACCTAACACATAGTAGCTTTTTTTTTTTTTTTTTTTGATATGACAACTTGGAAGCAACCAAGTCCCAAAGGAATAAAGTGACTTTCCCAATGCTATATATGTAGCAAGTGACAGGTCTAGTTGAGGATTAGATGAGTGAATAAAAATCCTTTGATTCCAGCTTTTAGACTCTTTCCATGTTAGCATGCTAAGAAAAGGTATAAATGATGACATTGGAAGTATAGTAAAAATTTTTATTAGTCATATTATGACTTTCTACTAGGTATAAAGTCTTAATTTCCTCCCTCCTATACATCTTTACTAATGTGTATATGTGCCTCCATATATAAATACATTCCAGTCACACTAGAAAAACAGCTTAAATGTAGTGGGGAAAGCTCTGGATTTGAAATCTAAGGACCTTGAGATTCTACTTCCAGGAATCAAGGTGATGGAGTAAACATTGAATCCCTGCTATCTTTAGTACCAGACAACATAAAATAGTTTCCCAAGTCAGGTACTGAAGCAGTAGAACCAGCAAAAAGACTGGATGAACCAATATTTTAGCACAGAACATTTGGAGAATCAGCAGGAAGGTTCAGCTCATCTGAGGAAGATACACAGACCAAATCAGGAAGTTTCCCAATGAATGGGCAGCAAATCCTACCTCAGCTTACCAGTAGGTGATCCTGAACTCCATTGTGGTTGGAGCAGGCAAATGCCATCATTAGGATCCCAACCCCAGGACCCCACCATATACCTTTTTACATTGCCAGAGAAACCAGTGGACTCCAGCTTCTGGAACCAGCATGTGTTTTGGTGTAGCCCCTGCTAAACAGGTATCCTCCAGAGAACAGACCTCCACATGCCTCAGCACAGTTCCAAGCAAACAAACTTCCTCCAGACCACCATATAATTCAGCATAGTCCCCAAAAACCTTTCACATGGTCTCAGCGCATGCCAGACATTATCACTAGGACCCCAGCTCAGTACCAGGTAAACTGACAGATCCCTCACCAATAGCACATTAGTGTTTTACTTTTCCCATATCCTCTCAAACATTTGTAATTTTCCTTTTCTGCCAAATGTAAGGTAGTAGCTCAGACTTGTTTTAATATTCATTTCTTTCATCAATAGTGATTTAGAACATATTTATATGACTATAGATAGCTTTGATTACCTTGTCTGAAAACTAACTTTTCATATCCTTTGACCATTTCTCAATTAAAGAATGACTCTCATTTCTAGTAATTTGACTCAATTTTATATATGTTTGAGAAATTAAGTCTTTATCAGAGAAACTCACTGTAAAAACTTTTTTCTACAGTAATGTCTACCAACTATGTATTTCCCTCCATCCTATTTCCTCCCTTCCTACTCTTTCTCTCTCCTTTTATTCTGCACATTTTCAAGTGTTTTGCTTCTTACTTTGCCTTCCTCAAACTATTTTCTCTTCTATCAGCTCCCCTAACTCTTCTGTTATATCATTTCCTTCCTACTTTACTGTATGACAAAATAAATTTCTACTCCTAAATGAGAGTAGGTATTATTCTCTCTGAGCCAATTCTGTTGAGAGTAAGGTTCATGTACTCATTCCCCTCATTTTCTTCTCTACTCTAAAATCTCTTCCAGGACTCTTTAATGTCAGATAATTTAACCAATTTTACCTCTCCCTTTCCCCTTCTCCCAATGCATTCTTCCTCCCCATCTCTTAATTTAATTTTTTAGAAAATCATAGCATCGCATTCAACTCACATCTCTGGTTTTCTCTCTATGCATACTCCTTCTAATTTCATTAATGAGAAACTTTTTAGGAATTGTAAATATCATTTTCCCAGGTAGGAATATAAATAGTTCAACTTTATTGAATCTTTTAGCTTCTTTTTTTTCTAGTTTACCTTTTTGTGGTTTTTTTTTTGCATCTTGTATTTGAAAATCAAATTTTCCATTCTATTTTGGTTTTATCATCAGGAATACTTGAAAGTCCTCTATTTCATTGAATACTCACTTTTTATTCTGAAGGATTATACTCAGTTTTGCTGGATAGGTGACTCTTGGTTACAATCCTAGCTGCCCCTCCAGAAAATCATATTCTAAACCCTCTGATTCTTTAATATAGAAGTTATTAAATCTTGTAAATTATGATAGTGTTTTCACTATATTTGAATTGTTTCTTTTTGGCTGCATGCAGTAATTTCTCCTTGACCTGGGAAATCTGAAATTTGGCTACAATATTCTTGGGAGTTTTCATTTTGGTATCTCTTTCAGTGTTAGTGGATTCTTTCAAGTTCTTTTTTATCCTCTGGGTTCTAGGATGTCAGGAAGTTTCTCTTGATATTTTTTTTTCTTTTTATTTTTAAAATATATGCACAGATAGTTTTAATACTCACCCTTGAAAAACCTTGTATTCCAAATATTTTTCTCCCCCTTCCCTTCACCCCTTATTCTGATGAGCATTTCTTATAGAAATATAGCCCTCCCCTAGACAACAAGTACTGAACTGGATTTTTTTCTAAATTATCTTAAGCTGGAAAATTATTCCACTCTGTCTTTTTGTGGATTCTGCCACTCTAGAATTTATTTAGAATTATTATTTAAAGGGATTTGAAGGGATTTGGGGGAGAGCTCAGACAAGACCTGCCTCTACTCTGCCATCTTGGCCCTGACTGACCATTGCTATATTAACTTAGGAGTGATCCAAGTTTTGAAGAGGTAGAGAAGGGGAGAAGAAAAGATTAGAGGCAAAAAGGCAAAAAGGAAATTAAATGTTGGAGAGAATAAAAAAGAAAGAATAGGAGAGAACAAAGAAGGAAAGGGGAAAAAAGGAAAGGAAAGGAAAGGAAAGGAAAGGAGAGGAAAGGAGAGGAAAGGAAAGGAAAAGGAAGGAAAGGAAAGGAGAGGAAAGGAGAGGAGAGGAGAGGAGAGGAGAAGAGAGGAGAGGAGAGGAAAAAGGAAAGGAAAGGAAAAAGGAAAGGAAAGGAAAGGAAAAAGGAAAGGAAAGGAAAGGAAAGGAGTGGAGCCTCTTCTGGGTCTCAGTTTCCTTTTATGTAAAATGAGGGAGTTGCATTAGATCCTTTAGAGGCCCCTTTCTATACATATGATCCTCTGAAAATGAAGTTCCAGAGAAACACATACACTCTCAGAACAATGTGCAGCCTATGTCAATGGCACTCATCCAGGAACGGTGTGTCCAAGTCAAACCTAGGCTGTTGCAGCCTCATAGAAATATGACTGATTCCTATTAACAGAGGCTTTTTGCCAAAATATACACATGAAAGATAAGAACAAGACTGGATACTGTAAAAATTGCTAAATTATTCGCTGGTTCCTTCCTTATGTAAAGTCAGTTCGGTGCCAGATGAGAGCTTTCCAGGCCTCAATATGGCAACATCAAAATAGAGCTAACCAAAGGTCTTTGTTCCATAAAGATTATCAGCATCCATCCATGTACTCATCCAGGCCAAGTTGGCTTATTGGCCGAGTAGAGGTTTGGGAGGGTTAGAGATCTCCCCTATTTAAAGGATTATATATTCTTCATAGACACTCTTCACAGGCTATTATTATCTTTCATATCTATGCAGATGTATACCTGTTTTTGTAATTAACTATGATTTTATAATTAACTTTGATTTAATGCTCAAAAGACATTGCAGAAGAAAAGATTTAAAATATTGAGAAAGGCAGAAAAGTGTACTCATAAGAATATTAAGGTTCAGAAGCAGTAGACCTGGCTTTGAGCCCCAGTTCTACCACTTACCAACACTATGACTTTAGGAAGTCACTTCCCCTATTTTGAGACTTACTGGTAAAAGGAGGTTAAAAAAATCATTAAGGCCCTTTTCAAAGTTGAAATTCTATAAATCCATGGAATTCAATTCAAGTCAATGAATGCCTAATAAATTTTTGTATATTAGGCACTATACCAGACCCTGGAGATATAAAGACAAAAAACCAAAGTTATGTCTTCCCTAAAAGAGATGACCTTGTACTAGATAGAAACAACATATGCATGAATTAATAAAACAAAGTAAATATGAACTAACTCTGATGAGTGGAGGGAATGCTAACTTCTGAGGAGTTCTGGAAGGGTTAAATGGGTTGCACTTGATCTGAATCTTAAAGGGACCCAGGGATTCCCAGAGAGTGAGGTCACTCAGTCAAGTCATTTGTTAAGCATTTATTATGTACTATGTGCCCTATGCTGCGCAAGAACTGGGGATACAAAGAAAGGCAGGCAAACACCAATCTTTGCTTTTAAGGAACTGATATTCTAAAAGGGGAGACAGCAAGTAATTATGTGCAAATAAGCAACAAATAGGATCAACTGAAAATAATTAGTGGAGATGAGGCACTAGTATTAGAAAGGACTGGGAAAGCCTTCTTACAGAAGAAAGGGAGAGGGAGTATTGAGGCACACCTTTGCCAAGGAGATATGTCACGTACAGAACATAATATGTAACTCATTTTGTTTGGAATATAGAATACATGAGGGAGAGTATTTGGCATAATCAATCTGGAAAAGCACATTGTAGCCAAACTCAGGTGGGCTTTAAAGGTAAAAATTGAGGAATGCATATTTTTTCCTAGAAGCACTTAGGATAATGTCTGTATGCATTATTATTATTATTTATTAATTATTTTTCACTAATATATTACCTCATGGATTATGAGTAGGAACATAGTGGAAGTATTTTATAATTATAAAATACTATTTAAAAACAAAATATCAAATGTTTCAAATGACATGATAGTAAATAAACATTTATTAGGCAACTGTTCTATATACTGTGAAGAGCACTAAGGACACAAATAGAAATAAACACAGTCACTGCCTTAGAGGAGTTTATAATTTAATGGGAGGAGACAGCATACAAAAGGAAAAAGGGGAAAGAGTGGGGAGTGAGGAAAGGAAGAAACTGGCAGAGGAGTATGATGGAGAGGTCCAAAGAAGTCTAAAAGCAGTGTAACTGGTAGGAAATGGAGAGAAAAGTTTTGCTAACCCTGCCTTAAAATAGAGATCCAAAAGCCCATTGTGCTGCTTTCTAAGCAAAGAATCCAATCAGAGGGAGGTCCTGATGAGATGTGAATGCAAGGCAGATTCAATCTTACAGCACAATTCTTGGTGCATAGTAGGTGCTTAATAAATGTTCAAACTCTCTTTTCATAAGACATTTTTAAAATCATACAAGATATTTGGAATTTCCTGTATTACACTCATACTTTTCATGATAAATAAGATTTATTTTTAAATCTTTCTGGGGAAGGCTGATTTTAATATATTTCAATATCCAGGAATAATATCTACTTAGGTAAGCTATATAATAATAGAGAAAGAACTATTCTTGGAACAGGAAAAAAAATTCTCAAATGGATATCAGTTTGAAGTTGCTATTTAGGACCAACTTTAAAGATGACATAGATATTGATTGCTTTTGTCCTTGTATTTTTTTTTATTTCAACTTGGCCTGAGGTTAAAAATAATTATTAAATCTTCTTTTGCTATTGAATATGGTTTCTCCCAAAAGAAGTAAATACCCTGACAGCAATTGACTGAAAGATTGGGATCCTCTTGAAGTCCAAACTTCTCATTCTTAAATGGAGATTGGGAGAGGTGCCATAAAAGAAATATCAACCAATAACTTATTCTCATTTAAAATATTTTTGGGTTTTTCATTTGTGTAAGATACAATTAATAATGAAATGAATAATTATTCATTTTCAGGGATCTTCTTTTTCTTTTTCATAAACAATTCTCTCATCCCATCATTTCCAATTTAAATTTGTTGGGCACCTTCTATGAAGCACCATTTGGTACAACTTTCCAAATATTTCCAATTAAAAAAAAAACAACTTAAACATGACTACAGGATTGAATTTGTCTCTTTCATCTATTTATCTATCTATTATCTATCTATATCTCTCTATATTTATTATATATAGATACACGTATGTATATATGTATTCCCAATCTCTTCTTACCAAAGAACAATTCTTTAAAATAAGGAATAAAAAAGATGGGGTAGGGGAGAAATCAGTTCAACACAAGTAACCAATACATAAACTAAGTTAACTAGTACATGCAATATTCCACATATAATGTTTCACCTTTGCTAAGAAGGTAGTGGGGAGCATTTTCAACTCTCTTCTTTAAGGTCTACCTTCTTCATTATAATTTCACAGTATTCCATTTCCAATTTGATATTCCATTTGATATTTGTATAGTTTCAGTCCTATATTTTTCCTTTTTGCACTTAACTTTGAATCAATTCATTTAATACTTCTCATGTTTCTCTATATTCCTCATATTAATGTTTCTTACAAAACAGCAGTATTACATTATATTCATGTAGTAATTTATTTGGTCATATTTTAATCGATAATTAACTACTTTGTTTTTATCTCCTCAGCACTACAAAAAACACTGATATAAATACATATTGCATGCATATGGATTCTTTTTTTTATCATTGACCTCTTTGGGTCAATACTTAGCAATGGGATCTGAACAATATACATAATGCCAAAATGCTCTGCATAATGCTTATATCAATTCATAAATCTTGCAAAGGTATATTAGTGTACTTGTCTTCCCACAACTCCTCCAAAATTAATCTTTTTTTCCATCTTTGCCAGTTTACTGAGATATGAATGAAACCTCAGAGTAGTTTTGAATTCCATGCCTCTTATTATTAATGATTTGTAACATTTTAGCATGCTTTTTACTAGTTTATAATTCTTTTTAGAACTTATTTTCATAAGCTTTAATCCTTTTTCTATTGTGGAATGGATTTTGGTTATATAGTTTTGCATTGTAGTATTGTATATATATTTTTGTAAATTATATATCTATATATCTCATATTGTATATATCTTGGAATCATATTGATATCAAAGAAATGTGATGCAAATATTTTCCCTTATCATTCTGGTATGCTGATTATTTTATTTGATCAAAAGTTTATCAATTTCAGTCACTACAATTAACTTTAACTGTTTATCCTTTGTTTGGTCAATGATTTTCTTCTACACATGCTTGTGAATGGTACTGCATTCAATTCTTTTAATTGTTGCAATCTTTACTATTCAGATCAAACATCTGTCCGTGTTTATTGTGCTATATGGTTTGAGACTAGAATAAACTTGTTTTGTTTTTTTTGTCAAACTGCTTTCCATTTTTCCCAGCAAGTAATTTGTTTTGAGAATTACTTTTCAAATTTACCTATCCAGAATTTACATGTGCAGTGAAAAAAGCCTTAGATTTGTAATCAAAGGTTTCAAAATCCTTCCTATACTATTTACTAGTAGTGTGTTCTTGGGAAGTGTGTTCCTCTCTGAGACTCATCTGTAAAATGTGGGATTTGGGTTAAATGATGTCCTAAGTCTTCTGAATTTTCAATTTAAAAACCCATGATCACGCGCATGCTTAAAGTCCAGTGATAGAAGGCAAAGGTGGAGAATACAAAACATTACTAGCAGACTGGGAAAACCCCAAAGTCAGAAAACTCCAGAAGGTAGTGCGATAAAGCTTTTTGCAGTAACATTGACATCTAGTTAAGTTTGTAAAAAGCAAAGGATTTTAAATACACACTTGAAAGACTTTTACCTGGTTCTACTTGATTGTCTCATTGATTGTGCCAAATATTTATGGTGATTCTAATTTAGATTAAGCAGTGATTGATAACAGTTGTCTCAATAAGAGAGCTGATTGACTAAACCTAATTGTTAAGTGTGTTTCAACTAGGAACTCTCTTTTTATGTCAACAAGCATATGTTAAGCACCACAATGTAACAGACACTGTACTTTACCCTGACAAAAATCGAAATTGGCAAAAAACCATAAAATCCAAGCCATAAGCAGCTCAGTCAGTGCCTCTAAATGCATTTTAATAGTGGTTGCTAATATTGGCTAATGTTTGCAGTAAGTTGCCATAATATTTATCTATCTAAACCACATTCTATATGCAATTACCTTAAATCAAGGCATTTTACAATTTTGAAGTCAAGAAGACCTCAGTTTAAATCTAATTTCTGTATGACCCGGAGCAGGTCACCAAATGTCTCCCTAAAATTGTTCTACTCTAAGTCATAGACTTGGTAAAGGAATTTCCCTGAAATCCACAATTCATAAGTTTTTTCCCCCTCAAGTAGTCACATACTAATAATTCTCATTTATAGAAGATGTCCCAAAAGCTTTAGTTCATTTTAAGGACATTTAAACTTAATTATAATTAACTTGTTTAATACTTTAAGAATAAAAAAATTCTCACAATAATCTTGTAAGATAGGCAAACATAAATATTAATATTCCCATTTTACAGATGAGAAATCTGAAATACAGAAAAGTTAAGTAACTTGGCCAAAATAACTAATACAGATGGTGAAGAAGAGGAGACTGTAATAAACTCCTTCCTCATATAGACTTAAGAAAGTGATGAAAAAAAATATTAATGACAAAGATGAAATTTTAGAATGTGTCTAATGTACATTTTTCCCAACCTAGAGAGTCGGTTGTTAAACATTTACCAGCATGCCTCTAGTTCTTTTTCTGGCTCTAATAGCTTTAATGGTATCATTCTGGGCAAATCATTTCCTCTCTTCTAGCCTCAACTTTCTTCTTTGTAAAATGAGGAAGTTGAATCAGACAACCTTTAAGACCTCTTTGCTTTCTAAAATTCTAGTCCTCTGACTGGAAAATGGCATTTTCTTGCCTTTCCAAATATATGCTCTTGTGTCAGGAGTCTCACTTCTGGAATTATGTCTCATCTTACAAACTGTCTAAAGCACCAGAAAGCAACTTGGCCATGACTTTTGAGTAACCTTGTATTTCTCATCTATAAATAAGAATGGGTTGAGAATTTGGACTTAACTTCCTTAAAAACAACAAAAAACACAAATAGATGGAAGATTACCAACTCTTTATGATGATACTTCCTTATCTTTTAGTATCAGTGATAAGAAATTAGTCTTTAAAATGTGGATAGTTTCCAGTCTCTTCCCCAGAGACCTCAAAGAAAAGGCCCTCCTCCTCTGGTCCAATTTAAGGACCACTCTACCTAGAGATAAGGGACAAGACTAAATGATCCCTGGGTATTTCCTCATAGATCTTACATTCATTTATTCTGTGTTATCCTGCAGAATGAATAAATTTATGTGTGAGCATAGGGCAGCCAGCCAGCTTTGCCTTCTCATTGTTTTTTCCTTTTTCTACCTCCTGGAAATCCGAGTCAAAGTTAGGAGGTATCACTTGACTTAAAGCATTCTCCACTGAACCTCTCTGCCATAGCCCAGCCCTCTTTTGGGGGGTTGGTCTGGGTTACATTCTTCTGACATTTTACTTGGAGAGAAGAAAAGTAAAGAAAGGGGCATCGGCTGAACAAGTTGAACCACTCAGTGGAAGAGGCATTGCAGATAAGAAGAAACTGAAGGACTTCTCATAGGCGTGAGGGAAATTGCATACGCCATCCGGAGAAGGGGGCCAGGAAATGGCTTCTTGTTTTCCAGACAGCTCCTGATCTCCCTTCTATGGCACTGTGAAAGCCAGAGGGCTGGCTGCACAGCCAGGGGAGACACCCAGTTCGAAACTGGTCTTTTGCCGGAGGAGATTTTTACTGCTGAAAATTGTAGCCATGAGCCCTACAAGGAATTCTTATTGTCAGTGATTTCCTCTGAGGAGGAAACAGAGCAAATGACATCTTAGTTGAAAACAGGACTTAGATCAACACCAACGAAGATTAAGAATCTCATTTTGGCCCAGCAACAGTGTTGGACAGGTAAAGTGAATTCCTGTTATTTGTCTTTTTCTTCTCAAGAGAACCTAAGAATTACAATATTTGATGGATCATAGGATATAGATCTCAAAGGGTTATTAGAGAGCATTTAATAAAATGCCTTCATTTTATGGTGGAGAAAACTGAGGCAAGAGGAAGAAAATGATTTCTCCATGATCTTGCAGCTTTTAATAAAAGTAGAGGATTCAGCAGAAAGCTAAGCAGAAAGACTCACTCATTTTAGAATTATTTTCCCTTTGATTTGCCTATTTGTCTCAATTAATTTTGTTAGGAATTTTATGGAAGGAATGCAAATTATTTGAGTCTAATATACTGTATAGAAACCAGCACAATATAATGAATAAAGTGATGTGCCTGGAATTAGGAGCTGAGATCTTACTTCAGATCTATAATGGCTATGAGATCATAGGCAAATCATTTAGTAAAAGAATTAAGCAGCTCTATAAGATTATTAGACATGAACAAGATTACTCATCTGCAGCTTCAACACTAGGAAATCCTTATACCGATGAAATCATACATCTAGAGTGCATTGCATTTCCTGTCTGTGAGATTGTACTTGTGGTGACTTATTCTTTTGGGATTTTCTTTACTCTGACCAAATTGTCACAAGTGAATAGATAATAAAGGGGTTGGGATCCAAGTATTATAGACTTAGAATTGGGAGGGACCTCAAGGTCAATCTAGCCCAACTCTCTCCTTTTACAGATGAGGAAATTGAGGTCTAGGGAGATTAATGACTTGTCCAAGATCACCCAGCGGAAAGTAGCAGGGGTAGGATTTGAAACTCTGATTGTCTGATTCTGGAATCAGGGTGAATTCTCTTGTATCACCTTGATGTTGAGGGTTGCTCAGCAGGTCACTGGCATGACAACCATGCCACTGACTGGGTACAGAGGAAGAAGAAGTACTTGCAGAAGCAGAATGTCTGTTCTGCAATTCAGATTTGAGACAAAACATGAGATGGGTTGAAAGTTTTATCTTAAAAAAAATGGTTGTCTAAAAATGTTAAAACCAGTTTGAAGCTATTCACATTTGGCAAAGTGAAGAAGGCATGTGTAAATTACAGAAAAAAAGGGGCTAGGAATTTTTGAAAACCTGTGAGAGTTGCCTCTGGTAGAATTAGCACATTTTCCACATTGTTCTTTTTGCTGTCCTTTTCTTGCTTTTTGAAAGATTT
Organism: Antechinus flavipes; assembly: GCF_016432865.1. Lineage (NCBI taxonomy): Eukaryota > Metazoa > Chordata > Mammalia > Dasyuromorphia > Dasyuridae > Antechinus > Antechinus flavipes. Next base: position 211,039,075 of record NC_067401.1, on the reverse strand, counting down.
GACTAAGTTCTTTAAAGGAATGCTGAACTTGGAGTCAAAGGATGTGAATTTAAATTCTCTCTGTCATTTAAGTTAGTTACTTCAGCTCTGTCTATCTCATTATCTATCATCTATAAAATGAGAATATGCTACATCATCTTAAAGGTCATTTCCAACTTTAGGTTCTGGCGTATGCATGTATGAGTGTGTGTTTGATGCACATGTGAGCATGTATATATCCTACATAATACTTGTATGTATCATTCCTATATACATGAATGTATATTTGTTCTTAAAGAGGTCCAATGATATCAAGAGGGTGATATCTTGACTTGAATGGAAATGGAAATTGGATTTAAGTGAGGCAGAATAGTGCAATATCATTAGGATCACTTTCTCCTCCAGAGGTATCAGAAATCCAGTGGTAAGACATAGGTCAAGATAACAAGTGATGGTTCCAGATTCACTGGGAGACCTTGGCTTTTTTCAGCTAAGATCTTTCCCAAGTTTCATTTTGTCTAAGGCAACATCCTTTGAGTGATTAAAGGCTACATAAGAATTGAGACAAAAAATGGCCTAGTTTGCTCTCACAAAAGAAGACAAGGCTGTTGTAGTCTGATTTTTACCAGAACAGAAACAAAATCACCTCCTAATATAGATATGATTAAAAAAGATACTGGACAAAGGGGCCTCCTTCAAGGTTAAGCCATAATCCTTTTTTTGATATGATTTTACTCACTTGCTGCTATCCAATGAACTGTGTATTAACCTGGATCACCTGCTCCATAATTTTACCATGGGCCACCAAAACAGCAGTTGCAAACTTTTGCAAGAGCTATTTGGTGAAGGACAGCCCAAACAGGAAGAAAGTCTTTTCAACCCCACCCAGGACTAATACTGTTGGTAGCTTTTTAAAAGGAAAGAGAGCCCTATGTCCTGCACTGACTTCATGCTTGGTGCTTTGGATTTGTTACTTGCAGATTTTACCAAATCAGATTAAATGTTCTTTGTAAACAGGATATGATCCAAAAGTGCCAAATGATTCTTGTGAAACAAATTAAACTCAAGTTCATCCTTAATATCTTTACTTCCCATTTCCTGGGAAAAGGAGAGCCCTAATCTATGAGAAGGGAACAGAATAAAGCAAGAAAAGTTTTAATCTAAAGTCAGAGGAACTGAGTTTGCATCTTGACTCTTCTAACAACTGCCTTTGTGACCTGGGCAAGTCACCATCTTTCAGGGACTTGATTTTCATACCTGCAAAATGAAGGCACTGAATTAGATGATCTCTGAAGCACTTTTTAGTTCTAAATCAATGACCCTATAATTTATGAATCTTTCTGGTGCTGGAAGGAATACATGTGGAAGCATTTTTAACTATAGTATGTCTTGAATTCTTTAACTTAATGGTAGCTCATCACTTATTATCCCACTGCATAGACTTGCCCTTGTGAAAAATATTGGAGATGGTGATTTGTTCATTCCCCTAATAAGCACTTACTGAGTGCCTACGGTTTATAAAACTCCATATAGAGGAATGCAAAAGGTGTAGAATCATAGGCTTCCACAACTAAAAGAGTACTTACACATCATCACCTGCTCTAATCCTTTCATTTTCCAGATGAAGAAACTGAGGCCGGGAGAGGTTGAAAAATTGCTCAAGGTCGAACAGTTAGTAAGTGTCAGAGAAGGGACTTAGAGCAAAGTCTTCTGACTCCAAGTCTGAACTTTCTTTAATATCACATCTTATGTCCCCAGGATAGATTGTACATAAATTTAGCTTGAGATGTATGCAAGGGAGAAATAAAAAATTAACTTGGAAAAGAATGTTGGGGCTAGATTGTGGAGTACTTTAAATACTAATCTAGACTTTATGCAATGGATATGGGGGGGAGACATTAAAAGTTTTTGAGAAGTTTTTAGAAAGGGTATTTTAGAAACTTTAACCTGTTGAACAATATTCAGGTAGGATTTGAAGTGAAAAGACACTGGAGATAGGATGATCAATTAGGAAGCGATTGTATCTTATAGCAATTGGAATGAAAAGGAAGCAGGATATTATAAAATAGGAATTGACATAATTTGTTGACTAATTAGATTTGGGAAACAAGGGAAATGGGGAAATAAAGAGGAATTCTAGACATTCAGAAGCTAGATAACTGGGGAAATGATGGTGCTTTTGACAGGACTTTTGAAATTTGAAGAAACCAGTTTGAGAGGAAAGATGATGACTTGAGTTTTAGACATGTTGAGTCTGTGGCTGATAGAGGAACATTTAAGGAGAAAGATCTAGCATATCCTTGCATATACAAGTTATAACTTGGAAGAGTTATATATAGCTGAAGATATAAATATGGGGATAATTCTCATTGAAGTTATAGAGGAAACCATGGGAATGGATGATTTTCCAAAGGAAAGGGTATTAAGATAGTAACCAGGTTAACCACAGTTTGGAAATGAGACTAAGCCAAGGAAAGAAATAGATAATCTTAGAGACATGGAGAAAAAACAAACTATTGTAAAAGGAAGAAATAATTCAAGAAGTAAAGGGGAGAATTGCCAGTAGGAATCCTGACTTTTGGGGCAAATTCATTTGTGAATGGAAATGAGGGGCAGGGTTTAATGCTTGTTGGCAGGTGCCATAGATAAAATAGTACTAAGAGGGGGTGACATAGCTTTCAAAGTCTTTATTCCTTGCTGTTATAGTGATTAGAAGAGAAAGGGGCCCTAAAGAGAATGTGCTTTGTTTATAGGATTCTAGTGTTATCCTAGAAGATAGTCATGCTTTATAATAATGCAAACCAGTTGAGAACCACAAAAAGTCAGCAGTCACCAAGGAAGGAAGTAAAGGTGCCCATGGGAATATTTCTTTTTTATTCCCAATACTGGATCTTTGGACAAAGTTCCATTCACCCTGCAAATTTAGGAGAGGGTTAAAAATGAGGGTTGAGAAGAGATCACTGGATTTGACAATCACCATTTATATTCTTTGAGAGTTTTGTTTCGAGTGTACTAAAGACAGTAGACAAATATATCTTTTTTTTTTTTAAGGTAAAATGCATCTGTATGCCTCCTTTTGAACAAGATTAAGGGAAACCTACCAAAGGGTATAGTCAAGTACAGAGATTGATTGATAAGAGTAGATTTAAGAACTTTCTGTTTTTATGAAGATGGAAATCTCTTGTGAAAAGGTTAAAAGTCCCCAGAGAATTACAGTGGGAGAAAGGAGGATAAAATGTTATCAAACTAGCACACATGTTGGATCTGTTTTGGAAAATGTGACTCCATTGTGTACAAATAAATGTTCTGCAGTAATCTGATAAGACTGGGATACCCTGACACAATATGAGGCTAAATGCTATTTCAAGGCCTATGAAAATTAAATAGGAGGAGTGTAGGAAAATTTGTAAAATTAGTATTGTGTTTCTTGTGTGTTTCAAATAAACACAAAGTTTGTTATGCCACATGTGCTAGTGTCACATTATTTAATTGAAAGCAGCAAAATTAAGTGTTCCCCCTATGTCTTCCACCAATGTAGGGGGAGGTTTGAGATTTTTAGGCTGTACATCTGGGAGCCAGGACTTTATGTCATTAATGATGAAACCTTTTCCTCATGTAACACTCTATCTTGTAAGATTGAGAGGAAAATAGAGACATTGTTCTTATTTTTTATTTATTTTTATTTCATTGAATATTTCCCAATTATAAGCACATTCTTCTTATTGGAAGGAATTGTAAGCTAGTCCCTGAATAGAATATGGGTCAAGTTCACTTTCCAAATATAGAATTGGTATTGCCATTCAGTCAGTCTGGCAATTAATTGGTCAATAAGCACTTACTAAATACCTGCTATTTGCCAAGCACTGAGCTAAATACTAGAGAGACAAGGAAAGGCAAAAGATCTGGTTTTCTCATTTATTTCCTAATAATCATAACAATAGAGTAAGTCTCACTCTTGCTCTAGGGTTGTCTATATAGTGCTTTTGCTTATATAATTTTATGTAATCTCAGAACAATCTTGTGATAAAGACAGCCATTATTATCCCATTTTACAGAAAAGGAAATTGACTCTTTGAGGACACTGATATTGTATGTGGAGCTTCTAATTATTTTGTATCTTTCTGCGTCTTTTCAGAAAAAAAAATACTTGAACTCTTACTAAACACGGAGAAATACATGAGGATAAGTGAGTACAAAGAAAGACAAACTAGAGAGGCAAGAGACACAGAGAGATGGCAGTCTTTCTAAACTATTATGATTTTGGTTTTTCCCAAGTCTAGTCCTCCATCCAAAAATAGCTTAGTCAGAAAGGTAATAGAACATAGGTAGACCCAAATGATGCACTTTGAGATGAGATTTAGCACTTGGCTAAAAGCACATCTTTGAGATGAGATGAGATGAGATTTAGCACGTGGCTAAAATCCAAAAAACAAAACTAACAAAAAAAAAAAAAAAACTCCTCATGTTGCATCATTAAATTCAATCCTCAAATTGAAGATGCCTGTTAAAGGATAACTACTTTGACTGAAAAGATGGCAGGAGACCTAGAAATGCTTCATTATTTGCACAAATTAACTTGTCAGATTAACTAATTATCAGTACCAGAGATAGAAGAGAGACAAGTTGAGGGTGGAGAACTTTGGATCTGTAGTCACAAAGTCTTGACTTTACAAGTTTGTATCTATCTATGTGACCTTGTAACAATAATTTCCTCACTCTAAGAATCAGTTTCTCCATATGTAAAAAGAGGAATTGTACTAGATAACTTCTGACTTCCCTTCCAGATTTAGATCTATGATGCTCTGGCTCTTATGGTGTCCAAGGTCTTTTCCAGCTCTCACATTCTATGATTTATTCTCAATCCTACACAGACTGTTTTCATTTCTCTAATGATAAACCCACATAAAAATGTTCAATGAAAACTAGAGAGACATCATAGCAAAGTAGCTAGAGATTTTGACCTTGAGTCAGAAAGACCTGGATTCAATTCTCAAGTCAGGCACTTATCAATAGTAAGACACTTAAAATCTCCATGTCTCATTTTCTTCATCTATGGTAGTGGGGGAAGGGCATGTTATTAGCTTCCAAGTAAGTTCTCTTTTTGCTCTAAATCTATAAACCCATGAACTAGTTGAATTGAATGAAATGGAGTGACTTAAAAAAAAAAAACTCAGCCCATGCTCATTTTTCATTCTAAAGATAGAAACCAGGGACTGCCACATATGTCATTTCAATTTTTTTTTCCTTTCCCAAAACAAGGTAAAAATAGTTCTTACTTCTTTGGTGGCACAGAGGAAAGGTTTCAGGATATGAAGGAAGTTTTCCTTCCAGACTGATCCCCAGGGATATCATGGAGAACAATTCTTTTCCCTAGTACCATTATATGGAATGACTGAAACTTGGGCTGTTCCCTAACAGAGAATGTTAGAGGTTATACAGCAGGTAGGGGATTGGTAGATAAAGTGGGATTTCAAGTCCTTTTTCCATTGTTAAAATTGTCTTTGCCCTGATGGCCTCTTATAATGAAAGAAAACTGCCTAAAATGTCTTGTGCCCATCCCAATATTGCCTCGTACTTCAATGTTCTGTTTCCCCTCCTCCATGTAATGTTGCCTACTCACTCCACTCCACACAGGATAGTCCCACTTCTCTAAACTTCTACAGCATTTAATGCCTAAAATACATAATTTCCAACATGGAATAATGGAGAGAGAGAGCTGGCTGATCTCAGAGTTAGGAAGACTTGGATTCAAATACCATCTTTAATATATATTTCACTTCAATTCAACAAATATTGTCAACTCTATGCCAAGCATGATGCTAGATACTGGAAGTACCAAGAAAACTGAAATAATCTTTGCTCTGAAGGAGCTTAAATTGTTTGAGGACAACAGTATGTTGAACATTTTTTTCTTCAATTGCATTCTTTGATTACAATATAGTCTGTGTGACTCTAAACAAATCACCTAACTTCTCAGTATGCTAGGTAACTTTGTAGGATTACAAATTGCTATAAAGGGGTATTCTCCTTTGAAAATGTTCTATATCAACAAAATCAGAGAAGCAATCCTATCCTTTATATACACATTTTAGCAATGGAAGTGATCTGTTAAACTTGAAGTCAAGAGGTAAACTTGACTTTTTTAAACACAAGCTTTGACCCAACTAAACAAATCACCTGAAATTTCTGATCCATTCTGCTTCCTTCCTTCCCTTCATTCCTTCCTTTCCTTCCTTCCTTCTTTCCTTCCTTTCCTTCCTTCCTTTCCTTCCTTCCTTCTTTCCTTCCTTTCCTTCCTTCCTTTCCTTTCCTTCCTTTCCTTCCTTTCTTTCCTTTCCTTCCTTCCTTCCTTTCCTTCCTTCCTTCCTTCCTTCTTTCCTTCCTTCCTTCCTTCCTTCCTTCCTTCCTTCCTTCCTTCCTTCCTTCCTTCCTTCCTTCCTTCCTTTGTCCCTTTCTCCATCCCTTCCTCTCTCTCTCTCCCTCCCTCCCTCCTACTCTTCCTCTCTCCCAAGATTCTGCAAAAAGCAATGTAGTAAACAAAAAGACAGAACACTGCAATGACCTCCAAGAATATTATAGGAAATGCTCTAAGTGCTAAGTGTTTAGCAAAGTGCCAGGTATATAGTAGGTATCTAATAAATGCTTATTGATTTAACTTGGCTTCACTTCTGCTATAGCATTCCTGGGCTTTGGAGTCCATATAGGTCAATATACATTGATGCTGAAAGCTGCAAATCTGTTAGTCACCCATAGCATTGCTAGTTCTCAGAGCCTATACTTGACCTTATTCTCTATTTTCCAGACTCACTGGAAACTGGGGAAGCCAGAGTTCAAAGTCTAAAATCAGAGGAGATAATAGTGTTAAGCAAAAAAAGAGAGGGTAGAAAAGTGCTTATTTCTATCCTTCCCTATTTAAAGATAAATTATAAAAGAGAAAGAGACAGAGATAGATTGAGGCAGAGACAGAGAGACAGAGGCAGAGAGAGACAGAGATGGAGAAAGAGACAAAGAAATGGAAAAATGGACAAACAGGAAGACAGGCAGATAGATGATAGATACATAGATACATAGATACATAGAAACTGAGGAAAACAGGGTAAAATGACATGCTTTAGGATCGCACAACTAGTAAATGTCTCAGATAGATAGATAGCTGTGTTCAAATTCAGCTTCAAACACTAGCTATGTGACCCTCAGCAAGTCATTTAAATTCTCAACATACTTTCACCTCTAAAATGAAGATATTAATAGCACCTACCTCCCAAGGTTGTTGTAAGGCTCAAGATAATATTTGTGAAGTATTTTGAAAACCTAAAAATGCTACATAATATAATTGTGATGGTGATGATGATAATCACTCACTATATGCCAGGTTCTTTGCTAAATATCTGAGTTGAAAATTCAAGCAAGCAAGCCTTTGCCTTTTTTGAAGCAGATTACATTTTAAAACATGAGGGCCATAAATTGGTGGATTTTGGAAAGGGGCACATATGGTCAGAAGACCATTGGGAAGTGATATTAAGGCAGGAGAAGGCAAGAACTTGGGTCTCAGAGCCTGAAGCCCAGGGAGGAATGTAAGGTTAACATGAGAGGGGAGAAGGATGACAGGCTTAGAGTCATAGTCAAATCTATATTCCTTTTCTCACAATCTTTTTCAAATTCATAAGGAAATATTGAATTTCTATTAGAGAATAGTACAATTAAAGATGTCTTTTTTTCTCAGTCAAGTTGACTAAGAAATAACTAAATATAAACAAAGGGGGATTTGGCATTTCTATATTCAAGACAACAACATCCACCACAGGCAATATCAAATATTTATCAGAATTTTAAGGTTTAAGATTGATTATAACAATACTGTGGGATAGTTACTACCTCTACTATGGCCATTTTATAGATAAGGTAACTGAGGCTCAAAGAGGAAACAGATCCTGCCTATAGTTTGACAGTTAGCAAATAGGACAGTCAGTCTTTGATTATTATTTTTGTAATTGTTGTGCCATTTCAATCAAGTTTGCTTCTTTGTGATCTCATTTGGGCTTTTCTTGGCAAAAATATTAGAGTGTTTTGCCATTTCCTTCTCCAGCTCATTTTATAGATAAGGAAACTGAGGAAAACAGGGTAAAATGACGTGCTTTAGGATCACACAACTAGTAAATGTCTCAGGTTAGATTTGAACTCAGGAAAGTGAGTCTTTCTGACATCAAATCCAGTACTCTATCCACTGTGCTACCTGGCAAGTCACTGTTTTGTTGTCCTGAAATCTTTCCATTTCACTCAGTGGGCCAGAGGAGCTCCAAGAAAGAACTCAGAATAGGTATATAGTGTTTATCCCATATCTCCACCTAAAAACCTCAAGAGGATCTGTATATATGTATGTATGTGTGTGTGTGCACATGTACACACGTGCACCTTCCCCCTGTTCAAATAATTAGGTTTAATTGGAATAAAGTGGATGATTTAGAGCCAAAAGGAATCTTAGAGCTCATTTAGTTCAATCCCTTAATTTTACAGATAAGGATCTAAGTTGTAAAGAGTTCAATTGACTTGCTTGGGGTCACACAACTAGTAAGTGTCAGAGTCAGGAAAAGTCTTGTGCAGAAGGTGAGAATTCTAGCCCACTTATCTCCTTCCTGGAATCTTCTCCTCACTTCCCCCGCATTCCCAGACCCTTATTTTTTTAACTCATCTATTCTCGAACCAACTCTTATTTTTAGTTGACATTAATCTCTTTCAACGCATTAATGGGTAACCAAGAGTAGATATTATTTGAGGCTTAGGATGTACAATACCATAATAGGTTCCTATTAACTGACCAACCTCTCCCAGGTGATAACTGAATTTTAAAAGAGATTCTTGAAAGCTAAAAAGCCATCATTCCCCCAAGGGAGGCTGGTAGAGTGACATAGAGTCAATTTATATTCTAGACATATTTTTCTCACTGATCAATGGCTCATCGATTGAGAATTAGATAGGAACTCAGAAGTAATCCTTAATCCCTTCTTTTTGTGGATGAAGGACCTAAGACACAGGAATGAAGGATATTTCTTCACTAAAAAAGAGAGGAAGTAAGTAACTAGAAGAAGTTATTTGAACCTAGTAACTCTTCGTGATTCAGAATTCTTTCCACTGTACTGCAATGTACTTTTTACAGCATGACTATTATAAATATTGGCTCCCAAATAAATTACTTTGAAGAATGAGCCATGTATTGGTGCAAGATTTCTAGTATATTTGGGGAAATGACCAACCCTTTGTTTTATATCCATGCCTGGTAATTAGCTATCTCTATATTTACAAAGCAGACAGCATGACATAGTGGATAGTTAGGATGATCCTCCTGAAACATTTACTACCTATGTAAACCTGGGCTGGTTTCTTCTTTTTTTTCCTGGGCCAGTTTCTTAATCTCATTTTCTTCATTTGTAAAATTAAGATAATAATAGTATCTACCTCAAAGAGTTATTGTGAGAATCAAATTAGATAATATTTATAAAGTACTATATTTATATTTATATTTATAACGTGCCTGAAACATAGTAGGTACAATATAAATGCTTTTCTTCATTTCCCTTTGTTTTCCAGGGATCCTAGATTCATACATCTAAAGCTAGAAAGGGTCTGAGAGGCCATCAAATCCAACTTTCTCATTTGACAAGTGTAGAAACTGAGGACCGGAGATTAAGGGGTTTGATCAAGATCACACAGTAATCAGCAGAAGTGTTACTTGAATCTAGGTCCTGTGACTTTGAAGTCTAGACTTTTTCCACCCTTACACAATGATGATACAAGTATGCAAAACTGACTTTGCAAATCCTGTCCCTAAGTAAATATAGTACTTTCTGTGACTTTAGTGGCAGAGTACATATGAGTGTCATTACTGAATGGATCAAGAAACAATAACATTTATCACCAAAATATGACGAGACAGAGCATTCCTGCTCATTCCTAGCTTATGATGTCAATATATTCTTCACTTTCCTTTCCTTTCCTTCTTAATTCCCAGACAGGAAAATGAAATCAGAAAAAAATAAGGAAGTTTCTCAGTTACAGACAGACAGGTTCTTAAATCAAGGATGAGAAAACTTATTTCTCTGCTCTGTCTGAGGAATTGTTGGTGCTTTGAGGTTGCTGGGGTTCAAGGTCACTATTTTCCTGTTTATAAAATGGCAAATAGCTGAAAATTTCAGAAGAGTTGTCTTTGAAAAGATCCTTGCCTTTGATAATAATGTATCCTGTTGATCTGAATAACAGAGTAGTGGGTCCACAATGATTTATGCATAATTGACCCCATTTCATTCAACAGATCTATCCCCAGAGCCTTTTATGCTCAGATTCTGACAAAGCTGTAACTAGGACAGAAAAATGGGTTTTGCCAAAATATGGAGCACACAAAAATCTAAAATAATGATTTTAAATGAGTGATTTTGTTACATTTCTATTTTGTTAAAACTTGCAATTGTTGCTTGTTTGCTTGTTTGTTTGTTTTTTTTTTTCATTTCTCATGTTTTTTTTTTTTTCCTTTTGATCTGATATTTTTGGCACAGCATGAGAAATATGGAAATACATTTATAAAAATTGTATATTTAACTTATATTGAATTTCTTGTTGTCTTGGGAAGGGAAGAGAGAAGGAGAGGGAGAAAATTTGGAACACAAGGTTTTGCAAAGGTGAATACTGAAGCAGGGTCACATAGCCAGTAAGTGTCTGAGGTCAGATTTGACTCAGGAAGAGAAGTCTTCTTGATTCCGGGCCTGAAACACTATCCACTTTACTAGCTGGCTGCCCAAATACCAACACACATCTATCTCTAAATAAAAATGGAATGATTACTTCTCTAGTTCATGTATTGCTTGGACTAGATGGCATCTGAGGTCTCATCCAGTTTGACGCTTCTATGATTCTACAAAAATACCATGGTCCACTAAATATGTGCTAGGCTACTCAGAGAAGAAGAAATAGGAATTTGTGGTTAACAGAAATTGGTGCAATGGGAAGAGTACTGACCTTGGAGTAAAAAGATCTAGACTTGAATTCTGACTACTACTTATTAGGAAGCTAATAAATAGCTTTTGGGTCTCAGTTTGAGACCCAAAGTTATAATGTTTACATTAATTATCTCAGTTGTTGAGTATCAAAGGAGATAATAAGAGTGAAAGGGCTTCATAATGATTAAGTGCTATCTAAATGTTAGTTTTCAGTTTTTGAATGAGAAATATTTTAATTTTAAGTCTTGGTGAGAAAAATAAAAATTTAAAATAATTATTAACTTTCTTGCCAATGTAAGTACAATACACTGAACATAATGAGATCATTGTTTGATGAATGGGGATTTTTAAATGACAATAGAGTAATAATTCTGAAATCATTTATCATGGAAAGCTGGTAGAAGAGAATTAGGGAAGTCATCCAGGATGATTAATTTGGCTGAAACATTAAATCTGGTGAGGTATTAGCCAAATACAATATAGATATGGATTAATTTGTTTAATAGAAACTATGTTGATAAAAGAAATTTTATGGATAGTTCCTAAGAAAGAAAGAGGACACAAAAGTTTTTGGTTTCAGAACTTTGAGTTATCCTAAGTACATTGGTTTTCTTCACTCTTTTCATGTATCTCTTTGGAAGATTTCTATATGTGTATGGGCACTGTCCTCAACAGATACTGAATTGCATTAGTGAGAAAGTATGACCCAAATTTATTGTTAATTTTTTATTATGTTAATGATTTGATTATGATTATGTGTGGGTTTTAAGATAGCTATCATTCTGTCATTTGTTTTAATCTATATATACTTATAATATTATTATTAATTCTTATGTCTTATTTTTAAGGAAATGGTAATGTTTAAAGTTTAAATATGTCATCATTCTGAGTAACTGGTTTGTATTAGAGGAATTACATTGTTGGGGACTTGAGAGTCAGCAACATGGTGATTAGGGAGAGTGGTATTTCCCCATAATATTATTATTCAGATGATCTTGGTGACCACTTGGTAGTGATCCTTTTTTAAGAACCTGGCCCTGTCACTTGAGATGGTAGGACAAAATTAGAGGGTCAACCTAGAGTTGAATATTTATGAGTATTGAGTACTAATGAGTAGTCCAAAAGCTGACTGAGAGAAACATAAGTTTCTCATGTCTGACTACCTCCATATATTATTATGCAAAGGAAAAATTAAACAAATTTCTTTATTGATACATTAATATTTTAAGAGAAATTTATGAATTCCTGTTAAACCTAACTGATTCTCTATAGTGTCTCCCTTTGCACCCTACCAAACTTCTCTTCTCAAGTCTCTGACTCAGCTTTCTGATCCTTCCTCTAAGAAAACCATTCTTTATAGTTAACTGAAAAAATAGAAGCCATTAACCTCTTTTTTTTCCTCCATTTCAAAATCCCCTTGACATTATTTCCATTGTTTCTCATTTACTGTAGTCTATGATGAAATAGTGGACTTTTTTCTCAATAAGGCCAATCCTACTTGTACTCCAAGTCTTTCCTCTTTCATCTCTTTTGATAACGTATCTCCATTTTTATTATCTTCTCTAATCTTCAATCTCCCCATCAAGTGTTTCATTTCTTCCTATCTACAAATGGATCTAAGTTTCTACAATCTTTAAAAAAATGTTCACTTGATTCTACTATCTTCTTTCTTTTCCCCTTTAAATAACTAAACCAGCATAGTAAAGTAGCAAGAATTCTGGGTCTAGAATCAAGTGATCTGTGTTCAAATTTCAGCTCTGTTATTTGTTAATTATATTACCTTTGTCATTTCATTTAACTGCTTTGTGCCTTAGTTTCTTTATCTGCAAAATGAAAATGTTGGGCTTGAAGCCCATTAAAGCTGTTTCTCCTATATCTATAAACTGGGAACCTTAGGGGGACAAAAAACTTTTTTTATTCCCAATCTCTACTTTCTCTCCTGCCCATAATATCTGCATCTTTTTGAAGTGTATAGAGTCATGGTTCATAGGAGAATTGCTTTGAATTCTTTTAAACTAAGGTTACAAAAGTGTTTATGCCATAGTTGGTGAACTAGTCTCTAAAAGAAGCAACAGATAAGAAGTCTTAATTGCTCAACATTGCTTAGCAAGATATATAGTTTTTATTGCTCCACATTAATCAGCTAGGTATGCTGTATTGAGTAGACCCTGGGCTGTGACCTCCTTACTCTTTTTTGTAAATATGATGGTCTTTCTCAGTCCCCGTCATTATTGACCTCACTATAACATTTGATAGTTAACTTTAATTTTGATATTTGATGTTGATTCTTTCCACTCTTGAATTCTCTCTCTTTTCTAGGACTTCCTATTTCTACTTTTTTATTCTATTGTTGTTTATTGTCCTTTATTCTTGAAGAGAATCAATGACATTGTGAATTTATGTCTTGATTTTCCCATGAATTGGATTTAAGTGGGGCAGAGTTGCATAAAGTCGTCAGCTTCTTTTCTCCTCCAAAGTCATTAAAGGCCAGTGGCAAGACAAAGGTTAAGATGACTGGCAATAACACAGGATGCAGTGGGTGACAGACCACTCATTTTCAGTCTTTGCTGGGTTATCACCCTCTAGCTGCAGATGTACTACAAGCCTCTGTTGTCCCTCTTTGCTTGTATTTCTCCAATTTCTCTTTTGATGACTTCATCAGTTTTCTTGGGTTCAACTATCATGTTTACAGAGATGACATGCAGGTCTATTTACTGAATTTTCATCTTTCTCATAAACTCTTTGGCCATATCCTCAACTGCCAACTGGAAATTTAAAACTGGCTACCCAGCAGCTATCTTAAACTCAACATGTTCAAAATAATACTCATTTTCTAGCCTCAAAATTCCCACCCCTCTTCCAGACTTCCTTATTTATGCCAAAGGCAAGAGGCAATTGATATACATGTTTGAATGTGCACATATTATTTTCCCTGGTAAAAATATAAATTCTGTAGAACTCAGGAGAGATTGTTTCATTCTTGTTTTCATGTCCCCAGCATCTGACACAGTGTCTAATGTGTGTGTGTGTGTGTGTGTGTGTGTGTGTGTGTGTGTGTGTGTTTAGGTTAATAAAAACTTTTTGATTGATTGGCTTGCCTAAAAAAAAAGTCTGAGAGTTTTAGAAATCCATATTGAGCATTATTGTTTTTGTTGTTTACTTATTTTTCAGTTGTGTCTGGCTTTTCCTGAACCCTTTTGGGGTTTTCTTGGCAAAGATTTTGGAGTGGTTTGCCATTTATTTCTCCAGCTCATTTTATAGATGAGAAACTGAGAAAAACAGAATTAAGTGTGATGCTTGCCCAGGATCACACAGCTAAGAAGTATCTGAGGCCAGATTTCAATTCAGATCTTCCTGATTCCAGGCCTAGTACTCTATTCACTGTGCCCCAATACTGAGCATTAGGGGGGAGTGAAAAGTTGGCGTGAAGGCAGTTTGTCCCTGTGCTCAAATCTCTCCTCGATGGCAAATTAGGATGGTTTAACACTCCTTCAGGTCAGTGGTTCTCAAACTTTTCTTCTCAGTATCTTCATGTTGTTAAAAAAATTATCAAGGATCTGTTCAAAGAGTTTTTGTTCACATTGGGTTATATTTATAGCTATTTACTATGTTAGAAATAAAAAAAATCATTTTGAATTTGTAGACCCTCTGAAAGGGCTTCAGAGACCCCAACAATTCTTTGGACTATACTTTGAGGACCACTGCCCAGGTCTTCAGACTGGATCTCATTTCAGTTCTGCAGAATGACTTATCATGATAGAGTAGACCAAGTTAAAGGATTGAAAAAAATTGAATCACTACCCTAACCTCCCAGGGATTCATTCCCAGGGAGAATCATCCTGAGAGAGCCACAGGGAAAGAGAATTGGGCTCTAATAAAGAAGCAATGTTACCACTTTTTAGATGCAATAGAGATTAATCTGGCCACAAAAATGTGTTCCCTCAATCAAGCATTGCAAAGAGTTTCCAAAAATCACTAGACTGCCAAAAAGATGTATTCAGTTTCTAAAACTACTCTAATATTAATGTCTTTTAGCATGGAGCAATGGAAAGAATTTGGGATTTGAGGTCAGAGAATGTTTCAATCCCATAATGGCCTCTTCTCCACTATATGTATCAGTGTCCTCATATGTCAAATTAGGGGCTTGTACTAAATTTTCTCTCAGGATTTTTTCTTCTCCAAATCTGTCCATGATTGTGTCCTGTCCTGTCTTCTCTTACTTCGTCCTACATTCTCAAATGTTCTATTTCTCTCTATTTCACCAGATGAATTTACAAGGCAAGAATCTAGGAGCCTAGGGAGATATGATTTTTGAGACTTTTCTTTTTTCCATTCCACTTGAAGAAGTCCTTCACAATCATTGTTTTTCAAATAAGATTTGTTAATTTTTCCATGCTATAAATAAGTAACAATTTTATCAATTTACTGCTCTATAAATCATGTTATTCCCATTTTAGGCCATACCACAAACCTGAAGACATGAATTCCCCAGGGGGATCAATTTTCTGTTTTGTGTTCCTGATTGTGACTTACTCTTCTCAAGCTGCACTGAACTTGAATCTTGAATCCATTGTCCATTCTTTGGTGAGTAAACCTAACCCCAGTCCTTCCCTCCCTTGTTTTTGCCTGTTTTTCCGGGAACTTGATGTATTATAAATCTACTCTTATACAAGTTTCAAAGGCACCAAGGGGGCATTCGGAGGGTAGAGTTTGTTGCTCTTAGGAGAGAAGGGTAAGATAAGGGGAAAGTGATATAAGCACATTAGATGGGATATTGTTAGGAGTGTTTTAATGTCAACAATAACTAAAAATAGAATACATTCCAAGCATGGAGTAAAGTGGTCACTATAAACTTAACTCACCAAGAGCAAAAAGAAAACAGAACTAAGTGCTTCCTCAAAGGACAAATTATTACTGATGGCTAAGCTGTGTTAGAGTGTGGACCCAGGAGGTACTTTTGAAGCTCTGAACAATTTTTAGCCCCTTACATAAAGACTCTATATTTCTGGAATTCATTGTGAGGGTATTGATATCCCTATTGAAGATGCTAGGTCATAGTGGGTTAGTATTAAAAAGGAACTTAACAATCAGTTGTTCAGAATTTTAACAAACTGATTCATTCATCCTAATATATTAACTTTTATTCTGAAAAAAGCTTCATTCCTTAAAAACTAAAGCCTTTTAATAGAATATAAGTTCATTGAGACTAGGGTTTATTTTTTATTTTCATTTTTGTATATTCAACACCATCATAATGCAACCAGTACTGGATAAATACTGAGATATTATTAGGTGTTTTTTGATAAATTTGATTCAGTCAAATATTTGATTCATCCAGCATTTCATAATGTTGATTGAATTGAACGGGATGGAATCAAATCAATAAAACCTAATTTAAACTTGTTTCAAGTCACAGTTCAAAATTTGAAGTGACCTTTTAATTCAAATAATGTTGGTGGGAGGTGAGGGAGAATGTCTGTTTTACATAGTTTTTGTTGGAAGGCCTCTAATGAGGAGGATATAAATCAATAAACATTTATTAAAAACCTACTATGTGACAAGCACTGTTGTAAATACAACCTCCTGAGACAGCTCATTCTTTTTCAAGATAGTTCTGGTTGTCATTTCTTCTGCATCATCTTACCATATCTTAACAAAGAGTGGTGAGCTCTCCTTCCTTGCACAAATTTTTCAGAACTCTCCTATGCCCTCATCTCATAACCATTGTCATTAAAGACATTTGTGCATATATCTTATCTTTCAAAGAGATAGCAAGCTTCTTGAGGGCAGGAACTGTGTTCATTCATCCTTAAAATGATAGGCACAGTACCTTACATAAAATAAAAGTCCATTTAATAGAAATTAAAGTGCTTCTTTGCTCACTGCCCTTCACTTACTTCTTCCACCCTTATTTCAGTTACTGTTTCCTAAGCTACCAGAAACTACTGCACTGAGACATTTATATTCTAGAACCCAAATTCTTTGTCTCCCAATTTAATGCACTTTCTAATGCTTTTTGTTACTCATTAGAAAATTAAACTGAAATCTCTGCTTATAAGACAGGCAGTATATTTTTTCCAAAATTCCTGAAAAACTTTTCCCTTGCTCTTTTCATGTCAAAAATTTCTAATAAATCATAACATATTTTGCTGAAAATAAATATTTTCTAAAGTCATTACGAAAAATTTCCTGAGAAAAAGCATATAAAATTTAGTTAGACATCTATATGGAGAAAACTTGATGGTTCTAGACTTAAAGTTGGTTATTTTAATTATGTAATAAAATTTTAAAGCTTGAAATGTTAACTACATTTAGTTAATGTAGCTTAGCTACTGCTTCCAAAGCTATTGAGAGGCAGGCTAGTTTAATGAATAAAGAGCTATATTAGAGGTAAGAAAACTTGATAAGGAACTTGATAAGAGTAGAAGAGTTGAAAGACATGCTTGAGGTAACACATTGCAAATGGAAGAGCAGAGATTTGCCCATTTCTTATAAGATGGGGGGTCAAGTGTAAAATCAAATATAGTATAACATCTATAGAGGTATGGGATATGAGGGATAATCTGATAGTAGATGGTATTTAGGGTTTGAAAATGTTTTATTTCATTCGATTACCATAATTATCTTTTGAGGTAGATGATTTGCCTAGGGTCATATAGCTACTAAGTTTCTGAGACGGGATTTGAAGTCAGGCATTCATACTTAAAGTCTAACACTTTGACCAATATGCCAAATAGCTGCCTCCATACTAAAAACCAGAGTGAATTAATGTGTCTCTCTTTATATTGGCCTAGGTATTTCTCATTATACAAAATCCATTTATCATAAAGTTTTGTTCTAGATAACTTTTAGGCCAAAATATTTTATTTTATTTTTTTTGTGATCACATCATTTGCAAAGTTTTTACATAACTTTTTTGGGTCAGCTAGGTAAACAATTGTGAATTTGATGTACAGTTTATAAATGAGCATCATGCCTTTTTCAGGACTTCTAAGTTGAAGTGCTGCTCTGTTGTGAACTACTTTTTCATCAAAATCTATGGAACAAAAGATTGTACCATGACTCAGCATCAATAATGCACTTACTAGTACAGTGCTCAGGAACTGGTATTTTGCACTCATTGTTGACTGTAAATTAAAAAAAAAAACTTAGTCATAGACCATTTGAGCTTCTTGGAGGTCACGTAGTCCTAACACCTCACCCTCTCTTTATTATAGAGGGTAAAATGAGATCATGTTAAAAGTACAGTGGCTAAGGTCATTTAGCAAGTAAATGGCAAAATGCCAATTTGAACCCTGTTCTCTAGACTCTTGGTCTAGGGGCTCTTTCTATCATCCTATTTTGTTGAATCTTTAAATTACATTTCAAATAACTACAAAATGATGAGAGAATTTATACAATTGTACATGCATTTATTGAGTATCTAAAATATTCTCAGTACTATGTTAGGTACAATAGATACAGAAGGGGATTTTAGAACCCATGACTTTAGTTGTTAACACCAGGTATTTGGATTTCAGTCCATCCATGCTTGCCCATTCTATGTAATTCTTGCCTATGATCTTCCCTAAATTTATCACAGAAAGTCAAACCAACAATCTAGAAGTTTTTCTCAACATCTCCTTATATCACAAACATACCAGTGAAACATTCAGCATGCTTACTTATTTAACAGTAAAGCATTTACAAAAGGAATATTTAATGCAAAACATATAATCACAAAAATAGAAATTTACTCCTCCAACTTATAAAAGGCCTAACCCTCTTTCTCCCCAGTCCCTGAGGAGAAAAAAAATTAGGTCCATCTACATCTCAGCTTACTTGCCATAGAATGCAGTTCTAGTTTCAATGCCAAACCCCACCTCAATTTCACGTCCCAAGCTTTCTGGATTTGCAGTTTCCATACTGTGTCTTTCTGAATGTACTATCTTGCTATGGCTTGAACTTTTAGTCCCATGGAGATCACTTCTGGAACCTGAAAGTGAGGAAACAGAGAGAAACACCCCGAAATCCATTTCTAACATTTGGGGTAAAAGAGCAAGAATAGGGAAAGCATTCCTTCTGTTCTTGTTAATTCAGTTCATTGTGCCCATACCTATGACCATTGTACATAGCTGAAAGATGGTAGAAAAGAGTATGGCCAAAAAAAGAGAGAGAGAAAAAATAGCTGAGTCTTGACAGTTTTAAAGATGTAGACAGACAATCAAAGGCAGCCATCCACATATATGATAAGGGCCACTCTATCTCCAAACTATGTGTGCTCAAAGGTTCCTCAATGGCACCTCCTTGAAAGAGCCAAACTCACTGAGAAACCCTGACTCCATCTGTCTCTCATCTATATCCCTCATTCCTGATGCATTGTCTGCCCTTTTCCCCACTCATACATTTTCTCTAATGAAATTTTTCTTCAAGTTCCTATTTATTGTATCGTTATTGCTGTTGCTGTTTTTCAAATGTTCCTGAGTCTTTGTGACCCCATTTGGGGTTTTCTTGGCAAAAATACTAGAGTAGTCGTCACTTCCTTTTCTGTTCATTTAACAGATGAGACATTTGAGGCAAACAGGGTTAAGTGACTTGTCTAGGATCACACAGCTAGTAAGAAAAGAATGAGTAATCCTCATTTGTCTGAGGCCAGATTTGAACTCTCTATAGCAATTTATCCATTGAGTCACCTAGCTGCTGTCTATTCCTTGGATACTGCAGCCTATTCTTATCTCCTATAAACCTGTTCAATGCCTTACTAACAGTACTCATTTTCAATTCCCCACATTGGAATGTTCCATTTTTTATGACCAAACAATAACAGGGTTAAAAGAGGGTATAAAATACATGAGATTTTATTTATAGGAGAAGTTTAAGGCGGCATTAAAGAAATTTTGCAATTTCTCAAGGGCAATCCAGATTGTTCTTCTGTTTAATTCTGGCCTAACTTGACAAAATGAAAAACTGATTATGTCCTCAAAGAACAAAGAATTTTGAAAATGTATATTACCTAAGACATAAATCCTGAAAGTCAGAATATTACCTTTAAAGTAAAGATATAGGTCAAATTCTTAAGTAAAATTTTCCTTAAAATATCTGAAATACTTATTTCCAAGCAATTAAAAAAAACTTAACAATTTTACAAATATTATTTCACTCTTCCTTTTAGTATACCCCTGAGCTGAACCAAGGTCATTAGTGTTTCATCTATATTTGAAATGTATAAACAAAATAACCGAAAACTTCAGTGACTCATTCAGTTAGTCACCTGTATAGGCAGAAATAGAATTCCTGAATCTTAAAGTAGTGCTTTCCCCATGAGACTATTTCCTTCTCCAAACTAGGAAAAAGGCCTAGGTCAGTAAGTAACATGAGAACTTTCATTAATCAGGATCCTGCTCAGTACAATTTGGAATTTTTGTGACTTGTGACAACCAGGACTTTATTTAAATCTCTCAATCTCTCTAAATTTTATTATACTCTCTTAATATGTAAATGATTTTAAAAATGCTTCCTATTTTCAGGGTTAATATTGGGATAAATTAGAATATGGATGGGGGACACTGCACGATTCCATTGTCTTTACATTCTCACAAAAGACAGATATGGTTAAGTAGCTACTCAGAATAGACCATATTGATCTGATCAGCCACAGTTGACTAACAGTGGTATTATTTTGGTTCTCTTCAAAAACAGAGGGTAACCAACCAACCATTTATGCAAGCCACCAGGGCCTGGGTTATAAACTCAATTAACTGCCTACACGGGTAAGGCCTCCATTGTCTGGTCTCCTAAAGTTTTCCCCTTACAGTCCTACTCTGGATTCCTATTTAGTGTAAAGGTATGATAATTCCCATCAACAATTCATAATTTATCAAATAGTTCTAACTCTCATTCCAACAAGATTTTCATTTTTTCCAGAACTTTGCATGACTCCCATAGTTATTTACTTACTAATGTGTAGATGTATTTATTTACTAAAAGAAAATCAAAATGAACAAAAGTATTGCTTTTTTAAAAAGAATTATAGAAGCAGTGTAGTTCTGTCAAATCCTCCCACTCTCTTCTTAGATATGCTGCATTGCTTTGTTGCTGTCATTGGGAAGGGGTAGAAGAAAACTTCTAAATATCAATTGCAGATAAGAAGGAAAATTCAGTTCACTGCCCTCAACTCTCATAAGGACTGATCTCTATTTCTGAGATAACCAGTCAGCTGCTCAGGGAACACAGATGCAGTATCTTTTGTTGCTTTTCTTTAAAGGGTCTCAATGCGATTCCCCAGGTGACTCAAACTTAAACACATAAAAGGAGCTCTGTGCTCAGTGTCTTCATGGACTGGCCAGCTTTCTACCTAATCTTTAGTCCACAAGGATGACCACATTTGGAGCACAAGCTGCCAGTTGGAACTCCTGGAAGAGCAAGAAACAAAGTCACCTGAGAGATAGGTAGATTGTCCCCACTGAATGATATAAAGCATTTTCTCTATCTTTTTTAAAAAAAATTCTTCTATCTCAGGAAATCTTCAGTGACTATTTTCCTTACATTTACTGTTAACACTCTAAGGCTATATGGCCCCATATTTCCCATCTCTTTATAGCTTCCAGATCTTGCTAATGTAGGGTGACCAAGCAAGCAAGAATTTATTAAGCATTGTCTATGTACCAGATAATATACTAAGCATTGGGGATATAGTTAGGTAAAAATGGTTTCTTCCCTCAAGGAATTTATATTTTAATTGAAACACCCAAATAAGATAGTTTATCCATCTCTGTTAGGGCCTATGCATCTTTAGAAATTCTTTCTTCATAGAAGTACCAATCCAAAGACTTTCTCTACACACTGAGAAGGGATATCTCTCTTTAACTGAATGCTAAGGTCACTCTATAAGATCTTTAGCACATTAGACACTATTCAAAATTGAGAAATGTGAGAAGTTTGGTCTTCAACATCCTTCCCTTCTTGCTCAGGGTCCGAGATTCCTACTTGGGTGTTTTCACCATCCTTTCTCACCCACTCTCATCCAAATACACTTTTTCCTATCCTCAAACTGATCCATCACCTCTAATCAGCTTACTCTGCCCTTTCATGTTGTTCTCTGCTCAAGATATTATAATGTTCTAAAGGGTATTAGTTTGGTGCCTAATGCAATGTATGACATGTAGAACCTGGTGGGGAAAGCACTGTTTATGTCACTTATTATCTGAGTGATTTTAGTCAAACCATTTTACCTTTCTGAGATTTAATTTCCTCACCCTTGAAATGATAAGATTAAGCTAGACATGCTTTAAGGAAGGCCCCTTCTTATTCTTAACCTATGATCCTATGAACAGAAGTAATTTTTCCCAGCCCCACCACTTTTTTTTAATTCCCTTGCATTCCTTTGATTTGATTTATCTTTGTCTTCCTTCTTCTGGGACTTCAACTATGGCAATTAATGTGATCAACTAAAAAAGATTTGGCTCTTAGCAATTAGAATAATTTAACATGGAATTGGGTTACTCTCCTATAGTAGTTAGTTATTACTGGAGATATCCAATGTCATTATAAAAAGGAGAGTGGAAAAGTAGGAAGGGAACAAGCATTTATAAATTCTGTGCTAGGCACTGTGTTTTGACTTTTACAGATATTACCTCATTTAATATTCACAAAACCCTGGAACATGTTCAGAGTCACACAGATAATATAATGGGGGAGGAGGGAAGGGAACTGGATATGAACTCACAAATTCCTCATTCTAGAAACAGGGCTCTATCCAATGTGCTATCTTGCTGTAGGCAAGGATTGGACTAAATTACCTCTATAGTCCCTTATATCTATAAGATCCTATGATGCTAGTCTATCAATCACCTAGGAATGTCCTTCTGGAGACAATTGTCCAACACAGATGTGTATAAATGAATAAAATATGAATTTCAAACCACATGGAACAGGTGCTACCATAACAGGTGGGAGAAGAGAAAAAGAGCATATTGGGAGAACTGATGGGTCTTTTGGGTATAAGCCACTGTCACACATTTGAGGGTATCACTGTTCTGATACCTCCATTTCAAGGGTGGAACTAAGGGATTTTTCTCCATGCTTTCACTACTTTTGTCCCCCTACAATTTGTAGAAGCCATAATGTCCAATAGGTGGGACATTTCCAGGAATTGAAGACCTTGTCTCTTCCAGCTGATACTCTGCCATCAGGAAATCCCCACCCCTAAGCTGGACATTGTCACTTGAGATATTCATCTAGTCCAATCTACATGAGACATGTCAAGGGAAACCTAGGCTGGAGGCACAACTTTATTGGCTGCAGTCCATGAACCAAAGAGTATTATGAGCTCACCAGCAAGGAATGGTGTGTCCCTGTATGTTATGTTCAAAAACACTAGGCACAAAACAAGTTGCTGGTGTGCCCCACCAAGAAGAATAAGCATCCCAATTCCCAGAAATCTGAACTGACATCCCATGTTCTCTAAGGCTATCAGAAGCAGCATGAGGCTTATCATGGCAGGGCATTCTTAGTAACTGATTGGTCCTGAAAAATAATCATCGGTCCCATCCCAACTCCCATTTCTTTTATCAAATGCCATGAAGTTCCATCTGATTCTGTGGCTCTGGTCCAATCAAAGCCTATAAGTATTTTTTGTGAATAGTAGTTTGCGCCATAAATGTTGATGTACATTTATAGTCCTCTGCTATTGGGAAGGTTGAGGCTGGTGGATTTCTTAAGCTCAAGGGTTTTAAGATGTGATAGTGATGAGCTGATCAAATGACCGCACTAATTTTCATGTTCCTATAGTTAGCTCTTGGGAGCAGGATGCCTAAGAAGAGCCAGCCTCAATCAGAAAGAGAACAGGTTTAAGTTTTCATTCTAATCCCCAGTGGGATGAGGCTCAAGAGTGACCATTGCATTTCTAGATTGCATGAGATGGAGAAGTAATAACAAATTAAATAAAATAGTAGCTGTTAATTTTGATTCTATTTTAGTAAACAGTTATATGTGAATGAGAAATCATTTTGAAGTTATACAAAATTCAGAAAACATTAAAATCTAATGAGAATAGGGACTGGAATAATTTAATTCAATAATTCATATTTAATTTAAATAAATATGAATTATTGATGGGAACTAATCATACCCTGAAGGATAGATGGGAGTCCAGAGTATTACCAAGACTGAGAAAAGTTGAGAAGACCTGGCAGGAAAGAGATTCTATCCATTCAGGAACTGAGCTGATAACTTGGTTCATAGCATACCATTCCATGATTTGCGTAGAAAATGGAATCTTAGAATTTGAATCCTTATTCAACCCACTCACAATATAAATCCCCATTATTGGTTGGTGGTTGTCCTTCATGCTCAAAGTGGACCAAACATTGGAGTCAAGATACAGTGTGTCTAACTGTGGATGGTCAAAGATGAGACTTGAAAGCTCTACCACAAATCAGGCACACATGGTCCTTATGAACATTGCCTCTAAAATTGTGCAATTCTGCTGTGCTCATAGAGCACAGTGCCTTCATTGATGTGGGCACGCCATGTTGAGCTGTCCTGTGCCAGTGTCTCCTGTATCATGTAATTGATTCTTGGGAAATGTCCTTGTACTGCTTCTTCTGATCTCCATTTTAAAGGCTTGCCTTGTTTGAGTTCTCCATAAAATAGTCTTCTAGGTAAATGTACATTGGCATCTGAACAATATGATTAGCCCATCAAAGTTGTGTTCTCTGCGATAAAGTTTGAAGGTTTAGCAGCTGAGTTTGAGAAAGGACCTCAGTGTTGAGTACCTTATCTTGTCAGGTGATCTTTAGAGTCTTCTTGAGACAACTGAAATGGAAGTGATTCAGTTTCCCGGCATGGTGTTGGTATACTGGCCAGGTTTCATAGATATACAACAATGAGATTAGCAGATTGGCTTTGTAGACCTTCAGTTTGGTAGGAATTCTAATACTTCCCTCCCATATTTTCTTCCCAAACACTAAACCAGCTCTAACAATGCATGTAGCAAACCTCATCACCTATGTGTAGATTACTAGACCAAGGTAAAGAAACGTATCCATAGCATCCAGAATTTCTCCATTTGATGGTTCTACATATAGATGGTATGGTGCTGGCGAACCTCTGTTTTATTGGTATTCATTGTTAGGCCAAAATTAGCACAAGTGACAGAAAATTGATCGATACTTTCTCACACTCAGTCTGAGAGGCTGACAACAAGTAGTCATCTCTGCTTAAATCTCTCCAAAGGTGGAGGCAAGAGGAACAATCCATCACCTCTTGAGGCAAATCACATTCTATTTTTAGATGGCTCTAATGATTAAAAAGTTTTATACATCCAAAATGGAATGAGAGTGTGGGTTCCCACTCTACCAGACTACCAAATATAAAGGCAATGTTCCTAAATAACAGCCTATGATCCTTTAAATAATATACAAGCAAGTATTAGGCACCAGAAATAGAAAGAAACAAAACTACCTGATTTCAAGGAGTTTACATTCTCTGGGGTAGTGGGAAGGGAATACAAGTAAAGTGTTAAGTATATATGTAATAATTTGAGAAGGAAGAAAATGCTGACAAGTAGGAAGATCAGGGAAAGCTTACCAAAAATTAAAACTTGTCATCAGCTAGCACCAAGGAATGGAAGACTTTCCAGAAGTGGAGAGTAGCCTGTAAAAATATGGATGCAAGAGATCATTTCTAAATTATGGAGTATAGCAAATAGGCCAATTTGCCCAAAATGTAATAAGCTTTAAAAAGTAGGCCATTGGCTGATTGTGAATGACTTTAAATGATAAGTTGAAGAGTCTCTTTTATTCTAGAGGCAATAGGGAGCCATTGAGGTTTCTTGAGCAAGTCAGCAATACAATCATATGAGTTTTAGGCAGATATATGAAAGATGAATAATAGCTTACTCTTCAACCTATTCCCCTTACCTGGGAAGCCTTCCCCTTCTTCTGCATCTTTCCAAATCTTATTTATATTTCTGATCTTATCTCTTCCTTTAAAGCCTCACCTGACTATTCCAACTCACACTTATCTTTATTAATACATGTATTATTATTATTATTGTTATCACTCTGCACCTGCTAATTATTATCTTATAAATTATCTTATAATATCTTCTGGATTATCTCATAAATTATTATCTTATTATCTTATAAAATTATGGTGATTAAAGCAGGAAAAGACCCTAGAGATCATTTAGTCCAACCTCATTTTACAGATGAGAAAACTGAATTTCTAAGTGGAGAAAAGATTTGTCCAAAGTCAGACATGTAATAAGTGGCAGAATCTTTTTATTGTTTATTTATATCTGTTAGTAGTTCCTCCCTAACTTAATTGTAAGAGCCTTAATGGTGAGAATTTTGTTTTATTTTACTTGTATTTCTCAAAGCACATAGGTAGATAATTCTCTCTCATTTTACAGAAAAAGAAAATAAGGTTCAGAAAGGGAAGGCAATATAGTTTAGTGGAAAGAGCTCTAACTTTTTGAAGCTGAGGGCCTGAGTTTAAGTCCTATTTTTAACACTTGTTTCCTATGTGATAAACAGCAAGTTATTTAATCTACCTAAACCTCAGTTTCTTTATGTGTAAAATGTTGAGAAGGGTTAGATGAGATGGCCACTGAAATCTTTTCCACATCTAAAACTGTGTTCCTTATATCCTATGAAGCATTTTAACGAGAAGAACATAGCTAGCAAATGACAGAAGGAGGGTTAAAACTTAGGTTCCTTCCGGAGATATTGTACAGCCACTTGGGACCACTTTGTAGTTGACAGTTAAATTTTCAGTATAATCATTTACACCTCAGAAATAGCCAAATACTATAAATTAAGGTTTGATTTATGATTTCATTGAAGATTGAGAAGAAACATTAGAGAAATTACTAGTAATGCAGATTAATTTAAAAAAAAATATGTCAGGTGTACACCAGGACAGCTATTGGTAGATAGAATACCAGGCCTGGATTCAAGAAGACCTAAGTTAAAATCTGACCCCAGATACTTACAAGCTGTGTGGCTTTGGGCAAGTCACTTAACCCTGCTTGTTTCAGAAATAGCAAATCACTACGGTATCCCAAATGGGTTTCACAAAGAGTTGGTCACAACTGAAAAGACACAACAAGCGTGCATTATTTATTCATTGATTTAGAGAGACAGTTATTAAATATTTAACTAGGTTACCACTGCTAACCTGGCCTTTTTCTCTAAGACCTATGACCTATGACCTATGACCAAGAGAAGAATATTAAATGAATCTTTAGTTTTAGGAAAGGAAGTTTATTCTTGCCTGCGAGGACTGCACCAAATGTTAATTATCAGGAAGCAACATTCCTTTATGATGTCTCTCTTCTCTATCCTAAAGGACCATAACTATATGTTTCCATTCTTAAAACTAGGAAGAGGAACCAGAGACAGGGAGCAGAATGAATAAGAGAGGGGGAGACAGAGACAGACAGACAGACAGACTTAGAGGAAGACAGAGAGAGGAAGAGAGAGAGAAACACACAGAGACAGAGAGACAGAGAGGCACACAGAGAGAGACAGAGGGACAAAGACAGAAACAAAAAGAAAGAAAGAAAGGGAGAGAGAACAAAAAAAAACATAGAGATGGACAGAGACAAAGACAGAAACAGAGACAGAGACAAAAAGACAGAGACAGAGAGACAGCAATAGTGACTGAGACAGAAAGACAGACTGAGACAGAGAGACAGACAGGAACAGAGAGGGACACAGACACAGAGAGAAACAGGGACAGAGACAGACAGATAGAGAGAGAGATAGAAACAGAGTCAGAGAAGACAGACACAGAGAGGCAGAAAGACAAAGATAGAGACAGAGATAGAAACAGCGTGAGATAGAGAGACAGAGACAGAAAGACAGACAGATAGGCACGCACACATAAACAGAGAGACAGAGACAGAGAGCTTCCCATTTCCTATACTTCTCCCACTGCTTACCCAGAAGAATCAGAGA
This sequence comes from Antechinus flavipes, assembly GCF_016432865.1. Classification (NCBI taxonomy): domain Eukaryota; kingdom Metazoa; phylum Chordata; class Mammalia; order Dasyuromorphia; family Dasyuridae; genus Antechinus; species Antechinus flavipes. The sequence goes on along the minus strand of NC_067401.1, from coordinate 211,011,165 downwards.
AAGGAATTCAAAGCAGCCTTGTGTTCTGTTCTGCATGAGAATTGGAGCCCCAGAAGGATAGGATTTAGAAAATTAATAGCAGTATATATTGTTTCTTTACTTTCTTTGGCTCCTAAGAATATAAATAAAAATCCAACATGGGGACAATAGCAGAGTTGTGAAAAACATATGATACTATGAAAAGTAGGCATTTGACTGTGTGCCTAAGTGTTCCAGATCCAAGAAAGAAAGAATAGAGGAATGCTGATAAAAAGAAAATACCTTTTCTATCCTATATCTGAAATTCATTTAATGCAGAAGGTTTCTTAATTGTGTGTGTGTGTGTGTGTGTGTGTGTGTGTGTGTGTGTGTGTGTGTGTATAAGAGAGAGAGAGAGAGAGAGAGAGAGAGAGAGACTCTTTCTACAATCTGCTAAAGAAGGCTAAAGACCCTTTCCAGAATAATGTTAATAAAAAATAATTCTGCTCTTGCCTCTTCTCATCTCTTCACAAGTGTAAGAGAACAATCTTAAAATGGTGAGGAAGATCATGCATCATATCTCTCCTAGGAAGGAGATAACATAAAAATCACATTGAGATGATAATCAGGTTCCTTCTAAGTAGAGTTATACTTTGGAGAAAGGAAAGGGAGACAGATTTAAAGGAAGAAGAAAGACTAGATAACTAACCAAAGCAAAAATTCATTAAGTTTTATTATTTGTCTCGGGATCAGACCTAAACTAATTGAAATAAATAAAAATAATTCTAGGCAATTTGTAAGTGATAAATGCTGTGGTATGAACTGAAAATATAAGGAATTCAGAGTTAAAAAAAGTTTTTGTTTTGTTTTGTTTTTTAAGTGGATTTTGTATTTGATCCTGAGGTAATAGGGAATTAGTTGAAGTTTAGGTAGTAACTGAAGTTTATTGAGTAGGACAGAATGACATGTGACATGCACAGATTTGCATTTTAGGAAAATCAATTTTGGCAGCTGGTGAATGACAGGAGCATGGATTAATGTGTAGAAAGCCTTGAGATAGGGAAACTAATCTGTCGTAGGTCAGGTGAGATATGATGCAGGCTTGTACCAGAATGAGAGAGGCTGATACCTTATGAGAATCTGTACCAGACTGAATATCAGAGAGGAATGGTATTTAAGGAAGGTTAATTTAATAGTGGAATTCAGCGTCAAGTCTACCAGTAAAAGACTAGGCCCAGGAAGAAAAATTAGGAGACTATTGAAATTTTCCATATATGAGATAAAAGGAATAAAGACCAGTTTCTTGTACCTATTACTCTGCTATCTACATGGTAGGTATTCAACAAATATTTACTGTTTAAACATTGGCACAGTGGCAGTGAGGCTAGAGAAATAAATGGGAACATCAGAAAGACATTCTGAAGTATGGATCAAGAAAGCTTGGTGATTGATTGAAAGAAGAAAAAGTTTCAAGCCTAGAGAACTAGGGGAAATGTTTGTTCCATTAATATAAAAGTCAGAGTTGATAACATATTTGAGAGGGAGACATTAAAGCTCAGCAATTTGGTTATATTTTGAATTAACATATGACACTCTATAGCTAGCAATTATACAGTGTTCTGGGGTTTTGCAAAATGCTTTATAAATATTATCTCATTTTGTCCTCACAACCATTCTGGAAGATAAATGCTGTTATTATCTGCATTTTACAGAGCAGGAAACTTGAGGCAAATAAGAGGTTAAAGAACTTGCCCAGATGGTTAAGTGTCTGAGTCTACATTTGAACTCATTTTCCCATCTCTGGCTTCAATTATCCACAGAGTTATCTAGGTAACTAAAGATATATGGAATAATAATGGAGAGTGAAATAAGCAGAATCAAGAGAACATTATAGTCACTAACAACAATGACTCTGTAATGGAACATTGTAATCAGGAACAGCAAAGACTTAAAATGACTTTGAGCAAATAAGTTATCTTTCCTATTATAAAGACTCTAACTATAAAGGGCACATGAAGAAAGATGTAGAGAAAGAATTAATAAGTAGAAGTATGTATAGAATAATTTTACGCACACATATATGTATATATGTATATTTATATACATATACACACATGTGTGTGTCTAATGGTACCCATATCTAGGGTAAGATAGGTGGAAGAGAAGAAAAAGGGGGGGATTAACATGATAACCTTTTTGTATATTTAAAAGGAATAGTAAGTTACATAATAGATATTAAATTTCATCAGTAATTATCATTTTTTATTATACTATGTTATGGCTATGCTTGCTTTATTCCATGAAAAAATAATTTTAAAAAAGATATATGAGAAACCTAGAATTCAGGAAAGGGGTCAAAGAATGACTAAAGATACACGTTGAGTTTCATCTACATAGAGGTTTTAGTTAAAGTCTTAGAGTAGATTAGCTTTCCAAACAAGTGAAAGAGAAAGAAGAGTGTGAGGATTGACTCTTGAGGGACATCATTGGGGAAGGAAAAGAGTCACAGAAAGAACAATCAAAGAAAAGGAGATTACAAAGAGGACAACTTTATAAAGTTTAAGGGACAGTGAATGAAAAAATTAGTCTCAAACCAGCCATGTGACCCTGGGCAAGTTATTTAACTCGGTTTGCTTCCATTTTGTTATCAGTAAAATGAGCTGGATAAGGAAATTGCAAACCACTCCAGTGTCTTTGTGAAGAAAACCCCAAAATGGATCATAAAGAGTCTGACATGACTAAAAGAATTGAACACAACTATGCAAGTCAAACCAAAGGATAGAAAAAAATGAGATACTGTTATTAAGTAGCCCTTATTCTAGGCAGCATTATAAATATAGTTTTAAATCTAGAGTCAGGAATACCTGAGTTTAAATCTGGCTTCAAGCATTTACTAACAGTGTGACCAAGGGAAAGTCACTTTACTTTTTATTTGCCTCAGTTTCCTCATCTGTAGGACTGAGAATATAATGAGATAATATTTGTAAAGCACTTTGCAAAGTTTAAATGTTATAAATGCTGTTATTAATGTGGGGAGACTATATCTATATGAAGCTTTAGCTGCAGGTCTTGTGATGCATAAGATAAAGTAGCAAAAGAGATGTCAAGAGCCATGGGTGCTTAGAATACATCTGCACCCTAAGGCCAGATGGCAACGTCTAGGGAGTCTGGAAGGCACAGAAGCAGGATAAATGATAAATGATCTTCCACCTTATTGGAATAATCATAACTATGGCTCCCAGCTCATTCAAACTATGATTGCATCCAGTGGGGTTAAATGGGCCTTTGGTAAGGAAAAAAATGAATCTAAAGGTCAAAATGGAGTGGGAAGTCAGAAATGGAAAAAAAAAAAAAGGAAATTGGGTATTGGTAAGAAAGCAGCTAATAGATAGAGTGCCAGACCTGGAGTTAGAAAGACTCATCTTTTTGAATTCAAATCTGACTTTAGACATTCACTATCTATGATCCAAGGCAAATCACAAAGCCCTGATTTCCTCAGTTTTCTCCTCTGTAAAAAGAGCTGGTGAAGGAAATAGCAAATCATTTCAATATTTCAGCCAAGAAAACTCCAAATGGGGTCATGAAGAGTTGGACAGAAATCACTGAACAGAAACAATGAATAAAAATTACTTTGTAATTGTAACTCACATTTATGTATAATTCAACTAACATTTGATAAATGTATCTAAGTGCCAAACATGCCTTAGTATTCCAGACAGCAGGTACTCTGGAACTTGAGTAGCCAAGTGGGAAGCCAATGGGAAGAAGAAATTTCTGACTCTGTTTTTTTTTTTTTTTATTAATTCTCCATTCTTCTTTCAGATCCACCAAGGCCATGGACTAGAAGGCGAGAACTATAGGGAGGAGTCACTAAGACAGAAACGACATGGTAAATAAGCTTTCAAAGATACACATCCCATAATTCTAATAAAGCATTTGGAATTAGTGAATACTTATTGATCAACTATGATAATATGTGGTAAAGCAGCATGATACAGTGCATAGAGTCCAGAACTGTTATAGTTAGCCTTTATAAAGCACTTCGGTGTAGGAAGCACTTTACAAATATTATCTCATCTAATCTTCACATCAACCTTGAAAAGTCGGTGCTAATATCATCCCAGTTTACAGGTTAGGAAATTGAGACAAACAGGGGTTAAGTCATTTTTCCAGCTAATAAATTTTGGAGACTGGGTTTGAACTTGACTTTTCCTGACTCCAGGTCCCACTCACGAACTCACTGTCCTACTTAATTGCCTAAGGGTTCACGTTTTCCCTCTGATATGTATACTAGTTATGTGACTCCGGTAAAGTCATTTAAACTCTATGACATGTACAGATTCATATAGAATTAGTGCAAACATTGGTGAAACTATAGTTTTGAAACCTGGAGATCCCTAAATTCATGGAATACACGATATACCATGCTACATCCTATATATAGACTATAAATGTGATGCTCTGGGGAGCTCTCTGAATCTTTTCAAGAGATTGAACACTCTAAAACTTTTACCTAGGACAGGTCAAGAGGTGAGGGGGAAGTATACATTTAGTGCAGAGAAGGGAGTGAGGAACGAGAAGAGGAAGGCTACTGAGGGGAGACAGTATCCTGTGGAATAGACACAGATTTCTATTTTTCTCCAAGTGTTTTTGCCAAAAGATCAGATATTATAGGTCTAAAGCTATCAGGGACCTTGGGAATCACCTGGGAGTAATATTGCTTGTGCTATCTGCCAATGGGCACTTAAGTGGTACAGTGGATATAATGGTGGTTTTGGAGTCAGAAAGACTCATCTTCCCTAACTCAAATCCTGCCTCAGATACTTACTAGCTACATGACTGTGGGCAATTCACTTCACCCTATTTGCCTCAGTTTCATCATCTATAAAATTAGCTGGAGAAGGAAATGGCAAAACACTTTAGTATCTTTTCCCAAAAAACTTCAAATGGGATCCCAAAGGGTCAGACATAAAACAATAACAAATCTGCAGAAGTTCAAAAAGCTCACCATTTTATATGAGGATCATAGACCTAGTAAGCATTTAATATGAGATTTGAATTTAGAGCCAATGATTCCTAATTCAGCAGCCTTTTTATAGTTATTAGAGAACAGAGGTAGGCCAATGGAAGAACATGAATGGAGAAGCTCAGCCAAGGATGGCACTACTATTGTCAGGAATGGGGTAGATAGGCCAAGAAAGACAAGCCAAAGTTAAGTGTGCTCTGTGATTGAAACATTTTTTCAACATGAAACAAAGCTCCATTTGCCTCACCCTACTTACAGTTCTACCTTTTAGGTCAATAAGGGTGTATTCAGTCTCACTCTCTTTTCCACCATTTATTCTACAAAAAATATAATTTCTAATGCTCTGAATGGGATATTCCATATTTGCTCAGGCTTGTTACATCCAATACTATTTCAGGCTTAGTGACCTCAAAGTGCCAACTGAACTGTCAAAAGTATACAATGGGTTTAGAGTCTGGTCTGCAGGTCTCTGTCATTAACCTTGAAGTAATGAAGGACAGGCTATATAGACCCTAGAGACTGGAAGGAGTTCATGGAATTCCAGAGAACAGTGCCAGGGGTCCTCAAACTTTTTAAATAGGGGCCAGTTCACTGTACCTCAGACTGTTGGAGGGCCGGACTAGAGTAAAAACAAAAACTTTGTTTTGTGGGCCTTTAAATAAAGAAACTTCGTAGCCCTGGGTGAGGGAGATAAACGTCCTCAGCTGCTGCATCTGGCCACAGGCAGTAGTTTGAGGACCCCTGGACTATTAGCTATGGTAGTTATTGCTGTTGACTCATTTCAGTCATGTCCATTTCTTTGTGACCCTCATTTGGGGTTTTCTTGATGAAGATACAGGAATAATTTGCCATTTCCTTCTCCAGCTCATTTTATAGATAAGGAAACTGAGGCAAATAGGGTTAAATGACTTGCCCAGGGTCACACAGCTAGTGTCTGAGACCACATTTCAACTCATGAAGATGAATCTTCCTATTTCCAAGCCCAGTGCACTATCCTTAGCTGCTTCTGAAGGTATGGCAGAAATCTGTCCAAATATTCTCATGTGCCTAAATGCATTATATTAGGCTACAGTGGTTATATCTCTTTGTGAGCTTTCATTTTGTTCTTTCATTGTCTTACCTCCCCAAGGCACTTAAACCAAAACATGGTTGTCGTCCAGTCTTCTGCCTTTAAAAATAAAACTTCTCCTCCCCAACTTCATCCCACGACCTGACTATCCCATGACAGGAAAAGGATAAGAGATGGGGCCAACCTGGTATTTTCAAACATCTTTGCTTTCCAAATCAAAATATTTGAAGATGAGTTCCTGCTTCAGGTCCCTGCCAAGGCCTTCTTGGGCTCAGGATCCCTGCTTCCTCTAAAGCAATTGGTGACCTTACAGCTGTGAAAGTAATGTTTTCCTGAACTTCCTGTTGAGAGTAGGTTTTCTTTTTTCTTTTTTTTTTTCCTCCTGACTGACACTGTCAATGAAAAAAGTTAGTTCTCCCCATGGAAGGGAAACAGCTTTTTAAGTTGAGAAGTTGACATTCCCAAAGTTTTCCTGGAGTGTTGTTATCAAAAACAGTAATTGTAATGATTAAGAAAAACTATATACATACATACATATATATATATATATATATTTATATATACCCCTTTGCTCTTGAAGTTTTGAGTGGATTAGATGGGTGGCAACAACTCTAGGAAAAAAAATAGCTTTGTTGGATTTAGTATTTTCATGAGATCCCAGGAGTCATATGAAGGTCAGATATTTCCCCCAAGTTAGGTAACACCTTAAAAATAGTCAGGCCTAGGGCAAAGGCATGACTTCAAAAAATGGGACAAAACTTTGAGATATTTCATTTACTAGGGTCCCAGAAAAAGTTTTCTGGGATTGATGTAAGACACTATTTTACATTTACAAAATTACAAAATTTACAAAATTACAGTTTTGCGAAGGGTTCTGATGCACCCTAAATCTGGAGCCATATGTACACATCCCTACCAGATCTCTGATTACACCAGGCTTAGGTTTCCTAATCTATAAAAAATGAGGAAGTTGAATTATGCCAATCAATTAATCAGGAATTGATATTAAGTACCTACTATATGCCAAGCCCTGTATTAAGTCATGGGAATTTAAGAACAAAACTTGGGTCCTTTCAAGAAGGTTGCATCTAATATATACATTATTTTTTATAAATACATAAATTTACATACATACATCAAGTAGAGATTATATACAAAATAGAGGCTCTTAAGAGACACAGTGGATATAGCAAGAGATCTAGAATCAGAAAGCCCTGAGTTCATATCCAACATCAGATATTTATTAGTTATATGACTCTGAGAAAGTCACTTAACTTCTGCTTACTCTTGATTCATTGGAGAAGGAAGTAGAAAATGTGACAAGAAAATCTCACAAACGTTGTTGGCATGCCATGATGGTGTTACAAAGAATTGGACATGACTGAATAAAAGCAGAAATATGTAAAAACATTATGAGGTAGTTTGGGGAGGTTGACTACAATGGATGGGGAACAGGATCAAAAAAGACTTCATGAGAACATTGTACATAGCAACAACAAGATTATGTGGTGATCAACTGTGATGGACTTGGAACAATGAGGTGATTCAAAGCAATTCCAATAGATTTATGATGGAGAGAGCTATCTTCATTCAGAGAGAGGACTATAGGGACCGAATGTGGATCACAGCATAGTATTTTCATCTTTTTGTTGTTGTTTGCTTACTTGCCTTTCTTTTCTTTCTCATTTTCCCCGTTTTGATCTGATTTTTCTTGTGCAGCATGGTAAATGTGGAAATGTGTTTAGAAGGATTTCATATATTAAATTTATATTAGATTACTTGCTGTTTAAGGAAAGGAAGTGGGCAGGGAGGGAGAAAATTTGGAATACAATGTTTTGCAAAGGGGAATGTTGAATACTATCTACTATGAAAAATAAAAAGCTATTATTATTATAAAAAAGACCAGACAGAAGGTAGTATACTGAAGCTAAATTATAAAGAAAACCAAGGATTTTAAGAGAAGAAGATGAGAGGAGAGAGGAAAGGGGGAAATCCTGGAGTCTGGAAGATTACTCAGGAGGATGTTCTAGTAATTCAGATACAAAGTTAGGAGAGTGGAGAAGAAGGGAAAAAGGTAGTAGCAGTGAGAATGAAGAGAGGGAGAAATGGATGGATATAAGAGACATCTTGAAGAATAATGAACAGGATTCAGTGCCTTGTTAGTTGTGAGACATGAAATGAGCCAAGGTTTCAAGCCTGAATGATTGAGAGAATCATGGTCTCCTTGACAGGTGATTCTAGATAGAGATCAATCATAGAATGATGGACTTGGTGTACAGAAAATGTAGATTCAAACTCAGCTTAAAACCAGGAATATCTGAGTTTGAATCCAGACTCAAACATTTATTAGCGATGTGAACCTGGGCAAGTCACTTAATTTCCATTTGCCTCAGTTCCTCATATGTAAATAGGAACACACTGGAGAAGGGAATGGCACACCATTTCAGTATCTTTGTCAAGCAAATCCCCTAGAAAAATCCATGGGATTACACACATGACTAAACAGTGGAACAACAATAACAAATGTGCCAGTCTGTGCTGAGCATTAGGGATAAAAAAAGATACAAGACAGTCCCTGACCTCAAGGAGAAAATAATCTAGTAGTTGAGACAACATGCAAACAAATATATAAATAAAACTATATGCGGCATGTTTAACATGGATTTACTTGGATTACTTCCTACCTAGGCAAAGGGGTAGAGGGAAAAGAGGGAAAAAAATTTGGAACACAAGGTTTTATGAAGGTGAATATTGAAAACTATGTTTGTATGTATTTTGAAAATAAAAAGTTATTATTGAAAAAACTATATGCAAGATAAGTAGAAAATAATTAACAGAAGAACTGCACTAAAATTAAGAAATGTTGGGGGAAAGGCTTCAGGTAAAATATAGGATTTTAGTTGGATTTTAAAAGAAGCCAGAAAAGTCAATGGGCAGAGTTGAAGGACAGAGGTACAGGCATGGGGACAGTAATTTTAGAAATAGGGTTCTTAACTTGGAGTCCATAGAACTTTAAGGGGGATGTGTTTCAGAGGGTCTGCAAAGTTGGAGCGAAAAAATCATATATATATATATATATATATATATATATATATGTGTGTGTGTGTGTGTGTGTGTGTGTGTGTATCATGAGGCTTAGAGTATATATATATATATATGCATATATATATTTGATTTCCTTTGTAATATGATCTTTTTTTCATTTTATGCATTTGAAACATCATTTGAAGAAGGGAGTCTAGAAGCCTCAATAGATTATCAGTGGGTTCCATGACACAAAGGAGGTTTAAAAATTCAATTACTTTAGACAATGCTTGAATACTGATTTTCCTGAATCTCAGCCCCCTATTCTAAGCCTCATAATTATTTAGATCATGCTATTTTGAACAATATCTTCTTTAATGTGGCATGTGGATACAACACTGGACCTAGAATTAGAAGGACTTCTGAGTTGAAGAGCTGCCTCAGACACTTAACTGGCTATGTGTCACTGGCAAATCACTTAACCTGGGTCTGCTTTCTTTTCCTCATCTGTAAAATGGGGATAATAATAGTACTGACTGCTTAGGATTGTTATGAGGATCAAAGAAGATATTATTTACTTTTGCAAATCTCAAAGCTCTCTTTAAATGCTAGCTGTTATTAGAAAAAGATTACTATTATTATAATAAATTGCTATTTAAATACTTATTATATTAACTTATATTTATTATTATAGTTATAATTATCATAAAGAGGATCTCTAGCATATTGTTGTTGTTGTTATTTGTCCTTTGTTCTCAAAGAGGATCATGACATCAGGGAGGTGATGCCATGATGAATGCAAATGAATTAAATTTAAGGAAGGGAGGGCTGTGCAAGATCCAGAGTCATCTGGGCCAAGTGGCAAGGAACAGATTAAGATATGCATAAAGTAGAGAAAGCAGGATGCTTTAATAGAAAATACTTGATCTGAAGTCAAAGAATCTGAGTTTGATTCTCACCTCTAATACTTACTATCTATGTGAATTTGGTCCATTTAATTAACCTCCCTAAGTTTCAGTTTCCCACTCTGTAAATGGAAAGAATTGGGTCTGGGGCCCCAAATATGGGACCCTATTTGTACCAGGTAGAGTTACTGTTTAATATCTTTTCAAATAAGGGCAAGATTCATACCAATCTGAAGTGCCGTACAACAAACTGAATTCCAAGCCCTTTCTGCAAATCTGGCAACCAACGGACTCCAGTCCAGGAAATGTGATCTGTTTATGAGACTGCCAAGAGAATCATTGTGTTCTCATGGTTATAATCTTTGTTACAATGAAATGCAGTGCTTACTGTTGTCCTTGAGGCCGTGGATGATGAAGGGGGTTTGGAGGGAGGGGAGTGCAATGGCTTGATGTTCTCTAGACTTGTTTCTAGGCTTGCAGTCTGTGTTCGAAGAGGTCTATAATGTAGTCACTTGTTCCTTTACTTTTCCAAAGGAGAGAACTTAAGTAGCAATGAAGAGACTAAGAGCTTTCATCCCCCCTAGTGGCCATAACAGTGGCTCAAAAGAAATAATCCCCCTTGTCATTATCCCCTTTCATTCTCATAGATCTTGGGTTCAAATCCCATCTTAAATGTTTTCTACCAGAAGAATTTTGTTTTTTGTTTTGGGAGGTTTTTTACAGGTTAAATATGTGCAGTACTTTTAAACATATTTCCATATTTGTCATGTTATACAAGAAAAATCAGAACAAAAGGGGAAAAATATGAGAAAGGAAAAAAAATAAACAAACAGAAAGGTGAAAATACTTTGCTTTGATCCACATTCATTCTCCACAGGCATTCATCTCTCTGGATGCTGATAGCATTTTCCATTCCAAATCTATTGGAATTGTCCTAAATCACTGTATTGTTGTCAAGAGCCAAGTCCATCACAGCTGATCATCACACAATATTTTTGTCACTGTGTACAATGTTCTCCTGTTTCTGTTTGTTTCATTCAGCATCATTTCACACTAGTGGAATTGTGAACAAATTCTTGGGCTTGTTCCATTAAAATGGATAATTTGACCAAATAGAGCTCCCTCAGCTCCATGAAGCTCTAAAAGGAACCTTAGAGAATACCTAACACAGTCCTTCTCCTACCCCATTTTACAGATGAAAAAACTAAAAACCAGAATAGTTAAATGATTTAGGATTATACTGGTAGGAAATCTCAGCCGGAGGCAGCTTGATACTCTGGAAAGAACACTGCGCTTAGAATTAGAGCACTTGGGTTTAAATTCCATTTATGTTACTTACTATGAGACTTTTACTTTTTTTTTTAAAAAACTTCTCTAGACTTTGATTTCCTTATATGCAAAATAAATGGGATGAATTAATGATCTCTAAGAACCCCAGGTCCTATAATTTCTAATTCAGTACTTTTTCCTCACGACATTGCCATATGAGATGAAAAGTATTATTCTAATTTTACAGATGAGAAAACTGCAATTAAAAGATATTAGGTAAGATATGCCAGAGATCTGTGATGTTTAAAAAGTTTAAGAGACCTAATTTCTGCGTAATTTAATCATTTTATTATTTATCTTTTATTTATTTATATAATCAGTTTATTAATAAGGCTTGCATGTTTACTAATAAATAAAAAGATAACCGACACTCTTAAATGCCAAAGGTCTCTCATGGCAGTAGAATCACAGTTTATCTGTCTTTGGAAGAGCAGATGTTCCTGAGGATGGCAATCAACATTTATTGGTTAATCAGTTAATGAGAAGGTGAATATGACATTGAGATGTGGGCTATCCAGGATTACCCATGTTTTTACCAAGATTTTTCTTTACTACAATTTTTACCACTACCAATAAGGATCTTAAAGTATGTACCTTGGATCACCCAAATCTTGGTCAGAGAGACATCAATTTCCATATCACCTGTCTGACAAAAGGAAGAATCCGCATTTTCCCAGTTTGTGTTTACTCAATGAACAAGAATTCATAGCCTTTGCCCAAGATTTCCCACATTGGTTGATTCTGGCTATGGAAATAAAAAAGGGAAAAATCTTGTTCCTAATTCAATAATTAGTTATTAGTACAAAAAGAGAGAAATAATCGTTTTTCTCTGGTCACATAAGCAGCCATTGTCATTGGAATCAAAACAGTTCCATGAAGTTATCTAGCCTAATTCCACACTTTACAAACAAGTGCTTCATAAAAATTTTTTGACTTGAAAAAAATATATTAAAGATAGGGCTTAGACCTGGCTCTGAGGTCAGCTTTCTACCCATTGATTAAAATTGTTTGTTTTCCTTAAATCATATCAATGAAGTAACTGATAGGATTGGAATCCATCCAAATAAGAGATCAGTTTTGATAAGTTCCTTCCACTGAGAATGGTTTCCATAAGGGAACATGGAAACATTTCTGTTTGGTTGGATATTCACCTGATTTGGGACCAAAGGAAGAACAGAAAAGAAAAAAAGTAATGTTGATAAAGAATTATCTCCTTCTCTCTCCCCACCCTCCAGAGTACTAGGACATCATCTACTAGATGAAGTCAACATGTTTATGTTTGATTCGGTTGGGGAGTGGAAGTTTAATTTATGCCTACTTTTACTGGATGGGACTGGAAGCAGTGGCCCTTCTCAGGACCGCCTGGCAGAATAGTTTTGTTTGCTTAATCCTTTACAACCCAGAAGCCAACATCACTAATTACAGTTTGGGGCCAACTTTCCAGAAATGTTCCTTCAAGATAAGTATGATAGAGCAGGGATTCATGAGAAAGAAGAAGGGAAGTCATTGTTTGCTTATGCCTTCTGGGCCCAGTGATAGATCCACCCTCTCTGGTACTGATGATTATTGGAAGGGACCACATTCCAGATAGGGCATCAAAGTCAGAAAAATTCAAAGAATAGTAATAATTAAAAGGTTACGTGGTCTCTGACTCTGTTTACTCACTTGTAAAAGGAGGAAGTTTGACTAACTTACCTCTGAGTTCAATTTTCAGCTCTGCATCTATGACTCCAAATCTAGTCCTGGCTCTCTTTGGCAAATCAATGAAACTCAGTTTACTCATATGTAAAATGGGGATAATAATGCCATCTACTTTCCAGTTTCATTTATCTGAAAAATGAGGATTTTGAACTAAATGATTTATAAAGTCTCTTTCAATTCTCAGTCCTATGATCCTTTCAACATTGACTTGGTTATCTTCAGTCTCAGTAAAGCAGATGTCCTTGATCATAGAGCATTTATAAAGGTGATTAAGTGGGTAATATTTACTGAATAACTATTGGCACCTTTGCTTCCTGGGGTCTAAAATTGATATAGTAATGACCGTATGCAATCAGAGATCCAATCATTCCTAACTCAATTAAAAATTAAATTAATTAAATCAATTAAAAATATTCTTGCAAGGGTTAACTACAAACTAGGTACTGGAAGTGAAAGACAATTCTGAAATACTAATCAGCAAAGAACTCTTCTGACTAATTTTTTCAAACATCTAGGTCAAATAAAAGTAGAGAATCAAGAGGAGATTCTCCTGTGTGGAATCTGTAGTAATGAGATTGAATCACGTGGGACATCTAGGTGACTCAGTAGGTACAGTGCTTAGCCTGGGGCCAGGAAGACCTGAGTTCAAATTCTGTTTCAGACACTTCCTAACTGTGAGATGTTGGGCAAGTCATTTAATTTCTGTTTGCCTCAGTTTCCTCATCTCTAAAATGGGCATAATAATAATATTTCCAGAGTTATTTTGAGATAATGTTTCCAAAGGGCTTAGTAAAGTAAATAAATATTACCTATTACTATCATTGGGACTTTTCACTTTAGCACTGGGCTCTCCTACCCTTATGTAAAATGTTCTTTCCTTACTTAGAGGAGTTTACCAGTATAATCCCAAATGCTGACTTCTCTCTGTTCTTATTAGATTGGTAAAGGGGCAATGAAGAAAGAGAATGTTTTGTTCCAGGTTACACAAGCAGGGCTAGGATTTAAATCCATTTCCTTTGACTCCTATGTTCCAATGAATCATGTTTGCTCTGTGAAGAAAAATCACTGTTATTTTTCAGAAATAAATGCTTAAAAATAGTAAGATAGACTTTCATGCCACATGTCTCGTCCTTCCAAATGTACTTAGTTCACAAAGTAAAGTTGTTCAATTATTTTAATCATACTCGATTTTTTGTGACCAACTCTTCTTGGCAAATATACTGGGGTGGTTTGCCATTTTCCTTCTCCTGCTTTTTTTACATATCACGAAACTGAGGTCAACAGGGTTAAATGATTTGCCCAGTCACAGATCCAGTATATGAATTTAGATTTGAACTCAGAAAGATGGCTCTTTTTGACTCCAAGTCTGATACTCTATCCACTGTGCCACTTAGTTGCCCATAGGTAGATAGGATTCTGCTTAACAATGCCTGATAGGTATGATTTCAGGCGATCCATAATGCAATGTACTTCCTGTTTCTTGATGGAGAGTAATGGGCTACAGATGCACAATTCTCAGATATGGCCATCAGATTAATTTATTTTACTGGATATTTGTTACAAAGAAGGGCTTGGGATGGGGTAGGGTGAGGATTAGTAGTTTATTATAGATGAATCAAACAAAAAACAAAATATATATATATATTTTAAAATAACTTTTTATTGATAGAACCCATGCCAGGGTAATTTTTTACAGCATTATCCCTTGCATTCACTTCTGTTCTGATTTTTCCCCTCCCTCCCTCCACCCCCTCCCCCAGATGGCAAGCAGTCCTTTACATGTTGAATAGGTTACAGTATATCCTAGATACAATATATGTGTGCAGAACTGAACAGTTTTGTTGTTGCACAGGGAGAATTGAATTCAAAAAAAAAATTTTAGTACACAGAAGAAAAACTATATAAAATGCAATGGGTACAAATGGACATTTATCAAAATATATAGATGATAAGAAAGCTAAAAAGAGTAGTTTCAGTAATATGCCACATATCAGAATCAGGATCCCCCCAAAATTTGCTACTGTCAGAAAGAGAAGGATTTTGGGAAGTGATGGTTAGAGAGGAATACCTCTGAGGCATAAAGGACAGTCTTTACAAATGCATAGAGACAGAAGTGTATAAGGAAAAGAGAGGACTTTGTATCTACATTGTCAAGTGTAGGATGGAAAATATACAATGAAGCTAGAAAGCTAATTAGAAACAAAGTTGTAAAGGCTTTAAAAGCTATGTAGATAACTGCATATTTTATCTTAAAGATGGTAGGGAATCACTGAATTTTATTAACTATGGGTGTGACATGATCAGACCTGTATTTAAGAAAAAAATCACTTTGTCAGTTGGATAAAATGATGAACTGCTGTAGGGAAACATGAGTCATGGAGATCAATTAGGCAGCTCTTGCTTTGGTCTTAAGGAGAGATGATAAAAGCTTGCATTAAGATGATAGTTGAATAAGTACAGAGAATAGGCTGGGGGTGAGAAATGTGGAAACAGAAATAGCAAGATTTGGTGACTGATTAAATGTGAGACAAGGAAAAATGATGACCATCTAGGTGGTGCCATCATACATGGAGTGTCAGTCCTGGAATCAGAAAGATTTATCTTCCTGAGGTCAAATTTGACCTCAGACACTATTGTGTGACTCTAGATAAGTCACTTAACCCAGTTTGCCTCAATTTCCTCATATGCAAAATGAGGTAGAGAAGACAATGGAAAACCATTCCAATATCTCTATCATCCTAAAATGGCATTGCAAAGAATCAGACATGACTGAAATGACTGAGCAACAACATATACATATATGTAAATAGATATGTAGATACATAAATTAGGCTTCTACTAGAAATCCATACTTTTATTTTTCTTGGTAAAAGCCTTATTCAAAGTCACTGATGCAGAATTACACAGCAGCAGTTACCAACTCATTTCATTAGTATCTGTTGACCATGAATAATATTCCATCCATCATTCCCTTTTCCCTTCCTGATGTGTTTCTTCTCATATTTTATTTTCAGTGGCCACAAGCAGCCCTGCACCACAAGAATATGATATTGAAATTGAGATAAGTTTTGAAAATGCATCCTTCCTGGAGTCTTTCAAATCTTACTTAAAACACCTCAGTTTTCCAATTCCGGGGATAAATGCCAACCTGAGCACTGACATTTTAAGCATGAAAGTTACAACAGGTAAGTACCAAGCCATCACTGCATCCTTTGAGGAAGTATATATTAGGATACTAATTCTCAAGAGCTCTTTCGTTTGAGAAAAAAACCATTTAATAAGCAAGTTTTCCCCAGTGACTAAGAAAAGACATAGTTCACATTCTCAGAACTCAGTTCAAGTAGCATAAGACATGTTCTCAAATCAACTTTTTTTAAAAGTTCAATTCTGGTGGGGGGGAGATCTGGAAATGCAAGGGACTATGTGGGAAGAGATCCCAAAATACTACAATCCAAGGGCCATCAGTTTCTAGGGGCAGAAAACTCAGGAACCCACAAAGCTGCTTCCTGGGAATCTGTTTCAGAGTAAAAGTGAAGAAGAGGAGGGCTGGATCAGAGTCCAAAAAAACAAAGTTCAGTAGCTTTTGAGTTTTAGTAAATATTGTTTGTCCGTTGTTCTTGAGGCAGACCATTTCATCAGAGAGGTGGTGCCATAACTTACAAATTAATTGGTTTTAAATAATGGTTATGGGGAGGGGCATCATTGAGGGGAAAATTATGCAAAGTCATCAATCTCATTTTCTCCTCCAGAGAGCTAACCTTGAAATCAATAAGACAAAGATTCAAATTTTGTCCCTGACGTAGAGGCTATACAAGCCTGGAAAATTACTTTATCTCCTAAGGTTCTAGGAAGTTTTCTAAGACTCAAAGTTTCAAGGCAGATGTCAATATACATTGAGAGAAAATGTTTTTCACTAGGAGCTTTCCTAGTCTGGAAACTATATTGCTGAAGGAGGACAATTGTTATCAATATCTAGAAATTCCAAAACCCTATTTCTCCCCCTTCCCTCATCAATTATAGTACTAAATTTAAGATTGTTGTTATTCAGCCATTTCATTCATAATCCCATTTGGGATTTTCTTGGCAAAAATACTGGAGTGACCTGCCATTTCCTTCTCCAGATCATTTTGCAAATGAGGAAATTGAGACAAACAGGGTCAAGTGACTTGTCCAGGTCACACAGCTAGTGAATGTCTGAGGCCAGTTTTGAACTCATTCTAAAATATCCTAAAACCATGCTAAACCTGACCACAGACAGTTACTAGTTGTGTGACTCTGGATAAGTTATTTTACCTTGTTTGCCTTAGTTTCCTTCTCTGTGAAATAAGCTGAAAAGAGAAATGGCAAACCACTCCAATACCCCTGCAAGAAAACCCCAATGGATAGGAAGGGTCAGATGTGACTAAAATGACTCAACAACCAAAAAAAGTTTTGTTTTGTTTTGTTTTTTTAAGCACTCATCACATTTTACATGGTAGTCCCAACTTTCCCCTTCTTTGTCCTCTTTTGAATACTCAGGCTACTTTTTATTGTTCTGAGTTAGCTCCTTCAGTATAGAAGACTCCTCTTTATTACCTTAAAGCACAATACAAACAACATGGGATAGAGCATTTTCATAGATAGATGGGGAATTCTCCACCCAACTACCATTCTGTGAATTACTACATTTACACAGAGAAAGAGAAAGTGTGGGTAATGGATGGTATATACACATAAAAAGACCTAAATTTAAATTCCACACTTTCTAGCTTCTTGGCCCAGAACAAAGTACTTCAACTTTTACATGCTTCAGGCAATTCCAAAGTAATGATTGACCAAGTCAAAGATGGGTTCTGATAGCAGATAAAGTTTCAACATGTTGCTAAATTCCACATTCTTTGCATCTGCTTATATACAGTGGATACCACTACATTTCTGAACATATTTTAACCAATTAATTTTTTTCTTTTTTATTATACTATTTTCTTTTTCCAAATACATGCAAAGATAATTTTCAACATTCTCCTTTGCAAAAACTTGTATTCTTTTTTTTTTCCTTCTGTACTCTCTCTCTCCCTCATCAGACATCAAGTAATCTGACAAAGGTTAAACATATGCAATTCTACTAAACATTTCTGTGTTCTTCATGCTGTGCAAGAAAAATCAGATTAAAAGTGAAAAAAACACAAGCAAACAAAAACAATAATAAAAAAGTGAAAATACTATGCTTTGGTCTGCATTCAGTCTCCATAGTTCTCTCTCTGCATGCAGATGACACTTTCCATCACAAATCTAACCAATTACATTTTAAAAAAATATATATCTTTGCTTTTTTATTACCTTCATTTCCATTCACCCTCTTTCCCCCACCACTTCCCAAAAGAATCATTCCTTGTATTAAAGAATTAAAAAAGGAAAAATAATTCAACAAATTTTACAAACATGTTAACCAAGTCTGAAAGAATGTGCAATGTTCCACACTTATGATACCCCTATGACTGCAAAAAAGAAAAAGAGGCATTTTTTTTCCTTTGAAGCCACACTTGATACTCCTAATTATTTTTATTCAACTTTGGTTGTTTGTAACAATTTCTAATGATGAAATTTCAGGGCAGAGGAGAGGCATTTTTGAACACAGGAAGAGAGCCTAGGCATTGCCTCTCAAGTTACTTTGGACAGGCATTTCTATTCAAGTTGTATATAAAGCCAACACAGTCTATTTCCCTTCCAAAACACAGATCTGATTTTCCTGGCTTGGTTTACTCAGTGATCATGTAAAGCCTAAATACATCTTCTGCACCACAATCTGAAAGTCTAATCAAGAGCCTGGTTATTTTTTTCTCTTTCACTGAAAGTTTTAAGAAATCATTTTTTTCTGGATACCAGTCCTAGGAAAAATCTAACCAGCTTTTGTTTGCAAGGCTCCTTCAGTACTCTTCCAGTACAACCCGGTTTCAAAGAACTGGCCAAGTTTGACTTGAAATGTGCATAGCCTAAACCTATTTACACTTGCATGCAGAAAGACATTTATTGTATTAATTAGGTCAGGCAGCCGGGAGAAAGGATCACAGCATGATATTTTAGCTAATAGTATATGATGCTGTACCAGTATGTTTTTGTGGCTATAGAAAGTATAGTATTAAGACAAATTAAAAACATTTTTGGCTAAAGTCCAGTTTGGATTTCCTACAATGCTGGGGAAATT
Organism: Antechinus flavipes; assembly: GCF_016432865.1. Taxonomy (NCBI): domain Eukaryota; kingdom Metazoa; phylum Chordata; class Mammalia; order Dasyuromorphia; family Dasyuridae; genus Antechinus; species Antechinus flavipes. The sequence continues at coordinate 210,991,969 of NC_067401.1, read as the reverse complement.
ATATGTAATTAATCAATGAATCAGCAAGCATATATTAAGTACCTGCTATATTCCAGGCACTTTCCAGGTAGGTGCTGGATAGGAAGGAAAGAAGGAAGGAAGGAAGGAAGGAAGGAAGGAAGGAAGGAAGGAAGAAAAAAGAGGGAAAAAAGGAAAAAAAAGAAAAGAGAGGAGGAAGGGAGAAAGAGGAAGAGAAAGAAAGGAAAGAAATAAAGGATAAAGGAAAAGGAAGGAAGGAAGGAAGAAAAAGGAAAGAAGGATGGAAGGAAAGAAGGAAGCAAGGAAGGAAGGAAGGAAGGAAAAAAGGAAGAAAGGAAGGAAGGAAAGAAGGAATAAAGGAAGGAAGGAAGGAAGGAAGGAAGGACGGAAGGAAAAAGAAGGAAGAAAGGGAAGGAGAGAGAAAGGGAGAGAGGCAGGGAAGAAGGGAGGGAGAAAGAGATGGAGGAAGGAAAGAAAGGATGCAGGAAAGGAAGGGCAGAAGGAAGGAAAGCAGGAAGGAAGGAAAGAAGGAAGTATGTGGGACACCAACCCTTACCCAAATTAAAATAAAAAATTCTTAAGGTAAAAAGCAAAAAAAAAAAATATTACTATCTTATGAGAAAAGGCAACTCCCAACAGACAAGGTGTCAATAGAGTAGTGTAAAGCACAAACTGCAAAACACAAGATTATATAGACCCTGAACACAGAAGCGCCCCCCCCCACTTTTCTCCAATTGTCTGGGGGAGTCCAGACTCACACACTAGTAAATAACAAACTATTTTTAGTTTAGAGTTTAGTTTAGTTTAGAGTTTAGTTTTAGTTTAGAGAGATTTAGTACTTAAATGCTAATTAAGAGGTAGGGAGAAACAGGAGGGGAAATAGTCATCCAAAACAATCTGACCACCTGTAGCTTTTTAGCTATAGTTCAGCTTGTTATTGCAAAGTCTCAAGTCACAATTAGGGCATAGGTAAAAGACATCCTTCTGAGAGGTCTTCACTCAGTTTATCCCATTCATAAGGAGACAGGAGAGAGGAAGGGAGGGAGGAAGAAAGGAAGGAAGAAGGAATGAAATCCTTGTGTTCAGGGGACATATAAGATACAGTATCTATACTTTTCATAGATACCTTATTTATACTTGGGTTTGTACTTGGATAACCTATTGAAATGCTTGTGCTACTCCAAAAAAATCACAACTCCCTACCTTTTGTTTTTTGCCTGATGCCAGTATGCAGGCCCAATGGAAATGAGACTTTTTGTTCCTGTGAAAGTGGATATAAGTGGCTCCCCGAAGTGTGCCTCAGTAACCTTACTTGTCAAAGCTATCACAACTCAACCCCAGAAGACTGTAGCTGCCTCAAGGAAATGCCTGCCAAGGGACCCTATTGTCAGCAAGTCATTCTAAAAGGTTAGCAGCAACTCCATTTGTGTCTTTGCTGTTTCTTTGTTTTGCCTAACATTAGCCTGAGGAACTCTCTAGACTATTTAGCATTCTCTATTCTGGTACTGCAGACAATTCTCTTGAGATTTAAAAATGCCCCTCATTCTCACACCTTTTTCATCCCACTCCCCCCACCCCCACCCCCGTTTCTGCTTTATTCATTTTAGTGTAATTTTTATGCTATTTTATTTTTTTCTTCAATTAAAAGATATTACACTAAGGATGTCAGTCGTACTCAAGATGGACTTTCAGGATGACCTCAAGAACTCCTCCTCTGCCCTGTATAGGTCATACAAAACAGATTTGGAAAGAACGGTATGTGCCCACCATGGGAGCCTTTAAAACAGCAAATTTTCTCTCTTTGCCTCACTTTCCAATCTCAGTGAGCAGCGTTAAGGATACATTCAGTAACTTTGCCTTAAGCTGAGCCTGCCCACTCTCCGTTTGTTAAAGTCATTTTCAAATTCTTCTCAAATAGAGAGCAGGTTGAGGTTTTGCTTACACAGATTAAGGCTCAGGAGATAAGCTCCTCTAGACTGTGTAGCTATTAATAGGAATATAGACTATATGGCAGAGTCATAGGAAAAGGTGGAAGGAAAACTGATGCAGACAAAAGTTAGTGATTCTAACTTACTTCATTAAAGCTACATGCAGGTATAAAATGACAGGTTATCAAGCTGACCCCTGACACTTACTAAGCAACAATTAGCAGAGCCAGAGCTAGCAATTCTAATGCTCAGGGCCACAACTACAGAAGGTATTCCAACATCACCTTTTAAGGACAAATTTATTTGCAAATAAGATGAAAACATCAGAAAAGAGCTTGTTCCTTGGGATGGGATTCCCATAAGGCGTATGATCCCATGACACAACCATATCCTGTTCTCCCACTGCCCAACTCCAGAGAAAGACAGAGAGACAGGACAGAGAGAAAAAGAGAGAGACATAGAGACAGAGAGAGAGACAGAGAGAGAGAGAGAGAGAGAGAGAGAGAGAGAGAGAGAGAGAGAGAGAGAGAGAGAGAGAGAGAGAGAGAGAGAGAGAGAGAGAGAGAGAGAGAGATGCATACTAGAGAGATATCCAGTGAGGAAAGTACAAAATGGAAGGCAGATGGATAAGCACTTACCTGGGGATGAAGCTTCCATCTAGCAGCCTTCTAACTCAAAAAATTGTTTTTACTACATGCTAAGTAGTTACTTTGCCCTGGTAAAGAAACACAAACATTGCAAGGATGCTCTAAATTTCAATACTCTAGCAGGGGTCCTCAAACTTTTTAAATAGTTCACTGTCCCTCAGACTGTTGGAGGGCCGGACAATAGTAAAAACAAAAACTTTGTTTTGTGGGCCTTTAAATAAAGAAACTTCATAGCCCTGGGTGAGGGGGATAATCATCCTCAGCTGCCACATCTGGCCAAGGCTCTATTTTGAGGACCCCCAAGTCTAGGGCATGGTTGTATGTGGTTGTCTCACCAAAGTTGTAACTTCCTAAACCCTGAAAAGTGAATTCACAAAATCCTTTGGTTAGAACATTTCCACATCATTGATCCTAATATTACCTCATCCCGGTCCATAGTTAAGATTAGTGTCTTTGGGCATATTCACTCAAGCAAGGGGGAAAGTTACTCCATTGATAGAAAGGTTTGTCAGAGCTCAATGGGCAGACTCGGGCCTTTTCTAGGAAAATGAACTGGTATTCAGAGAAAGAGAGGCTCTCCAGAGGCATATGTAACACAAAGACTTTTCCGGCTCCTTCAGATCTTCAGACCTTCTTAATGAGATGTCAGGCAGTTGGAAACTCTTAGTTATGTCATTAAACAAAGCCTTTTAAATCTCACAGCAGGGCTATCCTCATTAAAGGGGAAATCCCCTTACTATTGACGATGAAAATCAGAGATTACTGACATTAGGCTTTAAAATTTTATGGAATTTCTCCAATTTGAAGTTGCTATATCCAAAACTATATTCCTTGTTGGGAAAAAAATGCAATCTAACTTCTCTTCTAATTTTTTTGTTTTTCAGTTCCGGGAAGGTTACAGTATTTTACCAGGCTTCAAATCAGTGGTGATTACAGGCTTCAGGTAAGCATATTATTATTCTTATTAATAAGAAGAACACTGGATTTAAACATGACACAGCAAGGATTGAATCTGAGTTCCAGAATCCTTAATTGTATGTCTCTAGACAAGGCATTTAATTATTTCAGTCTTGCTTATAAAATGGGGAGAATAACTGGAAACCATGGGACAGTGTAGAGCACACTGAATCTTTTGTTAGGAAGCTTGAAATTTGAATTCTGGCTCAAACTCTTCCTAGCTGTATAACCATAGGCAACTATTTATTCATCTGAACCTCTATTTCTATCTTACAAATATAAGATAGGTAGATTAGCTAGGTAGATACATAGATATATAGGCAGATAGATAAATAAATAAATAGGTAGATACATAGGTGATAGACAAATAGAAAGTTAAGTAGATAAGTGAACAGAAAGATAGACAAATAGAAAGGCAGCTGGATAGGAAAGTAGGTAGGTAGACTGATAGAAAGAAAGATACCTAAACAAATAGGAAGGTAGCTAGATAAATAAATAAATAAATAGGTAGGTAGGTAGGTAGGTAGGTAGTGGGTAGATGGATAAATACATAGAAAGATAGATGAAGAGGTACATAGATACATAGATATTTAGATAAATAGGTAGGTGATAAATATAAATAGACGATTAGAAAGGTAGATAAATAGGCAGATAGATGTATAGATGAAAGAAAAAGAAAGAAAGAGGGGAGGGGAAGGAAAGAGGGGGAGACAGAGAGACACACAGAAAGAGAGAGATGATTGATAGATAGACTTGGCATGAAAGGAGCTGAGGTTTAGACTCAAATAGTCACTTACTTTGTGACCTTGGGCAATTTTGTTCATTTTCCTTGGGTGTCAATTTGACATCTGTAAAATAGGGTTAATAATATTCCCAATAACCCACAGAGTTATGTGAGTCAAGTCAGGTGAGATGATATATATACAATGCTCTTGACTCTCAAGTGCTATATCATTTTCAACTATTATTATTATTTATTATTTTGATGTTTGTACAGGCCTGGGAGTATTGTTATTGACTACAATATCAACACATCAAAACCAACACCAACACAAATGAATGAAGCAAATGAACGAGTCAAGACACTGATCAATTCAACGTATAGAATGGAAGCCCTCTCCTTTGAAGAAACTCATAGTAAGAACTTCAATTCTTTACATTTTCTTGTAAACAGAATAAAATTCACTCCAAAATACAAAATTATATAGATCAAGACTTGGAGAAGTTCTCTATAGGAAGCTTCCCATTCCAAATCCAGCTCTAGCTCTGTGATCCTTGGATCCTAAAAACGATTCAAATTGAATATAATTTCATGTAGAAATATCTTCATCATCGTTCCCCTTTATATAGTAAATTTCCATTGATTTGAAAGTCAAATCACCAGTAAACTCAGATCACTGAAATTCAAATCTCTGCTCTATTGCCTTGAGAAAATCAAATGTGTGGGGTTTATTTTTTTTCAAAACTAATATAAAGAATTTATTTACAAAAGGACATTTTGTCTCCTATACTTTCCTTATCAACAGTACTATGTTGAATTAATATTCAAAATGAGGAATCCCTTCCTCATAGCACTATGAAGTCCTAAAAGCTATACTGAATCATTGGGGAAAAAAAGAGAGATTATTTTGTTTAGAAAAAATGTTTATATTAAGCATATATTTATCATATCCTTATTCTCTTCACATTGACAATCTACATATGATAACTCAATTATCTAGAGCAGCCATTCTCTCAATTATTCCTGATAGTGACTGTTTGCTAAAATCAGAATTGTACCAGTTTTCATTTTCTTGACTATAATATGATAATAACAATAATCATGAGTGGTATCCAAATATAGTCTCTTACTTAAGTAACTAAAAGTCTAATTTTAAATGTATTTTTCATTGTTGTATAAAAGAACATTTAATAATATTTGTAAAGCTATTATAGAGTGAATATTAGATCATTTTGCTGTTTTAAGATGTGCCACAACTCATCGCCAGAAGTATAAGGGTGGAGGATGATATTAAGAAGAAAAGAGATTAGATTTCTTTGGGGTGTTTCTAAAAGCAAAATGTTGAAATGTGTACACTACATACATGCACACGCCATGATACATACATGTACATATATCTAAGCACATGTGTGTCCATATATACATACACATCTATAAGTATGTCTATCTATTAACCTTGTAACAATTATAACTATCCAAAAATGAAATGGGCATACCTAATTAAGTAGGGAGCTCTTCATTGCTGAAAGTACTTGAACAGAATTTGATTGAAGTCCATCAAGAGGCATTAGAAATTCCTATATTGGCTAGGAAGTTGAAGTAAATTAATTCTAAAGTTTATCCTAACATTATTTTTTAAAATTAATTTTTAATGATTTTGTTTAGAATTTATCCTTGCAAGATGATCAGTGATGAGTAGTTTAATCTAAAGGCCTGATAATATTAGAAAAATATCCATTACCTGGCCCTTTGTCTTATACTGAATTCAAAACTCAAGAACAGAATAAAAGGCATAAAAAAAAGAAAAGCTATATAAAGGAACATTAAGTAGGAGGAAAAAAAACAGAATAAATCAATTAGTAACTGATTTTACCCGTGGAAAAACGTTGATGTATATATCTTCTTACTACTTTTAACTATATGTATTTTGATTCAAAGCTTCAATTATCGCAGATAAAATGAAGAATATATATCAAATTTGCCTCATCTTTTACATCTGCAATGTGCCAAAACATTACTAGATAGGCCTTTTAGTAGTTTTGACAGCAATGAGATCCTAGGCAGAGGCTTGCTATTATATAGATATCCACCCAGCATCCTTATTTTTCTTTGTGTTTTGATTGTGACATCTTTCTTTTGGATTTTCAGATGAAACAAAATTCTCCATTGACCCAGAAATCATATATGAAGGGGATAAAGTGATGATGAAGTGTGAAAATGAAGTGCAATCAACAAACGTAACTTGGCGCCATCTTGAAAGGGCTACAGAAATCCAGAACAGCAGTGGATTCTCAATTTACACTTATCTGAACCACCAAGTTTCAATATCAATTCTCACTATTTATAATATTTCTTTAATTGATGCTGGTATGTTTGTTTTCTTCTAGATGTATAAGTTGATTGGGGTGAGAATGTGTTATAAAAATTGATAAACAAAAACATTCTTTAAGCCATCAAAACTGAATTGAAAATTAAGGTGGAATCTGTAGAAGTCACGCAGATCTCTTGGAGACCACAAAGATTTTCTGTGGGTTAGGTTATTTTGACTTGGTTGGTTGATGGTTTGCTTATTTTTGGATAGAGCTTTAAAGTTAACTTCCAGAAATAATACTTTCATTTCATAATTTAAGATACAAAACAAAAAATTTGTAGTAAATGTTGTATGTTGTAATTCCATGATCCCATATGGTGATTAGAGCCAAGAATTATAAACTATAGCAGGGGTTCTTAATCAATTTTGTGCTTCATGGACCACTTTGGCAAGTGACTTGGCCAGGGTCACACAGACTATGTCAGTGGAATCCACCTGGCTTTAAGGATGACTCTCTGTGCTACTATGTTTAGATTCTGCCCAATATATTCTGGCAAATATGCCAAAGAAGATTTATCTGCCATGTCAGGACTCTCTTCATGTTTTCCTAACATAGGGATGAGGGCTTTGGTATCAGTGGTTCATCTGATTTCTGTCAACTCTCCCTCAATCTTACTAAATGATTGCATTATCTCCCCACCCACCCTTATTTCCTGACCCGGATTATTTATTCTTGTGATGATAACCTTTATTCCATTTCTCTGGTCTAACTCCTTATTTGTAATGGTGTGTAACTTAAGCTCATTGATCCTGAATCTGCCATGTAAATATAAAGCTTTTTCCCCAAAGTTTTCTATTTCCCCAATTTTACAACTTGTACCTATTTGCCCCCTTTACTGAACATTGATTCCTATTGCTCACTTGATTTGCTTCCTTTCCCCTACCTTTTTACTTTTGGCATTCAAAGGACCCAAATTGCCCATCTATACCATCCAAAATTTTCCCCAAACTGAGAAGCCCTTTCATTTTTGTTTCTAAAAATTCAACCAAAGATTTCAAATTATTTTAATATTTAAGTATCCACATAGTGATCACAATTACTTTAAAGGCTTTTATTCACATAATAATAACCAATAAGATAATATGTTTTGGATTTTTTCAGGTGAATATGTCTGTACTCTAACATATGACATTTTTGAATATGAGGGCCAGAAAAAAGTCAAAGTAATTTCCACAGAAATTGAAGCATCAGAAGACCTGAAAGTAATGTGTGATAATAATCCTGTATCTTTGAGTTGTTGCACAATGAAAGATTTTAATTTGAGTAATATTGAATGGAATCACAAGGGACTGATAAGCATTCCAGGTAAGTAGGAAGGGTCATTATTTTACATGGCATGACCAGTATAACTTGCAAATAGCTTGATCTGTTCTGAGACAGTACAAATAACTCACATTTATATAGCATTTCAAAGTTTTCCATCCAACAACCCTATGAGGTTCAACTGTTATTAATTCTACTTTACAGATGTAAAAATGAAGCATAAAAAGGATAAATGATTTAGATAGAACCAAAATTCAAAATCAGGTTTCTTGATTCAATATTTTGACCTGCAGCTAAACTCTTACAGGCAGGTAGTGCCATGAATAGAGCACCAGATCTGGAGTCAGAGAAACTTGAGTTCAAATCTGGCATCAAACACTGAGTATCCATGGGCAAGCTATTTGAACTCTTTTTGCTTCAGTTTTCTTTTTTATAAAGGAATAATATTCACAGTTACTTTCTAAGGTTATATGGGGCACCCAGGTGATACAATGGATGCAGAGCTGGACCTGAAATCAAAAAGACTTCTATTTGTGAGTTCAAATCTGACCTCATTCTTATTTGTGTGATCCTATCTCAGTTTCCTCACTTATAAAATAAGCCAGAAAAGGAAATGTCAAACAATTCCAGTATCATTGACAAGAAAACCCAAAATGGAGTCACCAAGAATTGGATATAATTGAAATAACTGAACAGCTATTGTAAGCTATTGTGAGGAACAAATGAGATAATATTTGTAAAACATTTGACACAATGCCTGGCATATAAATAGGTGCATATAAATGTTAGCTGTTATTGTTATTATTATTGTCATCTCCCCCTATTATGTGAGCTGCTTTCAAGGAGAGACTGTCTCTTTCACTATTCCATTTGCATCTTTAGAGCTTAGCACAACTCTTAGCACCTAGGGATTAATAAATGCTTTTTATGCTGCTAATTCATTTATTTCTATTCAACCTGAAAACAAATAATATTGGAAAATAATCTTTCAAATTACATTTTTTTCTTTCCATATTTCCATAGAGAAGTAGGCTAGTATATTCTTTTTTTTAAAGTAATAATTAGTGTGTGAAGACATATTTAAAAAGCAGTCTTATAGGAAGTTCTCAAAGCCTTTCTGCCTTCTGACAGCTTCTTTAGCATGTCTCAAAAATCAGGAGGTGGATCCTTGCTCTTCCTTAAACTAGTTTTATGATTTGGGTAAGTGCCTTTCTGTCCCTGGGCCTCAGTTTCCCTATTTGGAAAATTAGTACATTGGATTAGATGATTTTCAAGGTCTCTTCTAACTCTAATAATCTATGGTTCTTGGAAATGTGACATGAATTAAATTCTTAAACAGAAATAGTAATAATAATTAAGAAATATATTGCACTTTGGTGGTTGCTAAGTGTTTTCCATACATCATCTCATTGAAATTTCATAGCAATCTTTCGAGGGAAATACTTCAGGCTGTTGTTCTTGTTTCTCCTTTGTTCTCAAAGAGAATAATGACATCAGGGAGATGATGACATGACATGCAAGTTAATTGGATTTAAGTGAGGGAGGGCTGGGCCAGGTCACCTCTTCTTATTACATCCATTTCTACATATGACAAAACTGAGGATTGAAAAGTTAAAATGACCACTTATCACTAAACTATTAACAAATTTGGATTAATAGTATATACTACTTCCGAACCATGGATCCAGGACCTTGAGGGAAAAGTCCTAACAGCATGTCACAAGGGTATTACTGGGTTTGTTAATGTTCTCTTTACCATATTTAACAATGAATTTAACATGAAGACATGTAAATCAAAATTGCCCCCAAAATGATCTTGATAAGTTAGAAAAAAAATTCAAGAGGTGAGCATTAATTAAATATAATTATATATTCATCTATAATTAAAATTATATAATATATTATAAAATTTATATTATGTTAAATTTTATTGTTTTATATTATATAATCACATATAATATAATTAAATCATATTAAATTATAATTAAAATATAATATAATTAAATAAATAAACAAAATCCTACACTTAGATTTAGCATTCAGAAAATCAAAAGAAAAAAGATAGATTGAGGAAGACCTCTGTTGTTATTTCAGTCTCTTTGTGTCCCCATTTTGGGGCTTTCCTTGCAGAGTTATTAGAGTAGTTTAACATGTCTTTCTCCAGCTCATTTTATAGATGAGAAAATTGAGGCAAATAAGGTTAAGTCACTTGCCCAGTGTAAGTAAGAATCCCAGATAGTAAAAATGTGAAACTGGACTTGAATTCATAAAGATAAATCTTTGTGATTCCAAGCCCAGTGTTCTATCCACTGTATCACTTTATAGCCTGAGGAAGACCTTAGTTTTTTTATTTATTCTAACTTCAATATAAGTCATCAGTGTGATGTGACTAGAAAAAAAAAAGGTATGGTATTAATCACCATTAATTAAAATATAGAATCTATGAAAAAAATAGATAATCATTCCACTGATTTTTATTATGTTTGAACCATATCGGCAGCATATCTTCAGTTCTAGGAGCCATATTAGAATAGTGTAGACCAGAGTGAGTCAGGGTATAGACAACATTATATGAAAAAAAGTTGAAAGAACTGGAGTTTTTAAATCTAGAAAAGAAAAATTAGATTGAAGGATATGAGAAATGCCACCACATATTACAAGTAAGAAAATAAGAGTAGTTTTTTTGTTTTGTTTTGTTTTGTTTTGTTTTGTTTCTGTATACTATTAAGAGCAAAGTGTTTGTTGCTTATGGGCAAGCATTGTTTCATTTTTTTTTTAATCCTCAGAACCTATCATGGTACCAAATAGTAGGCAAATAATAAAAGTTTGGTGAATTCAAGTGTGATCAATGGGAAGGCAAATTCAGGCTTGATATAATGAAGAGTATTCACTTTAAAATTTTCTTATAAACTTATTAACTACAAACAATACAAATTATTTTAAAATTATGCAACAAATTATAGACTAACTCTGTTTCTACCATCCTCCCCACTCCTGCCTGCTCTTTTTTGATTATAGCAAATTGCCTTTTATATTTTTGTTGAAAAAGTAACAATAATAATTCAATATATCTTTTTTTCTTCTGAAAATAGCATTAGCTATCTATTCCAGGGCCCACTTTTTAATCTGTCTATACTTAATTCTGTTTCCTTTGATAGTTTTAGTTATATATATTGCTATTCAAAAGTAGAATGGACATTTTATGAAGCAGATAGGGACTGAATGACCATCTATCAAGTATGTCTTTATATGACAACAAAATAGTATGACTTCTTAAATTTGAAATAATAACCATGGATTTTTCCCAACTATGATATAACAAAGAGGATTCCTACACTGGGTGAATGCTTTCCAAAATCCTCCCCAAATGATTCTCATGATAGTATATAGTCCAAAGCCAGAATTATTTGATCTGTGACTCCAGGCGTGATAATGGCAGCAGCCTTAAGGGGAAGAGGATAGGGCTATTAGGGCAGAGGGGAATTGCCAAACACCAAAGACATATCCAGATGTGGGGAGATGTTTTTCCCTCTTCTCCGTCCTTGGCAAAAGGTTAGGAAGGAAGTCGGAGTAAAGCATCTTTCTTTATATTCATCAGTGGAAATCTGACATAGCAGCTTGAAAACTGGGCAGGAAAACTTGAGTTCAAACCCTTAATGTGCTTATATGGATGCTAATGGTTATTATTTTCTACTTTCTGTAGTCTGATAAGATATTTCTCATTTCTGAGTCCTTCTTTTACCAATCCACTTGGTAAATGGTAAAAAAAAATTAACTTATATATTTTTGCTCTTGATACTTTTTCCATAGAGAAGCGAAGCAATTTGCCTGAAATCACACAGGTAGGAAGCTAAGGAGGACCAGAACTCAAATCTTCTGACTCCAAACCCAGAGTCAAAGAGAAACAGATAGACCTTGAGACAGCTAGAGAGAAACACAAAACCATAGAATTAGGGAAGAGGGACAGAGACAAATGAGATAAGTAGCCCTGGTATTCGTGCCTCTTTCATCCTTCAGCTACCAGCCACCTGAACCATCTAACCCTTCTTGGTTAACAAAATTGGAAAAAAAAAACTGGTAGAGGTAAAGATAGTTCCTTATGGTAGAAAGAGTTAGGAATAGATATAGGGATGAGAGTCTTATTTTCTTATTTTATTTCTTATTTTATATCCAATAGTTCTTATTTTATTTATTAAATACTTTTTATGTGTTAGGCATGGGAATACAAAGAAAAAGAGAAAAAATACTCCCGGTGCTCCAAGAGTTCAAAGTGTAATGGAAGAGATAGCATACAAATAACTAGGTACAAACAGTAAATTAGAAGACTCAGAGGGAAGTGAGGAAGAACAGGAAAGACTTACAAAAATGTGATTTTAGCTTGAAGGAAACTCAGGAAATTTGGAAACAGAGATGAGGAGAGAGAAAATTCCAGATATAAGGGACAGCCAATACAAATGATAAGAATCAAGTGATGATAAGGAAACCAGTGGACATCAGAGTCCTAGAGAGAGGAGTAAGAAGACTATATAGATAGGAAGAGGCTAAGTTATGAAAGGCTTTAAAAGCCAAGCAAAGAAGTTTATATTTCATCCTAGAGGCAAGAAGGAGCCATTGGAGTAAGCATCTTGTTCAATGATCTTTTTTTCCCAATAGGAAAATTAGTGACTGAGTCTTATTAAGTCAAGAAAAAAGTGTATGCAAAAATTTAAGCAGCCCCTGGGAGGGTAGGAATAAGAAAAGGGACTATTAAAATTCAAATAAAGCAACCAATATATATTTTCTCCCCTTAGAAGACTGGACATACCAAAAAAAATCTCAAAATATAATTTATTTTTTCCCCTTTTATCCAAATCAAAAATATACGTAGCAAATAGAGATCTAAGGTCACAACCACAAAGACTTTAGTTCAAGTTCAGCCTCAGACCCAAATTGGCTGTGTGACCCTGGTTAAGTCACCATTCCAGTCATTTCTTTAAGAGTGTTAAGTTACAGAGATGGTGCTGACCTGCTGTGATATAGGAAATTTCTTCATCTGGGAGTTCCCTATAACAATGAATGAAAGGTCCAATCCTCTCCTCTATTCAAATTAAATCAATGAAACAGTCATTAGTAACAGCCATGTATTTGTTTCTTTACAGGAATCAGCTCCATAGATTCCAGGTGCAGTAAACATACCATCAAGGCTGATGGTACCCAATGTCTAAGTGGGTCAGCTGGAACAGAGGTATTTTACATTTGCAGTTTCCACAGTGGCAATGGAGCCAGTAGCAACAGGAAGATAAAAGTCACATTTACATCTGTGGGTAAGAATTTGTTCTTTGGGATGGTGGGAATTCCAATGTAAACTCTTCATACAAAATGTAATGACTGTCTTTTGGACCAATAGTTAAGTATGTGCTTCCTAACATCATTGATTTCATTTAAAAAAAAGCTATTCCATAATGTCAAATAAAAAAAAAATGTTCCAGGTATTAATGAATCAAGTCACAGTTTCAGGTGTAGGAAGAAGGGGTCAGATTCTCTTTTGTGGTGAGTATAATGGTGTGAATAGTGGAGTTTACAAATTTAAAACTTGTCTTTGACAGTAAAAAGAGCAATCACTTTGGTATCAGATTGGATTTGAATTTCTTTTCTTTTTTAAATTTTTTATTTATTTTGACCATAAATGAAAAAAAATCCATTGTATATAGCACAACACTAAAAAAGATTCAATATGAAACCATGAACCTCCATTTCACTCTGTTTACCTTTTTTGAAAAGTAATAAATATTAACCACCATATTAAAGCTATCCTATCTTTTAATACTTTCTTCTGCATTTTGTTTCTTATTTTATTTTCTGCTGTGATTTTTTTTCACTTTCTCCATCCCCCACACTAGAGAAGGCCACGATTAAACATAGATATTCATGTATACATATTTAGGTAAAATCATACAATCCGTACTTCTATTCATCAGGCTTTTCCTCTGGAGGTGGATAATATCTTCTTGCATAGATCCTTAGTAATTAATTTGAGTAATTCAGTCTTTCACAGTTGTTCTTCAAGCAATGTGGTTCTTACATTATCTAACACTCTCTGTGATTTCATTTAGGATTTTCTTGGCAGAGATATTGGAATAGTTTGCATTTTTTCTCCAGTTCATTTTACAAGTACTGAGGAAAAAGGGTTAAATGACTTGTCCAGGGTTACATAGCTAGTAAGTATGTAAGAGCAGATTTGAACTCAGGAAGATGAGTCTCCCTGACTCCACGCCTGGCACTCTATCCACTGCACACCCTGCTTGACCTAAATTGATGATCCTCCATAAATTCATACAGTCTCTACATCAGAGTGTTTTCTGAAATTACCCACTTCATCATTTCTTATAACACAATAGTATTCCATTATATTTACATACTATAATTTGTTCAACCATTCCTCAATTCATGGATATCCTCTCAAGTTCCAATCCTTTGCCACCATACTTCTTTTTTCTTTATTATAAGAGATGATTTTCTGGGAGAGAGTGGGGGTTTCGGTATGAGTAGAAATTTAGGTAAAATGAAAACCCAATCCAAAGATAAAAACAAATTAATTCTTCACAAAACTATTTGGGATTCTTGTTTAGTTAGAAATAAATTGAAAAGGGGATGCTTTAGAGGGACATTGAAAATCTTATTCCCTGGTGAGATATTCTATTCCATGCAGGGACAGCTATAATTGTTAGAGAGCTTTTCCTTATATAGACCTGAAATCTTCAAATCCATTTCCTATGTCCAACTATAGCATTCACTCATTGCTCTAATTCTCTCTAGATCCAAACAGATTACTCCTCTTTCCTGTGATAGCTCTTTAAATATTTTAATACCATGACTATCTCCCTTCCTCCACTACTTAATCTCACTCCTGAGTCTTTTCTTCTCCCATCCAAATACCTCTATTTCCATCAGCTCAACCTAACAGAGTTAAGAATTTCTTTAGCCACTCAGTCTTTCTCTTCTCTGCTCTGATGTATATATGCTAGATGCTAGGAACAAGTGGTTAGCAGTGTGATTTGTGTTAGAGGTCAACACCTGTGAGTTTTTCAGCCTTTTGTTACTGTTGATTATCAGGATATAATTCTAAGCCATAAGAGGAAGTGAACAAGTTCCGAAGGGATGTGGTGGAAATGTGTGGCTCAAAGTACCATCAGCAACAGACTGGAAACTAATTAAACAACGGAACAATGAGGACCCCAATCTTGTCCAAGGACAGGATGGTTCATTGTATCCATCTTTACTCTAAGAAGCTTTTCCTCTGGATGCTACCAAAAAAGACTGATTTTGGGGCATTGTTTGTATTTTGCCTTTTTCCCCCCAGCCAATCTGACAGTAACACCAGACCGGATTGCTATTTCTGAAGGACAGAATTTCTCCATAAAATGCATCAGTGATGTGAGTAGCTATGACTCTGTGTTCTGGAACACTTCAGCTGGAACCAAAATAAATCCAAAGTTTTATGTCACCAAGAGATATCCTGATAGAGCTGAATCAGTGCTTACTGTAAACACTGCAACAAAAGAATGGAATGGTGAGTGAAAAGGCCAAATATGAGATAGTAATTGTAAATGCTTAGCAAAGTGCTTGGCACACAATAACTACTACATAAATGCTAACTACTACTATTGTAATATCACTTTATTGAAGGTTTTAAAAAT
This sequence comes from Antechinus flavipes, assembly GCF_016432865.1. Taxonomy (NCBI): domain Eukaryota; kingdom Metazoa; phylum Chordata; class Mammalia; order Dasyuromorphia; family Dasyuridae; genus Antechinus; species Antechinus flavipes. The sequence goes on along the minus strand of NC_067401.1, from coordinate 210,976,426 downwards.
TTGTTTATTATTGATATCGTTTGTAGTTATAACATACAGAGATATATTCCACATAATGGAAAAAAATAGAAAACAAAGAGGAAACAAGCAATTCAACAATACTTATTACCAAGTCCAACGTTATATGAAATATTTCACATCCATAGTCCCCCACTTCTGCATAGCAAGGAGAGGGAATAAATATTTCTTAAATGCCTAAATAGTATGTTCCAGGTGCTTTTTAAATATTATCTCATTTGATCCCCACAACAATCTTCAGAGGTATGATTCCCATTTTATAGTTGAGGAAATTGAGGCAGACTGATGACTTAACCAGGGTCATATAGCTAATAAATATCTAAAACCCAGATTTAAACTGATGTTTTCCTTACTCCCAGTGTGTTATTCTACCCCCAACACCACCTCGCTGCCTAGAAAGGAAGAAGGTGTAATTCTTATATCTATTCTTAAGGGTCAAACGTGTTTACATTAATTATCCAGTCTTCAAATTTATTGTTCTTTCCCTTTACAATACTGTAGTCATTATATAAATTGTATTCTAGATTCTACTTCACTTTGTGTCAATTGTTATGCCTTCTCCTGTTTCTGTGTATTCTTTATATTGTTCATTTTTATAGCACAGTAATATCATATTATGTTCATGCATTGCACACTTTGTTTAATCATTCCCCAACTGATGTATATAGCCATAATTCTGCTGGTTGGTGTATGGTATTTGTTTGACTAGCATCTTGATTTGTAAACTAAAGAAAATAACAAGGGATTCAGTTCTTGTAGCTGGATAATCCCATGGAGTACTTGACTGAGTGGAAGCCAAAAAAAATAAAATAAAATAAAAAAATAGAAAAACTTAGTGTAAATGCTCTCCATTGTGAATTCTAGTTGATAGTTTAGTGGGGGGAAGGACAAAGAATATCCAGTTGTCTTGATCTATATTTTGCTACTAGATCTAGATGGCTGTGGAGGAGAAAGTGAGACAGTTGACTTTGCACAGCCCTTCCTCATTTTCCAATTCATTTGCACAATCATGACATCACCTCCCTGAAATCATGGTCCTCTTCGAAAATGAAGGACAAGCAACAACAATTAGAATTTCATACCTCTTGCCCCTAGATAATGAAAAACAGACAAGTCATCAATTAAACTGTTATTTGGGGTATTGTTTACAATGCAAATTTTCTTTAAACTCATTGTAGAAAGGTACTTAAAAAAAGTGTAACAGTATAATTTGCTGGATTTTGCACTCAGCTAAAAGAAAACCTGGGTTCCAAGCCTAATTCTCTAACGTAATTGCTATGTGACCCTGAGAAAATCTTAGCCTCAGTTTCCTTATCTATAAAAGGGAGCAATAATATTTATATAGCAACCTCTTATGGTTTTCATGAGGTAAGTGCATTACAAACTATAAAGCATTATAGTAATATGATGAGTAATTATATTTATTATATCATTCTGTCAATCTTTCTCAATGCTCAGTCATTTCAGTTGTGTTCAACTCTTGATGAGGTTTTCCTAGGAAAGATTCTGGAGTGGTTTGCCATTTCCATCTCCAGCTCATTTACTGATGAGAAAACTGAGGTCAACAGAGTGAAGTGACTTGCTCAGGGTCACACAGCTAGTAACTATCTCTGGTAAGATTTGAACTTCTTGACTCCAGGCCTGGCTCTGTAGTCAATGCACCATCTTACTACCCTGTTCCATCAAGCTTTCAGATAAAAACAGTCCAGGATCAAGTTACTGTCCTGATATTATTTCTATGTATTCAATGCTCTATAGACTGTTGCGCAGGTAGATAACAGCATTCTGTATTTGAAAAAAAATATTATGATGCAAATTTGTCCTCTGTCCCTCTGTAGCATCCTTCATACCAGTCCATGTGCAGATAGGCCAAAAAGGATGGAATATATTTCATCACATTCCACAAGCCAGGTTTATGTGCATTGAAAGTTTTTGTGTCTATGTAAATTGGAAATTATGATTTGGGATGGTCCATTTATTAATATTGATTAATATTTCTCTAAAGAGAAATATAGGCAACTGTGGGCAACATTTCAATGCATGATAATTCCTGTGTTGATTGAATTCTATAGAATATTTTAAAGTCTATCTGTAGTCTGGGGTACTATTGTGGGTTAGTGAATGAGGGAAAATGAGTAACTGAAGTATTATTCTTGCCAACAAGTCTTGCTAGATATTTGACAAGAACTAAATTTTATAATCTGCAGTTATATGATGCACAATTTCTACCATCTCTTTACTTGCTCTATATTGATCACTAAATCCCAATTCTTTAGCGATTACCCTTCTGTAGTATGGAATTGCATTGATTATGAAATCTCTCTATTCCTGCAAGCCATTTGGAATGACTCAGACATTTCTTGGGAGCTACTTTAGCAATATAATGTTAATTGAATTCATGCAAATGGCTTCCATGGAGAGCTTTTGGTTCATTCTTGGATCTTTGAAATTGTATAGGTTGTATTCCAAAATAAGCTGCTTTCAGTTATAGTTGATTCCAATCAGTATTTACTCTTGCTCTGATATTTACTTATTTTTTGAACATTTCTAACTATTTTTACCAGTTTGTTATGATATTATAATTATAATTAGAGTGATTTTATTATTATATTATTGTTAGAGATAAAGTGCTGGATTTGAAGTCAAGGGATCTGGGTTCAGATCTCACCTCTGACTTACTAGCTATATAGATATGGGGAAGTCATTTAAGTTCTCTGAGCCTCAATTTCTTCATCTGTAAAACAGGGATAATGACAGCTAAAATACTTGCTTCACACTGCTGCTTCAAGGTTCAAATGAGGAAATATATCTTAAAGGTCTTGATGATCTTTTAAGCTTATAAAAGCTTTAAGTTTCCATAGCTTAAAACTTAACTAAGTCTCTCAAGACATCATGTATAAGTAAAGTTATTTGTAAACTTTACGTGATGTAAATATCAGATGTCAAATCATCATTATAGTAGTATCCTTTTCACATTGTAGGTATTAAGGGAATGAAGCCCCCATGCTTCGTAAAATATTTTGGCCTTCCCTTTGTACCAGAGAAAAAGTCTGAATTTTTTTTTTTTTACTTTCATAGGGTACCTTCTTGTAAAATTTGGTTTGATAGTATATAATACTACACATATATTTAAGCATTTCTGAGTTTCTAAACTTTTTCTGTATGATTTGATAGCCCTTTACATGTTTTTTGTGGCTCATGCAAAACTCCTCCAAAATTCCAAAAATTATCAAAAAAAAAAAAAAAGAAAATTTAATTTCTTATGTTGATCCACAAAATATCAAAGCAGCAATGGGGAAAGTTGTCATGTGGAAAAGATAACTGTATGATGCACCTGTATCTTTCCTCCTAAATTTATCCAATGGGATGTGATCAATAATGATAATAGACATTGTGAAATGACCTTAGCATAAGAAAAATTGAGTTGATTTTTTTTAATAGCCTATCTCTGCTTATTTCCATCCAGGCGTTTATCACTGCATATTTAGGTATAAGAGCTCATACAGCATAGCCACAAAGAACGTTACAGTTTACCCATTGCCGCTGAAACATGACATCCTGCTCGATCCTTTGGAAGCTGATATTCCCTGTGGGGGAATCTGTCACTTACGTTGTTGCATAAATGAGGATACAGACTACAAAGTTACTTTCCAAATTGATGGCTTGTCTTTTCCTGCTGGTAAGAGCAACTACTACATCATCTGATCATATTGCTTCGTGCACATTGATATATGCAGTACATAAAGATAGTGGTAAGACAACAAGGAAAGTGAAAAAAAAAAGAGCAATGACAATAGGTTCCATAATCCTTGGCTACCATCATGTTTTGCTACATACCTAGATGGAAGGCAAGAGTGGTCTATTTCATTGACCGGATATTATCACTGCATCCCTCTGTGCCAAGAATAGGCAAATTTTTGTCATATTGAAGGCTTGTGCAGCATAAAACAATTCCCCTGCAAAGAATCTAACCCAAGAATCAGTTTAAGGGATTGCCTTTATGTGCAGTCCAAAACTCCATCTGCAACCCCCTCAAAAAGAAAGTGATTTAGGTAGGACAAATGGATAGAGAGGAGCACTGCAATAGGAGAGATAGTGTAAGTTAAAGTTTGGAGTTGGTAATCAGCATATTCCTGAGACGGTGAGGGAAATAGTCTGATTAGAGCAAGTGTTTCATTTTAGAGAGGTGATGATTGACCAAATCCCATCCCTCTCGGATGGAAGGGCATCTTTCATGTTCAAGGCTGCATTGTAAATCTCTGTAAATCTCCTTTTCTTTAGCAAAAGAAGTTCAAGGAAACCGAGTCTGCTACGAATACAGTTTAATGACAAACACAACTGCCTGGTGTTCCAAAACAGTTCAGGCATCTTGTACCTTCATCAATTTAGTCAATGAATCAGTTCAGAGTGCACCTGTGACTCTTCACTTAGTCCCTGGTAAGACCTCATTTTTTTTCTTTTTATAATTACAGCCAGTTCACCTGGAGCCAGCTTCTTGTCACTTTCATAACACTGCTGGGACTTCAATCCAAAGGACACAACTATTGATTTTCTAACTTTTCATCCTCTTGTTGCCTAATAAAATATGTTGCATGTGGTAGGCACTTAATAGAATGATTGATGGATGGCTAGATGAATGAATGAGTGAATCAATGAATATAGTTAGTGCTGAGTTGAAGCATGCTATTGATAGATGATTTTTGGTGACTAAAGCAACCTACCTACCTGCCCAATTACTCTGACACTGGAGCAAGATTATAGAAAATCACCTGACATTCAGATAATGAACTTTCCCCCAAATCCCATCATAGCTGAAGATAGTAGGTAACCATTCCTTTTATCTTCATTCACAAAATCATTAATATATCAATATCTTCAGAACTATTTTCTTTTTTTTTCTTTGAAATCTTTTGGGATGGGAGTAGAGGGTAGAAAACATAATATCATGGAAAGAATGTTGAATTTTAAGTCAAAGATCCTGATTTTAGATCTCTCTATATGCCTCTATAGCTTGGGCAAGTCATTTAATTTCTCTGTGCCTAAGATTTCTTGTTCTATGTCTTTTCCTATCCTCTCAACTCGCCTTCCTATGTTAAAAAAATGAAGTGACCTTTCTCTTTGACAAAGCTAATGTCTTCCAAATCTTCCATCTTTTCTACATCATTGCTTCATGGATATTTTTCTTTTTCTCTTTCTTAATTCTTTTGTTTCTAGTAAATTCTTTTCTGAGCTACAGAATTCTGTAGTAGAAGGAACATTTACTTCAAAGACAATAAAGACCTGGATTTAAATCTTAATTTTACCACTTACCCCTTTTGTTGGAAAAGCCCCTTTTCCTGTCTAGGTTTTTTCAGTTTCCTCTTCTAAAAATGAGGAAATTGAAGAGAAAAACATGTAAGATCATTTCCAGTTCTAAGTCTAGTCATAAATCTTTTAAAATTAATTTTCTTTTTTTTATTATAAACTTGACAATTATCAACAAATGCAAACATTTCAAGATATAAAGAAAAGCATGAGAGAGGTTTTTGATTAAAAAAAAATTACCAACTTCTTTTACATTGGTTTTTAATTATATGTGCAAATATAGAGATGCATCATTTTGCTTTTCTGCCTACAAATTAATTTTCTAGGAAGAGCAGTTATTAGTAACTATCTCTACTTCCTTACCATTCACTCAGACAATCCCTTGTAGCCTGTATCTCATTCTCATTACTAAGGTTGCTCGCCAAATCCAGTGGTCTTTTCACAAACCTTAACATTTTTGCTTCAGGTAACATTGCTGACCACACCCTCCTCCTTGATGCTTTTTTCTTTTTGTCTCTATGCCTAAGATTTCTTGTTCTAAGTCTTTTCCTATCCTCTCAACTCGCTTTCCTATGTTAAAAAAAAATGATTGACCTTTCTCCTTGACAAAGCTAATGTCTTCCAAATCTATTTCTTCCTCATTCTCCTCTTACCTTTCTGACTGGTATTTTTCAGTTTCCTTCATTTCAGTAAATGTACTTGATCCATTCTCTCCTACCCTCTCCTGTACCATGCTGTATGTAGACTGCCTCCACTTTCCTATCCCCTATGACTGAAATATTTTCTCTCTACATTTTTCCATATTACAAAGTCTGGCTCTGATTCCAGCTTCTCCATAAAACCTTCCTTGATCCTTGAAAATGATCCCTCTTCATATTTTTTAAGAGCACTTTGTCTAAACCAATGTTTCTTAAACTTTTTCACTCATAACCCCTTTTCACCCAAGAAATTTTTATGTGACCCAAGGTCACATAAATTTATCACATATAGATTTATAAAATCTGTGTACAAACCAAATATTTATTGACAATAAATATAAAAAATATTTTAAAACAATTCTTTGGTATACATATAATTTTGCCATTTATTAAAGATGAAAGTAAATTTGCATCCTAATGAGCTAGATATGCTTGATTATTTTTACATAAAGAATCAAATCTTTGCAAAAATGGATACCACTTACTGTTGCCAAATTTTTGACTATCTTTACATTCCGTTACATGACCTCATATGGAGTTGTCACCCACAGTTTAGGAAATTTTGGTTTAGACCCTTTCCTTTCTATTTTTTTGCATTCTACTCATACTTCTTCCATTAGATTTCATTTCCTGAGGACAAGAATTTTGTTATTATGAAACTCAGCTCACTTTTAAATATTTATGAAGCATCTTCTATGTGCAAACCAAAGATACAAAGACAAAAATTAAGAAGTCCTTGCTGTCTACAACCCTCCGGAAATACAACAAACATCTAGAAAAGAAAATGCAAGATAACTTTAGGAGAGAGGGAGGAAAATAAACAGAAGAACAATAAATAACCAAGAGACAAAGAGAGCCATAGAAAGGAGAGGAAGGAAGAGAAAGGAAGAACAAACAGAACCAGAGTTAGTGGGAGATGCAAGAGAGAAGAGAGAAATAGAGCCAGAGAGCCAGAGCTAGACAGAAACAAAAACACATCCAGAGATACAGAGACAGAGAAAGACAGAGAGGGGGGAGGAGAGAGGGAGGAAAAGAGAGAGAGGTAGAAAGTCAGAGACAGAGAGACAGGAGGGAGACAAGAAAAAAAAAGACAGAGGCAGAGAGAGAAAGAGAGACAATGAGAGAGACATATACACATACATACACACAGAGAGACATCACAGGAACAGATAGGCAGAGTAGAGAGGGAAGAAAAAAAAACAGAGTGAGAGAGAAAAAGAGAGAGAGAGGAAAGAGAGAGAGAGAGAGAGAGATAAAAAGAGAGAACAAGTATAAGAATCAGGTTATAAGAGATATATTTGAACCAATTGAAGACTATTTTGGTTTTGTCTTTGTAATGAAAACCATGTTTACAGTTTCTAAAAGCTAGAATTTACACAGCATTTTTAGGTTTGCAAAGTATTTTATAGCTATTATCTAATTTGATCCTCACAACAATCTGAGGGGTAAATGATACTATGATCCACATTTTATAGTTGAGGAAACTGAGGCAGACAAAAGTTAAGTGACTTGCCCAGGATCACATGACTAATAAGTTTCTAAAGTTGAATTTGAACTTGGGTTTTTCTGACTTCAGATCCATTCATTGCACCATCCATCCATCCTTCTTATTTCTTTTGGACCAAATGAGAGTTTTGGAAACTCTTCTATCCATGAAGTAGTCCAGCACTAGGAGAATTGCATTTTGGCATGATTTTGTAAGCCCTAAGTACACACTTGATCCTCCATCTATTATGTGACAGCAACAGAAAGAGGACCAAAGGAGCACTCAAAATTTGACTGGTCATACTAAAAACTCCAATGGAATCTAGTGCCTAGTATGATTCCTTATGTAGTTGTTGTTGTTGTTGTTGTTGTTGTTGTTGTTGTTGTTGTTGTTCAGTCATTTCAATTGGGTCCACCTCTTTATGTCCAACTTGCCTGTTTATCAGGGTTTTCTTGGCAAAGATACTGAAGTGATTTGACATTTCATTCTCCAGCTCATTTTATAGATGAGGAAACTGAGGCCAAGATTTCTTGTTCAGGGTCACAACTAGCATTTGAGCATGAATTTAAACTAAAGAAGATGAGTCTTCCTGAATCCAGACCAGTACTCTTAGAATGGATTGGAACTAGAAGAAAAAATGATGTTTCTAAGATGAAGAAATGATAAGAGAGTATTTCTAGTATCTAGCATGGCACCTTCCACATAGCAGGAATTTAACAAATACTTATTGAATTAAATTGAAATAAATTGACAAATATCATTATTTAACAAAGACCATTCCAGGGTCTATTCCTTTTTTCCCATGGCTTCATTTTCTTTCCACTACAGAGGAGAACATCACATGCCAAGATCCCATCATAGGCAATGGTGAGCCAGGGAAAATGATTCAGAAATTGTGCCAGTTTTCAAAGATTCCTAACAAGTCAAACCATCGAGTGGGTGGAACCATCACTTACATATGTGAAGGCTCTACATGGAAAGTAAAGAGCAACAATTGCATTGCTGCACCAATCAATAATTTGCTTGGCTTGGCAAAGGTAATTTCCACATTTTATATATGTTGTATATGTGTCTGTTGTATATATGCATGCGTGTATATATATATTTCCATATTAGATATAATTATTGTATGTGTAATTGTACAATTACCAATTTGCTATTCTAGTCATAAATTACATGCTTATGTATATTTGTTTATAATGTTATCTTTATACTATATATTATGTTATAATATATTAAGTCTATATTATATGTTATTCATATGTAATATTATATGATGTAGTACATATGATATATATTGTTTATATTGCCAGTATTATACATATATAATATCCTCATAATATATATATAAAATGTGCCCATATTACATGAAATATTCTTATGTATGTATATACTGTGACCATGTTATATATATGTGTGTGTGTATATAATATACATATGTATATATACATATAATGTATATATAAAAAATATGATATTAACTATGTGATCATATTATATATGTGTGTGTGTACCTATATACATACAAATATATATACATACACACACATATATAATCATCAGTCTCTGACTATATCTGGAGAAATCTTGGCAAAGGTTCCCTGGAAGAAAGAGAATCTGATTGATCCATTTTTTTTGTTTAATTTTTATTAATAATTTTGTTTCAATATCACGAATAGTTCCAAGTATATCCCCTCTGCCCACTCAGCTACCCAGAACTGTAAACTATAATCAAGAATAAGAAAAAAAAGAGGGAGAGGATGGAAGTATTTAGCAAAATTAATCAACATATCCCCCAGTACTGATAATATATGCAGTGTTCCATATAATCCCTATTCAAAAAGGGGAGGGAGTCAATTTTTTTTCAATTTCTTTGTGTGATCAAACTTCATCATTATAATTATATAGCAACATTTTGTTCTTACAGATTTTTCTACCTCCATTATGGTAGCAATGATGTATTATCTTCCTGAGTCTTCTTACTTTACTTTGCATCCATTTATATATCTTCGCATATATTTCTGAGTTCTGTTTTTATTATATTTCTTCACACATATTATAATTATAATTACTTCCATCATAGATTATAGTGTAATTATCATTCTTCAGACTATGGGTGTCTCCTTCATTTCCGGTTCTTTATGACTACAGAACATGCTACTATACATATTTTGGTACATAAGAAACCTTTCTTTCTGTCTTCATCATACAGTCAGAGGTATGGATTATTTTTTAGTTCATGAGACTCAAAAATTTGTCTTTTAAAAAAATCTGGGGATAGACAAAACTTAAAATGCAAAAAAACTAATATAAATCAATGTGACCCATCAGAGAAGTAGCTTGAGAGAAAAGAGATTCATTTGTGGTGTGACCTTGAAATATTTCTCAAGCTCATCATGTGGCCTTTCCACAGACATGTA